>NC_083346.1:74401417-74735985 GCF_019175385.1 Lycium barbarum
ACACTAGCGCGGAGACTCCTCCGTTAGAGTCAGTTCCGATAGTACGAGAGTTTCCAGAGGTGATCCCTACCGACCTTGCAGGTGTTCCGCCTGAGGGTGATATCGATTTCTGTATTAATTTGGATCTGGGCACTTAGCCTATTTCTATTCTGCCATACCGAATGGCACCAGCCGAGTTGATGATACAGTTGCAGGATTTGTTGAGCAAAGGGTTCATACGGCCTAGTGTTTCACCGTGGAGTGCTCATGTGCTATTTGTGAAGAAGAAGGATAAGTCCATGCGAATGTGTAGTGATTACAGGCAGCTGAACTATCAAGAACAAGTATCCTGTTCCGCGCATTGATGACTTGTTTGACCAGCTTCAGGGTGCTTCTATCTTTTCCAATATTGATTTGAGATCCGGTTATCACCAGTTGAGAATTATGGCTGAGGATGTCCCTAAGACAGCTTTTCGGACGTGTTATGGTCACTATGAGTTCTTAGTGATGTCATTTGGGTTGACAAATGCTCCCTCAACCTTTATGGAGTTGATGAATGGAGTATTCAGGCCTTATTTGGATTCTTTTATGATTGTTTTAAATGATGACATCTTGATATACTTGAGGAGTAAAAAGGATAACGAGAAGTATTTAAGGATTGTGCTTGGGATTTTGAAGGAGAATGAGTTTTACTCTAAGTTCTCGAAGTGCGAATTTTGGCTTAGTTCGGTATCATACTTGGGGCATGTGGTGATTAAGGATGGTATTATGGTAAATCTCAAGATGATTAAGGCAGTTTGAGATTGGATCAGACCAGCTTTAGACACCGAGGTTCAGAGCTTTGTGGGTCTCGCAGGTTACTATCGTTGTTTTGTGGAGGGATTTTCATCTATTGCGTCCCTATTGACCAAATTGACTCAGAAGGAGGTAGTTTTTCATTGGTCCGATGAGCATGAGGCGAGCTTCCAAAGGCTCAAGACTTTGTTGACTACCGCTCCGATTTCGACCTTACCTATCGATGGAGAGAGCTTTACGGTCTATTGTGATGCTTCAGGAGTGGGTCTTGGTTGTGTTTTTATGTAGAAAGGGAAAGTGATAGCTTATGTTTCGAGGCAGTTGAAATCGCATGAGAAGAACTACCCCACTCACAACTTAGAGTTGGCGGCGGTTGTGTTCGCTTTGAAGATTTGGAGGCATTATCTCTATGGGGTTCATTGTGAGGTGTTCACGGATCATCGTAGCCTTCAGCATATTTTCAAATAGAAGGACATCAACTTGAGACAACATAGGTGGTTGGAGTTAATCAAGGATTATGACATGACCATTCTTTATCACCCTGGCAAGGCTAATATGGTGGCAGATGCTTTGAGTAGGAAAGCAGTGAGCATGGGAAGTTTGGCATTGTTGCGTGTGGGAGAGCGTCCTTTGGCTATGGATATTCAGTCCTTGGCTAATCATTTTGTTAGGCACGATATTTCGGAGTCGGGTAAGGTTCTAGAATGTGTGGAGGTACGGTCTTCCTTATTAGAGCAGATTCGGGCTCAGCAGTTTGAGGATGTAAAATTATGCAAAATTACAGGACAAAGTGTTGCAAGGTGAGGCTAAGGAGGTTATTCTTTATGGTGATGGAGTTTTGAGGATCAAGGGTCGGATTTGTGTTCTGAAAGTGGGAGATTTGACTAGGCTAATTATGGAGGAGGCTCATTGTTCGAAGTATTCCATTCACCCAGGGGCGACGAAGATGTATCATAATCTGAAGCAACATTATTGGCGGTGTCGCATGAATAAAGACATAGTGGAGTTCGTGGCTCGATTTTTGAATTGTCAACAAGTGAAGTATGAGCACCAGTGGTATGATTCAAAGAATGCCCATTCCTCAGTAGAAGTGGGAGCAGATTGCTATGGACTTTGTGGTAGGATTGCCACGCACCTTGGGCAAGTTCAATGCTATTTGGGTCATTGTGGACAGATTGACCAAGTCTGCTCATTTCGTTCAAGTTCAGACTAATAATTTAGAGAAGTTGGCCAAGATCTACATTTGAGAGGCAGTCCGATTGCATAGGGTGCCTATTTCTATCATCTCCGATCGAAGGACTCAGTTTACGCCACATTTCTGGAGGTCTATGCAAAAGGAGTTGGGTACCAGAGTAGAGCTTAGCACAACTTTTCACCCTCAGACTAACGGTCAGTCCGAGCGGACTATTCAGGTCCTCGAGGACATGTTGCAAGTTTGTGTGATTAACTTTGGAGCCTAATGGGATCAGTTTCTACCTTTGGCGGAGTTTTCTTATAATAATAGCTACCATTTGAGCATTGAGATGGCCCCGTTTGAGGCATTGTATGGTAGAAGATGTCGTTCCCCGATTGGTTGGTTTGATACTTTTGAGGTTAGGCCTTGGGGTACTGATTTGTTGAGGGATTCACTGGATAAGGTAAAGTTGATCTAGGAAAGACTTTTCATAGCCCAGTGTTGACCAAAAAGTTATGCGGATCGGAAGGTTCGAGATTTACAGTTCATGGTTGGGGAGGGAGTTCTATTGAAGGTTTCACCCATGAAGGGTGTGATGAGATTTAGAAAGAAAGTTAAGTTGAGTCCGAGGTTTATTGGTCCTTTCGAGATAGTTCAGCGGGTTGGTGAGGTTGCTTATGAGTTAGCTCTGTCTCCGGGTCTTTCGGGTGTTCACCCAGTTTTCCACGTTTCGATGCTGACGAAGTACCATTCGAATGGTTCTCATGTGATTAGATAGGATTCAATGTTACTTAATCAGAATCTGACTTTTGAGGAGGAGCCGATAGCCATTTTGGACAAACAAGTTCAGAATTTGAGATTGAAGGAAATAGCTTCAGTGAAAGTGCAATGTAGGCATCGTCCTGTTGAGGAGGTGACTTGGAGACCGAGTCTGACATGCGGTCCAGATATCCCCAGTTTTTTGAGGATCCAGGTATCTTTCTATCTTTTACCGTTCAAAGACGAACGTTATTTTTAGTGGTATCAGATGTAACGACTCGCTAAGTCGTTTTGAGCTTCTCACCTAGAAATTTCCAAAATACCCTTCCCGAGGTTGCTTTTGTGTGTTTATAACTTGCAGGGATGGGTAGCGCGATTCCGAGGTAATCGGGCGAGTTTCGAATTGATTTTAGTAAGTTTAGAAGTTTGAGATTAGTTAAATGGAGAAGTTTGACCAAAGTCAACATCAGGGGTAAATGTGTCATTCTTGTGGTTTCATCAATTCCATTAGGTCCGGATTGTCATTTTTGACTTAGCCGAACCTTTGGTTCGGATCCTAAGGCGTTCGGGTGTGTTCTGGGTACTTGGTTGGAAAGTTGAGTTTTGGTAGTGTTGGAGTTGACCTTGGTCAACCCCGGGTCAAAACGAACTCTGTTGGGAAATCCGAGTGCGCGAGCGAGTTCGTAGCGTGTTTTATGATAGAAATGCATATTGGTTTTTGTCCGGGGGTTTTCTGACTGACATTCGGGTGTAGGTTCGGGATTTTGGGGAAACCAGATTTTTCTAGTTTCAGTCATCTAGTTTTCCTTCTTCGCATTCGCGATAAAAGAGGACTAGATGGGGCATCGCGTTCGTGAGATAGGGCTCGCATTTGCATAGGGTAGTCGGGGTCTGGGCCTGGTTGGCCTGGTCATCGCGTTCGCGATCGACCAGTCGCATTCGCGATGGTCTGGGCTTGGTCAAGTCGCGTTCACGAGGCTAGCTCGCGTTCGCGAAGGGTAATTGCCTGATTAGTGATTAAAAACCCCAAATTCGATTTTCATTTCCCATTCACCATTTTAGAAACTAAAAAGATCAAAATTGAGAGAATCAAAGTGCCAAGATCAAGTTTCTTCGTTGGGGGTAAGATCTTATTCTTCGTCTAATGATATTCCATTGATTTCTTCCTTTAGATTAAGCTTGAATCCATGATTTCTAGAGTAGAAATTAGGGTTTTTCCATAGAAATGGGTTTAATGAATTTATGAAATTGAGGGTTCAAATGTGATTAGAACTTGATGATTTTTGGGATTTAGACTATCTAAGTTACGGGTAAAATGATTTTAGGCTTAAATTCCAGACTTGCCCTTGTGGGGTCGGGGTTACCTTTTTGGGTCTATTTTTAGGTTTTGAACTATACCTTAGCAATATGGGTGTTATTGGGTTCGTGTAATCGTGTAGATTACAAATTTGACCATGTTGAACTCGGATTTGCGTTAAATTATTGTTTCACTCTTGGGTTTTGGATTCGAATTTTTTTGTATGGCAATATAGATATCCATAGCTTCGTATTCTCATCTAGAACGTGTATTTGGACAGAGTGGGCTCATTTGGAGGCTCAGACGAAAGGTAAGGCTGTGGATTGACTCTTCGGCTTCTGATTCAGGCAAGTGAGACTTACTAGACCCTTTATGTAGTGTTATGTGTTAGTAAATGTATTAAGGGGTGAAATGGGGAATTGAGGGTCCTGTACTCGTGAGGTGACGAGCACTTTTGCGGGTACCGGTGTATCTGTTTGGGTAATTAAAATAAGAAAGTAGTATACTTGTGACGGAGATTACGTGTTTAGCCTTCGAGCCATGAGAATGGTGGATAAATTCATTTAGGTTGGTATAGTTGCTGCTTATTTGGGCCATGAGAGTGATGATTTACCGAATACTTGTGTTTGTTGACTTAAGTTGCATTCATCACTCCACATCTCGTCTGATCTATGGAAAAAGGCACTTAAATCTTGATATTGACTTGCTAATTTGCATTTGCATGATGTACGCATATCCATTCATTCTTTCATGATATTATTATCATATGATTGGTAAATGGCAAGACAGGGGCCTGGAAGGCCGGATATTGGATATGGTACATAGATATGGAGTGATGATGATATTCAACCAACGGCTGGGACTCGATGTGACCTGGGAGATCTGGTATTCCGGGTGGGTATATGAACCTCATGAGTCCCCCATGGGTCACGTTAAACCTACTGCAGGAGCGTGAGTATACCGGAAGTACCAACCCTCATTATCACTATAGTTTAGGGTCAGTCAACAATGTTGTTAGGTACACGTGCTTCCTATACTAACTCTATAGTTACTGCACCTTTTGAGTGTAGATACTGATCCGGGTACGAGTTGAGTACCTTCCTTGGAGCTTGTTGGAGCATTTTTGTGGAGTTCCAAGGTATGCTGATGAGGATCCCACAACACCGTACTTCACTCTATCTTTACTATTTCTGTCTTATCTTCATTTCCGACAACGTATGTGTTAGTATTCAGATTTGTACTCGTAGTAGATGCTCATGTACTGTGACTTCCAGGTTTTAGAGTATTGTATTGACTTAGACTATTATGTCATTGTTTTATTAGAGTTATTATGAGACTTATATCATTTTCTTTATCTAAATTCCGCACTTAGTTATGCTTCGTGACTTAGCCTTGTTTGGGGAATTTAAGTCGTGACAGTTTTGATGTAAAAATGATCACAACGACCTTGTCGTCCCATACTCTCATGTATAGATGTATATGTATTGCGGCTTAGGTTATCTATTGTCGAGTTGTCTCTCATGATTCATCAGGTTATCGTATGATGGTCCTTCCAGCCCACTTATGTATACTAGTATGGTTAGCGATGTACGTTATGTTGGTTCTCGATAAGTAAGGCCTGGCTACTAGTGGTGCCCCTCCGGTTTGGGGTATGACACACTTGTGCATGCTAGTATGGTCATTGGCATACATTATGTTGGTACTCGGTAAATCAGGCCCGGGTGACAGTCGTGTCCCTGTGGTTTGGGGTGTGACACTTATCTTCACATGCATAAAAAACATATATACAAAATTTTAGAATAATAAAATGCAATGTCCCACACAAATTAGTTTATAGTTATACACAAATTTATACTCATATACATTCTGGGAAAACGTAAAATAAAGTAGATCACAGACAAACCCAACCAACCTTTAATAGGGATCTTGCTGAATGTGAACTCAAACATTACCAAAAGCTGCTTACTTTCTTCTTGAAATTTATTGTTTTTTTTTTTTAAATGGGGTTATAATAAGGGAAATAGGGGAGGGCATTACAAGGGTGGGGCATCGAATCCTTACCAATAAGGTGAAAGTTCAGGTAGCCAACCAATTGAGTGTTACACCTCGAAAATTTTCGCGTCATTTGCGTCGTAAGTAAACTAACGTAAGGTTAAGGAGGACTTCTAACGAGTGCTAAACAAAGGTCTAAAAGTTCCGGGATCGAGCGAATCAAAGATTTTAAGTTTGTTAAAATTTTGGGAACTTGGCAGAATTTTGTACAAGAAATTTTGGGTCAACTTGAGAAGGGCATAGCTCCTAGAATATGAGGAGTTACGGAATCCATAACCTCTGTAAATTGAAGTCCAGAAGTCTTCTTTCCAATGCAACTGACAGATCACATTTCTGTAAAGTACGGGATGAAGTACAACCCGCACAAAAATGTACGTCCTGTACATTTTGGGCGTACATTACTGAAATTTTCAGAAAGTTGAATATTTTTGCCTCCAAAGTATAGGATGAACAGTAGCACGTACTTTGAAGTACGGGATGAACAGTAACCCGTACTTTGCCCGAAATTTCCAAAAATTTGAGGTAGTGGAAATTATTTTCTTGCTATAAATAGAAGGGGCCATGACTTGGGGCTCATTATTCATCAAAATCAGATCCTTAGTAACCCTATAAGCTCTCTCAAACAGCCCAAACCCTTCTAAACTATTTTAAGAGAAGATCAAGCTCTAAATCCTTAACTAGTTCATACAAAGGTGATTGTTCTTGCTTCTACTTGATGTTGTGGTGAGTTTGATTTGAAGCAAGTTGTTTGAGTTGAAGTTCTTCAAGTATAAGGTATGTTCTTCATGTTATCTCTTATGTTAAGTTGATTAGAAGGTTTAGCAAGTCTTAAAAGTGGAAAGAGTTATGGAGAAAAGTCATAAAGTGTTGTGTTGTAGTTGTTGGCTATGAATTGAATTTGAAAAGAAGTTTTGGATGGATTTGAGTCTAGTTTGAATGTAATTTCTTGGGTATGATATTATTGATGTTGTTTGATAATTATGCAACTTGATTGAACGAAGAAAAAGGTGAAGAGAAATCCATGAGTTAGGAACTGTGTTGAGTTCATGGACTATTTTGAGCATCTTGTGGCTGTATTGTTAAGTTAATTTCCATGAATATGAGTAGTATCTAATGTTGTTGATGAGATTATACTCCTTGGTTGGGAAGAAAGAAAGTGTATATTGTTATTTTATAGTGGTATACTTTGGGTTGTTTAGTGTATATTCTCTAAATGGACAGTGAAAGGAGTATTTAAGGACTTTTGTAAGCTTGTTGTTATTGTAGGTTGTTGTATATGTTGAGGTGATTGGAGAGTAAGGGGAAATGGTGCCCGTTTTACTCTAGAATCCAGTTGTCGTTGATATACGTGATATACTAGCGCCATCTAATTTGCATAGGTATTCCTTGTTATAGGATGGCGTGCTAGTTGTGATTAGCCCGATTGTTGGATTGCTTGGGCGACTTGAGGTATGTTAAGGTTGTTCCTTCTTTTCTTGGCATGATTCCATATAAGGTAAGAGTGTAATGAACCTTGTGACTAGAGATTTGTCTAAGTAGAGCTTATCATATTGTTGCATGGCTTCCGAGTGTTATGTTATTCTTTCCGAGGGGCCATATCCCCTCCATATGTCCTTGAGTTCATAGAGAGATAGAAAAGACATGTTACAGTATCGGTATTTCTCAGCACATGCATGATATACATATATTTTCTTTAGCCTGGCCACTTGGTCAGTGAGACAGATATGCCTGGCCTACGGGTCAGTGAGACATTTTTATTTTGCCTGGCCGACGGGTAAGTGAGATTTTATAGTTGCCTGGCCACTTGGTCAGTGAGACATATGATATTATTGTATTGCATTTCATATGAGACAGATCAGAGAGATATTTTGGGCATTCTTTGGCCTCCAGATTGTATTGTTTTCAGTTCAGTTTCAATTTCAGTTATTCCATTGCCTTACATACTCAGTGCATTGTTTTGTACTGACGTTTCTTTTGCCGGGGGGGGGGGCTGCATTCATGCCTACAGGTACGGATATACAGACTGATAGACCTCCCCAGTAGGCGGGACCAGATATCAGCTGATTGGTGAGCTCCCTTTATCCGGAGTTGCCAGGTTTATTTGGAGTCTTCCTATTATATATGTAGACTTGATGGGTAGGCCGGGACCCTGTTCCATCGATGATACAGTTGTTTACTCTTTAGAGGCTTGTAGACGGGTCCTGTGTATAGTATGTCAGTGTTGTAGTCTTGTCGGCCTTGTATATGTTTACTTTGACACTGTTGGTTGTGTACTTTCACAACAACCTCGTCGGCTTGCTCAGTTATATATATGTCTTGGGTGCGTGTGCCCCGTTCAAATGAGATAGTTAGTTTTTATATATATTCTTAGTACGACCTTGTCAGCTGGTTGGTATCGTCTATTTGCAGGTAGCCCCTGTCGGCATAAGTTGAGGCCTATCCCTCCAGAGCCACAGAATCAGAGTGGTTCGCTTGGGCCTAGTAGGGCATCGAGTGCCGGTCATGCCTCTCCAGATTTGGGGCGTGACACTGAGCTACCAAGAATCCTCAATAAAGTATCAATTTTGCTTTCTTATTGAAATTTGGCCGACACATTTTTTCATGCTATATGATTTTCTTCAATGATGAAATTCAATAAGACTTCCAAGCCTATAAATAATGTAGATGAGTTGTTTAATTCATATAAAGTAAAACTTAAACTAAAGTCTATTAGGACTCTTACACAATTTAAATAAGGAAATATTTAATAATTAAAATTTTAATTGATAGCAAAGTCTTAAATATTAGAAAAATAGTTAAAGATTCATTACTTGACTTGTTTGTACTTTTCCCTTTTCCTCTTTTAAATTAATAAAAAATTAATGCGAACAAGGTTTCCTTTTTACCAAATTGATGAGTATTCCTAGTAATGTCAATGGGAAAGAAGCATTCGACTCTTGTTGGTCTGTTAGTAGTTTTCTTTTTTTTTTTCTTTTTTTTTTGTGGGCGTGGGTGGGTGGGGAAGGGTTCCTATGTAAATTTTTAATGTAATTAATATTATATTAAAACTTCTAATATCGTTCAAATAGGCAGTTTTATTTTGCCAAAACAAAAAATGACTTCTATGGTAGTTGTTATTTTGCCAAAAATAACAGTAGATTTTTCTATCTACTTTTTCAAAGAATATTTTCCAAAGTAAAAATAAAATAAAATAATTGATGTAAAGTCCAAAATATTAGTACATAAGTCAAATAAGGAAAGACTTAATAATTTTGATTTTTTATTAGATTTTAAAGTCCTAAATATTTAAAAAAACATATTAAATAATAATTTGAGTAAAATAATAAATTCCAATTTAATATATTATAGAGCTTTTTAACGAAAATAAAAAGGTCGATCAACAACAACAACAACAAGCCCAGTATAATCCCACTATGTGGGGTCTGGGGAGGGTAGAGTGTACGCAGACCGAACAATATCATATTAAATAATAATTTGAGTAAAATAATAAATGACATTTTTTAACAAAGATAAAAAGGTCAATCAACCTTTCTAAAAACCTTTGTGCGTTTAATAGGACTAGTGTCATTCGGCCCGTGCTCACTACATTTTAAATTTATATTTACAACATTTTTCGTGTTTTTTTTTTTTTTTTTTTTGCTACGCTTCCCTTTTGTTTTGTTTTTGTAACACTATATTAGCTGTAAAGGTAGTTTGATAATTTCTCAATGTATCTAAAATATTGAATCACATAAAAGTTTTTCTAAGTTCGAAAACATCATTTTTCTTAGAGTATATTGAGACTTCCTTTTTGTTTTCAAACAAATGCACCAAAGTTCTCCTTTTTATTGTACTGAAATATTTGGGGTTAAAGTCTTTAATGATTCAAATTGTGTTTTACCTTATGTTGGAGTAGCTTATTTATTTTTTCCTCAATTAAACTTATATTGGCTAACCTATTTTTGGGGAAAAATAAAATTTTTACGGTATTCGGGTAATATAAAAATATTTGATGCTACAAATTGTTATATGATGACGTCAATGAAGTTAATTTATAAATAAAAATAGCATTTAAAATTAAATTAAAAAAAATCATAATATGACAAAATACTTTTGCAGATATTCCTTCAAAATGAATCATACAAAAGGAATTGAAAAGTTAATGAAATCGTTTGTTTTTCTTACTTTAATCTTTCCTTTTCCTTAAAAGAAGCATGTTAAGAAATGATGTATTTTTTTATTTTCTAAATTTAATTTATTTTTAAAAAACAATTATACTGTAATTTTTTAAAGGTTTATGTATTACCTTTTTCAAATATTTTTAGCTATATATACAAATAATATTTAATTTAATAATTTATCATGAACTAATGTAGAAAGAGAATGTCCTGATAATTTTTTTACTTGTCTATAATAAACGTTATAGGAAAAAGTAATAATTTGAAACAAGTTCAATAATCATTTCCACATAAAAGAAAATACAATTTTTTTGATCAATTTTAAATTTGGTTGAATAAATAGATTTTTTTTTGTAATGTCACTATCACCTTTTCCACATCATCACTCCTTATAGCATTAAAAAATCCCACATAGTTATTTAAATTTACCAAAATAGGTGAGAACTTGCAAGGTAATTAAAGCCTCAATTAGGGGTAAATGGATAAAAATATTTAAATTTGGTTGAAATATAGATTTTTGTGATGTCACTATCACCTCTTACACATCATTACTCTTTGTAGTATTAAAGCTCATATAATTATTCATATTTATCAAAATAAGTGATAACTTTTAAGATAATTAAAACTTCAATTGGAGGTAAAATGGATAAAAAAATCATGTGAGGATTACAAAAGTTGGGATATATATAGTAGCAAAGTATAATATAAAATATAGATTAAATGACGGTCTCAAAAGGGACTATTTGTGCACTTGGCCGGGAAATTGGTCCTTTTCCGCAGAAACTCTTGAATCATGGGCGACGCACCTAGTGTGAGCCGCAACCCAAAACTTGGGTCTGGTGGGCCCAACCGAAGGGCGCTGACGTCGATACAACTGCGCGCCGTATTCCACCTGGCGTAGGTTAATGAAATGATTATTAAAAATGCTATATTACGCACCCCCCCTCAAGACCTAGACACAAATTTTGGTAATTTTGACTTTTTTGTCACTCGAGCGCCCTCCATTGCAGAATTCAAGTTTCAGGTTCTACTGTTTACCATATTTTGTGCTTAACAGAAGCTCAATGTAGTTACATTTCAAGATTCCTTTCTGAATTTTCAATTTAGGGTTTTGTATTTAAGGGTGTTTGTTTGGGTGGTTAAATTATTTGAATATTCTCTTTGAGTTATGGTGTGATGAAGTGTGTGGATATACCTGAATGGCTTAAAGGGTTGCCTTTGGCACCTGAATTTCGACCTACTGAAACTGAATTTGCTGACCCGATTGCGTATATATCCAAAATTGAGAGGGAAGCTAGTGCTTTTGGTATATGTAAGGTGATTCCACCATTGCCTAAACCTTCAAAGAAGTATGTGGTTCATAATTTGAACAAGTCTCTATCCAAGTGCCCTGACTTGGGTTTGGATGATAAGGGAAATGTTGATAGGGCAGTTTTTACGACGCGCCATCAGGAATTGGGACATAGTGAAAAGAAGAAATTGAAAGGGGCCGTTGGCAGTGTGCCATTGGGAGCTCAGAAGCAAGTGTGGCAGAGTGGAGAAGTTTATGCGTTAGAGCAGTTTGAAACCAAGTCCAAGAATTTTGCCAGGAGTCAATTGGGCATGGTTAAGGATATTTCTCCGTCGGTTGTGGAGGCAATGTTTTGGAAAACGGCTTCTGAGGAGCCTATCTACGTGGAGTATGCAAATGATGTGCCCGGTTCTGCGTTTGGGGAGCCTGACGGACTCTTTAATTATTTTCGCAGGAGGAGAAGGGTGCGTAAGAGAAAAAATCTTGAGAGAGGAAGTTCTGGTTATAAGAATGACGAAGTAGGTACTTCGATTAGTAGTGTAGACAAAGGTCCGTATCATAGTGTAGGGACACCATCCGCTTCTTTATCAAAAAAATCCACAAACTCATCCCCTTTAAGGCCAAAAGGTTGTAGTAATGCTGGTGAAATGGAAGGTAGTGCTGGTTGGAAGCTTGCAAACAGTCCTTGGAATTTGCAAGTAATTGCACGGTCGCCTGGATCACTGACTCGCTTCATGCCAGATGATATCCCTGGTGTTACTTCTCCTATGGTCTATATAGGGATGTTGTTTAGCTGGTTTGCTTGGCATGTTGAGGATCACGAGCTTCACAGTTTGAATTTTCTTCATATGGGATCCCCTAAGACTTGGTATGCTGTGCCCGGAGATTATGCATTTAGTTTCGAAGAAGTCATCCGTTGTCATGCTTATGGAGAAAATACTGATCGATTAGGTATGAATACATTTTTGTTAACGACAATGTGATGAAATTTACAAAAGAAAAAAAAGAATGGATGTAATATTTTATTTTCTTCCACGACATCATCTTTAGCTTCTTGAAATGTTCTAACTTTCATTTCTTATCATCTTACAAAAAATGGAAACAATTAGTGCTCTTTGGCAGTTATTTTATAGTTGGTTCTTGAGGTTATGCTGATATTTTTCTTGTACCTAATAATTGTCCTTAGTCATTACTCTATTGCAATTGCCAATGGAAAGAAATATTGAAATGTATGGTTGATAGTCACTTTATAACAGTTCATTGCTTTAAGAATTGGATATCTTTAAGCCATTGGAAGCTTATTCTCTGCCGGGATAAGTTTTTGAGATTAAAAAACTTATGAGATTAAAAAAAAAGGTTGATTACGCCATTTACAAATAACTTTATGTTTAGCTTCCAAACCTCATGAAATTATCTAGAGAAGTGGTTATATCCTGTTTATTATGAAGAAACAACAAATAATAGGAACGTGTTCAGAATTAGGATCTGCATAGTTCTTCCCATAAGAAGTCTTTTCTTGGATATGAAATGTAGAGACTATCCTTTCATCATAGCAAAAGATATCCAACCTCTTAGACACTTTCTTTTCATTCTCTTCCCACCATTTTCCCCCCTTTTGCCCCTTCCCAACTTTTAAATGATTTTTGACATTCTCTTGAGTGTCTTTCCCATCTTCAAGAATCCCTCCCTTCATGGTGCATTGACCAAGAAAATTGCAGCCAGCAGCTCCTTAACCCCATCCCTAATTGTTGAGTATCTTTTCAATTTTAGGTGTACGAGTTGTCTTTCACCACCATATCGTCCCCTATTTAGTGCAATTGGAGAAAACCTTGTATAGTTGACATGTCTATTCTGTGTTTCTCCTCCTTCAGAAACTGGGATACTAGAAACCTTATTTTAGGATATGATCCTACAAATCAACTTAGATTAGTATTTAGCTCAAAGCTATTCTGATCGCTACTTAAAATACTTATTAATTTACTAAATTAAAGTAAATTTGGGACATAAAGCTTTTGAAATTCCCTACTGGAAAAGACAGCCACTTAGACTGAACAACTTGCCTGTATACCTAACTTGTGCGTTCCCTCTTTTAAGCATTTTCAAAGATTACTTTTTAAAATTGTGCTGCCCCTAAAGTGAACAACTTAAAACTAATATACAGAAGAAAAACCTAACAAGTTAACCTATCCAAAGAAAAAACTAGCCAACTAATTATCAAGGAACCAATTAGCACTTAATGAGAAAGAGACAGAGAGGGAGACTTTTCCCAAAGAAATATTAATAATATAGGTGGCAATCACATGAAGGCTATGGTGTATAGTTTAGAGTATTGGAGTCAAATGGATGATGCTTGGATCTGCCGGTGACATGCTATTTAGGTGGAAAGGAAGATCTGAGAAGAGGAACATAGATAGCGCTTTTGGTGCTCATGTGGATTTAAAGAGTTGAAATACTCTTCTAAAATTGTGGGACTTCCTATTTTTATACTTTGGGAGAAAGTAGGATAATTTTGTCAGTATAGCCGACAGCATGATCTTTATAAAGAATTATGTTTATATTAATATTTTGTACTTATGTATACTATACATTTTGTATGTGAAATTTTTCTTACTGCATCGATATAATGTTTGTTTCTCATTGAAAGAAAGGCGAAGGAGATTGAGGTGGTTTAATGTTCAGTGTAAAAAATTTTCAATTTATGATAAATCTTCAAAATACTAAATATTTGGTGGAATGGATAGAGAGGGTTCATATAGTAGATGTCTCCTACTAGTTTGGGATTGAGGCTAGTTGATGTCAATGAACAAAAATATAGGTGCGGAATTTGTAAGCTGTTCTAAAAGCCTATGTAATATCTGATAAGGTATTCTATTTTAGGAAAATGAATAATGACTTGGTCTGGCCCTAAATAGGAAGCTGAAAGCACAACATTTTGTTTGAGCCGAGGCAAGAAGTTAACGCACACCTGAAGAATCCAATTGTGGGTTTCCCTTTTAGCCGCGTCAAGAGATTCTTGTCATAAGCTTTTTGTTTTGGCTGCCGGCGCAGTGCTTGATCTTTCACTCTTTTGTAAATACACAAAAAATGGAATCTTGCTTCTTGGGTCTTCAATTCTTCAATATGTCCTGTTCTCCCATCTGAGGGGCCAAGTGCCACCAAATGTATTACTCTAGCTTGTTGTCTCTGTATATTTCTCGTCTTAGCGATAAGGCAGGAAGTGCTTTGTGGTAAGATACTGCACCTCCAACCATGAGATTGGATATTTGGGTGAACAAGGGAGCGAGCTAAGTGTGAAGAAGTTACTACTGGGCTCCTGGGTAGGAGGTGGAGTTTACCATATACAATTAAGAAAATTCCCCCTCATGTTTTGGAAATTGAAGTCACCATTCCAATGGGGTGAAGGAAAAGTTGTATTGCTTTGAATGATATACAATTACATGATGCACTTATTGTTTAAGCATTTTATATAGCTTTTTGGCAGTCATGTTCAATTTGTATTTGTTTAGGGGTGGTATGCTGGCAGTTATGAGATATGAGCCATGGTAGGAAGTTTAACATGCATTTGCGGTCTAACTATCTCTTCATAAGTTAGAAAGTAAATATTCTAATGAAGCGTATGAATTTCTTGTGTGGTCTGTGGAAAGAAGTCTGATCTGCTATTCTGCTTCTTGATGTGGTTTTGGAAGCTGTCTTCTCTAAGTGAATGGTTGAACCTTAATGTATCTACCAAAGCATCTTTAGGGTGCTAATTGCAAAATCAGAAGTGTTAATAATGACCTCCTTGCATTTATCCCGCATGTTAAGACATTAGCAGTTCTTTATTAGGGTTGGATGTATTCTCCCCTTATCTTTTTTTGGGTGAAGATTCCCTTTATCAAATGGGGTGATGAAAGTTTCAGATTTGTCCCAAAAACAAAAAAGAAGGTTTCGGACTTGTCTGTTTAATTGGATCTATTTCTGAAGTGCCTTCAGAAGTGATCATGTTTCCTGCATTACTGATTCTGGAATTGCTACGGATGTTCAGTCTTGTGTGTTTATACTTGAAGTTCTGGTAACTTGACCTTCTCAAGTCTTATTCAAATTTCTGTTGAAGTAAACAATTTTCATAGGCCTTCTCAATTTGTGTTACTTATCAATATAGATCTTTGGCTTCAGTCATCTGGAAACTCGCTTATTGACTTTTATATGGAGATATTTTGGAGTTTTTGCACTGAAAAATTTCTAGTTCTCAGATTCAATAAATATAATATTTAATCTCCAGCTGCTCTTACGCTATTGGGCGAGAAGACCACTCTTTTATCACCTGAAGTTCTGGTAGCATCAGGCATCCCCTGCTGCAGGTGTTTCCCTTATGTCTGATCCCATTTTAACTTTTCTTTTTCCTCTTGATTATATCCTGAAACTAAAATGGAGGTTTCCTGTGCCGTTCCTAGTTTATCAAATTTTTGCTGACATTCTAATTAATGTGTTCTTTTTTATTTACTTAGGTTGGTACAGAATCCTGGTGAATTTGTTGTCACTTTTCCGAGGGCCTACCATGTAGGTTTCAGCCATGGTAATTGGTTCTGATATTCTAAATTAAATTTGTTATTGTGATAAACTTCAACAATGTATGCAGAAATAGCTGCTTTTTATTTTTATTTTATTGTTATCTTTCTCCATAACTAGTTTCTACACATGTGCCTTGCACGTTAATACTGTGTCAATGATTAACAAGTGCTTTGCATCTAAACAACAACAACATACCCAGTGAAATCCCACAAAGTGGGGGGTCTGGGGAGGATAGAGTGTACACAGACCTGACCCCTACCTTGGGGGGTGGAGAGGCTGTTTCCGGTAGACCCTCGGCACAAGAACAAGAAGTTCAAAGCAGTACAAAAAAAGAAATAACGGAAGCGAATAAGCCATGGCGATTAGGTAATAATCTAAAATGAATTTGTACGTTAAGGAACAACTCAATTATAGGAAGTTTTGGTCCTTAAAGTCATTATGCACCATAGCGTTTCAATCCTACTGATTTTAATCCTAAATGCAGACGCTGCACCAAGTACAATTTGCAAATAAATTCAACACATAGTGTACTACAATTTTGCAACTTAAATATTGTAACAAAAGTCGAGAAATTAAACAAGACCTAACTGACCAACAAAATATTATTTGAGAATGATGTGAAAGAAAGAGAAGAAACAAATATATTAAGTACTCATGAATGCAATAAATATTAAAGCCAAAGCCTCCTCATGAAATGGATTTGGAGACATACAAATGAAGAGAGTTCACTATGGAGGAGGGTAAACAAATAAATATAGTGATAAAAGGTCTCTAGAAAAATAAGGCAGTGACCACTGCCTAGGGGGCAAGTGTTTAGGAGGCTATCAGAACCCTGTGGCAGATTTTCAACAGTTGAATCAATCATAAAGTGGGGAATGGGAAGAAATTCTCCTTTTGGGAAGATAACTGGCTCGGGCAAGAGCCTTTGATAAGGTATTCTGACATTTTCACTATAAATCTACTTCAGAAGGCTACCATAAATGAGGTCTGGTCTGATCAGGGGTGGATTGTCGCTTATAAGTGATTTTTGAATTATTGGGAGTCAGTAGAATTGCATAAATCTACAACTGAATCAACCAATTAATAGGGGTTAGTCAGAATAAAGATAGGGTTTGGTGGTTGGGAGCACAGTTTAGGCATATTCTCTGTTGAAACCTCCTATTGGGTGCTTAATCAGACATACCAATTATATGACTGAATTGTGGCCCTAGAAGCATATTTGGAAAGTAAAGATCCCTTATAAGGTCACATGTTTTGTTTGGCTAGTTGTTAGAAAGGCCTGTTTAACACAGGATAATTTGATTAAAGGGGGTGTACAACTCTGCTCAAGATGTCACTTATGTTGAGAGAGGCAGAAACTAATAATCACTTGTTCTTACACTGTTCAGTAAAAAGCAGGTTCAGGGGCAGGAATCACAAATCTCATTCCAGATGAAAGTGAAAATCATTAGCTGGAATGTTAGGGCGTTGAACCCAGGAAAGAAGAAGGAAACCATAAAGTCATTACTAAAAAAGTGGAGAGCAGATATAGTTGGTCTTCAAGAGACAAAAATTAAAGATTGGTCTCAACAACTAGTAGGGTTATTATGGGTAAACAAATGGGTTAGCTGGGCTGATTTGCAAGCAAGTAGTATCAGTTGGAGAATCATTATACTATAGGATAGGAGAACATGAAAAAGTGTGAATGTACAACAGGATGTCTATTCTGTCTCTGCAATTATGGAAAGCATTCAAGAACAATTTAGATGGTGCTATATTGGGATCTATGGGCTGGCAGCAGGGGAATCTGGGATGACTGGGTGTTAGGGATGGACTTCAATATAGGTAGATATGCCCATGAAAAAATTAACTATCAGAGGAGAATTAGGGCCATGAAGTCTTTCTCTGCTATCATTCTAGACTTGGTTTTGTTGGATCTTCCCCTTCAAGGAGTACAATACACCTGGTCTAGGCATGCAGGAACAATTACAAGCTTTCAGAATTTATTGATTTTTAATCTCTTCTGAGTGGAATGATAGCTTCAAAGGCTATCAAACAAGTGGCACTCCCCAGAATAGAGTCAGACCATAAATCTCTATTACATGAATATGGTGATTGGGATACTGACTCTTATTTTAAATTTGAAAACATGTGGCTTATGACTGAGGGGTTCTTGGATGCAGTCAAGGAATGGTGGATTAGTTATGAGGTAGCTGGCAGGCCTGATTATATACTAGTGTAGAAGTTGTGGAACTTGGAAAAAGATATCTCCGGCTGGAATAGGAAGGTATTTGTCAAGCTGGAAACTCAAAAGAGTAAGGTTCTTGAGGAACTCACTATGCTGGAGCAGTCTTTTGGGGGGTAGAACTCGATCCAAGGCAAAAAACACTCACATGATCAATTTTTTTTTTTTTTTTTTCAGTTTTTTGAAACTGGTAACTGTATCTATATTTCATCGGAGCAAAACAGTACATGTATTGTACTGGGTTATGGAAGGAGGTTATTTAGGCTAAGCATGGAGAACTGGATTGGTCCTCTCATCAGTCAAGGGCATCTTGTGGAGTTGTGCTTTGGAAGGGAATCAGGAAACTCATTTTAAAGTAGGGAATGGCACTCTAATTAGGTTCTGAAAAGACAATTGGACAGGCAATACCACCGTCCGAACTCTCTTCAATCTAGCCCAAGACACTGATTCTGTCAAAGCCAACATACAGGGAAGGGGCTGATTGGAATCTCAAGCTAAGAAGCGACTTGTATGATTGGAAGTTCACAGAACTGCTGAACCTCTACACGAACATGCAGCAGATAGGCTAAAATGGGGCAATCAAGAAGGAGGCATCTAAATTGTCAAGTTGGGCTATCATTGATTTTGCTCTAGCAACTCTATGCTAGATAACTGGCCCTGGAAACTAGTATGGAAAACTAAGTTACCTCTCAAGATCAGCTGCTTCGCCTGGATAGTTCTTAATGAGGCCCGCCTCACTGAAGATAACTTACTGAAAAGGAAGTTTCAACTTCCCAAAAGATGTTGCATGTGCAAAAAGGATGCTGAAAGTCCTGGCCATCTATTCCTTCACTCTGAAGTTGCTTCAGATATCTGGAGCATGTTTTTGTGCATCACTGGACTCGTCCACCCCATACTCATTAAGGGAAGCTTATATGAGTTGGTGTTTTTGGAGAGTTGACAAAGCCATCAAGAGTATCTGGAGAATGCTACCTGCTTGCATATTTTTGTGTGTTTGGACAGAAAGAAACAAGATGTTTTGATGGGGTCTCAACTCCTACAGGGTCTTTAAAAGCCAAATGTATTGCTAGTTTATTTTGCTGGTTCAGTTTGTACTCAGTTAGTAGTTCAGATCAAACTCTGGATTTCATTAGTTCCTTAGTCTGCATCGTCTGTTTCTTGTATAGAAGCCAGATTCTTTTCTAAGCTCCAAAGACAAGTCCTGTAACTACTGAATCTTCTTGATGCTTTTTTTAAAAAATGAAATCACTTCATTAAAAAAAAATAATATATGCCCATGGAAAGATGACACTGGCTTGATGAGGTATTCAATTAAAAGTATTTTGACTTATATAAAAAATATGCTGTTTCAGTTGCTTGTGAGTCTGGATCCTTTCTGTAGTTGAGTGCCCAATTTTTGTTTTACGTTGGCCCCTCCTTCCAAATTCTTGTGTTCATGGCGCAATATGAAGTGAAACATGTGTTGGCAACACAATGAGTTTGTTTTAATTTTATCCTGGTTTTCAAAGATTCACTTGTAAATGCAGGCTTCAATTGTGGCGAGGCTGCCAACTTCGGTACTCCACAGTGGCTTACAGTAGCCAAAGAAGCTGCTGTTCGTCGAGCTGCCATGAACTATCTGCCTATGCTCTCTCATCAGCAGTTGCTTTATTTGTTGACAATGTCTTTTGTTTCAAGGTCTGCTCATCAGCTCTTGTTGCATATGTGGATCAGCCCAATATGTCCCCTCTAGGAGATGAGAATTAGGTGTTTCTTTTGCATTCTCGGATTGAAACCTTATAGGCATCATCTTAATTTGTCTTTTGATCCGTATTTTTAAGAACTACTTTTTGTCCAGCTGTACAAATCTGTTTTTCCATGTTTAGGATACATTATTTAGGTGAGAATTCAAATTGTAGACATCTGTTTAAAGTTAAGTGGGTAATGAGGTTAAGGTATACTTTTTCGTTACTTTAAAAGGTGAGAGTTGCTGTAGTTTGCTACTGTTCCTGCAATAGTGGAAAAATTGGGCTGTTGAACGGGTGACTGTTGGAAAACTGAATGAGGATAGTTAATGTGTGATACGGGGATCCCCACGGGATTAGTCGGGGCTCAAAGAGACTCCGACACCTGTGGCTAATAAAAAATAATGTGTGATACGGGGATATCCAAGCTCTATTTTACTCCATTTTGTTGTAATTCCCCGTCATTCAGGTTTAGTGAATCCAGAAAAACCAAAGCTTAGGGTAGCGGATATTGTATGGTTACATTTCCTTTAACTGTTAATAAGCTTAATAATATTTTTTGGGTTCTTTACTTTTATGTTTCTGGATGACAGTGTGCCAAGATCCCTGTTGCCTGGAGTTCGAAGCTCTCGTCTGAGAGATCGTCAGAAGGAAGAAAGGGAGCTTCTGGTAAAGAAAGCCTTCGTTGAGGATATAGAAAAGGAGAACAACCTTGTAAAAGTTTTACTTCAGAAAAGCTTTTCTGACAACGCAGTGTTGTGGGATGTGGATATGCTGCCATCTTCAACTAGAGAATCTGAACTGCACAAGCATGTTAGTACGGATGCTTCTAGAGGGAACGATCAGGCTGAAAATAACAATAGTCATGATCTATTAGACCAGATGAGCTTGTACATGGAAAATTACAGTGACTTCTATGTGGATGATGATGTTTCATGTGGATTTGAAATTGATTCTGGGACATTACCCTGTATAGCTTGCGGGATTCTTGGTTTTCCATTTATGGCTCTGGTGCAACCATCGGAAAAGTCTGCAAAACACCTTTTTCCTGATGAGTTTCAGAATAAACAAGAATCTGGAGTGCTGAAACATGTGGAGTCAGGTTTCCATTCAGATCTTAGGGGCATGACTGGGGACTATAATAGAGGTACGAGGCCCTTTATAACTATTCTTCCCTGTGTCGAGTTTGTCTGTTCTGTTATCTTGATGACTAGATGAATCTCTCTTGTTGATGATATCTTCCTCTGTTGTTATTATGAAATGTGCTACTTTTATTACTTGTCTAGGTTCAGCAAATTGATTTATGAAACTTTGTGTGTCTGATCAACATGTGAGAAATAACGCATACTCTTTGAACACAGCAGTAATGGTTCTTCCTCTTTTTTGGTTCAAAGGATGTATCCATACTAGTTCTATCATTATTCTCCTTTTGACACCTTTTTTTTTCCAAGGAAATGTTGCTTGTGTTTCAGCTGAAGACTAATAAAGAAAAGAGAATAATTTGTACTGAGAGACAAAGAAGAGAACAAAGTAAAGAATTGTTTCAGCTTGTCGCTGCTGTTAGTGGCTGCTAACTATCTACCAGTTCATTTCTAAGCTGATCAAATTATATTAATTATGCAGCATTCACACGTTCAAAGATCTGCTCCTTTAATTCTTTTTTTTTTTTTTTAATTTTTTCCTTATAAAAAAAAATATCTAAATCCGAAGATGTAGTAATGAGTTTCATGTGTGTATATTTATGAACTACAGCCATTGATTTATAATTTTCATTTTTGCCTGGAGTAATAAGATACTCATGGTTAGAATATCATGTGAATATGCGTCTAGTTTCATTGTAAAGAATAAGGAAAACCATATAGGATATTTTATAGAATATCTTAGAAGGAGCACCATGCCTCTTGTACATTGTCAATTAAGTAAATGGGAAGTTTCTTCGATATTTTCACATGGTATTAGAGCCTCTACGATCTTGGTAGAAACTCAAATAGCTTCCACTACGGGCTGGCTGTACAGGCCAATATGTGTCTCCCCCGCAGGGTCATTTTTTTACTTTTATTCTTCATTTTGATGCCCTGTCACACTCCTCTCTTTGGCATTGGTGCCCCCGTCTACAGACAAATGTTTACGTGCCACTCCTCTCTTTAAGATCATTCAAGCACCGTTCAACTCTCCAGCAACTGGCACTGCTACTTTTTACGCGACCAGCATCATCTAAACTTTGAATTCCTTTCATTGTTCTACCAATCTAAATTACGTTGATAATAATCTAGAGTTTTTTTAATCGTTAAAAGGTATTGTATTAAATGTCCAGCAATCAGGAGGTGCTGTGAGGAATTTACAAGGGGTAGCCCCATTATATATTTTGTAATGAGCTCAAAATATCTATCATGGTCTCTATATCATTTGCAATTGCCACATTACACCAAAAAAACAGTTGGGATGAACATCTGTACTTAATACTAACCACAGATTCTGGTTTGCTTTCAAAAATCCCTGCATTCCTTTCCTTCTAAATGGTCCACCATACTGCTGAAGGGAGAGTATTCCGTGTTTTCATTTTTGTCTTACCCAGACCTTTTTAGTACCAGCATTGGAGCACCATGTGTCTTTTGGGTGGTTGAGTTTTTCGTGGGTAATGCAAGAAGCACTTTCTTTTGTTGTACAGTTACCCGCGACTTTTTGGCAAAAATATCCAGCACCAATTTTCTTAAGGTAATTGTGCACTGTTCTAGAGGGATTTCAGCATGAACTTTCTATGTTTTCAGAATAACCAAACTCAAGCTGGTTTCTCACTTTGTGTCTGAGGGAGCATGTTAGAATATCAAGTGAGTACGGATCTAGATTCATATGCGTCTGGGTTCATAGTACTTGAATAAACTATTCTATATATACTTAACACTTAATTGTAGAATTCAACTTATATGATGGAAATTAATTATCCACCATATTGTACATAGAAACAGGGGAATTGGGGAACATACAACCAAGGATACAAGAAGAAACCACAAACTATATTGAAGAGGATGCTGTTCCATTGGGAATTCAATTTCCAGCAATAGAAACAGGGCAAGTCATCAAACCCCCAGAATGGATCAAACAACATATTATGAGGCTAAGCACTGAATTTGGGGCTAGTTTTAAAGGGCGTGAGAAGAAGGCGGAAGAGTTATTTCTGAAGATAGACAGTAATAAACAGATGAACATGGGGGAACTGGCAGTGGTAAAGAAAAAAGGGACGAATGAACTGAAGGGATTATAATTAGACACAAAGTTTATGAGTAATGGAACAAGAAGGGGGGGGGGGGGGGGATATTTGGCCATCAAAGATCAATGAATTTAAACATAGTTTCATGGAATGTTAGGGGTTTGAATTGTGGTAAGAAAAGAATTAGCATCAGGAGCATAGTACAGACCTGGAAAGTTGATGTGATCTGCTTTCAGGAAACTAAGGTGGAGGGGGATATCATAAACATAGTCAGAGAAGTATGGGGGGATAGATGGGTGGATTATGTGCAACTGGAAGCTAGTGGGACTAGGGGAGGCATTGTTATAATGTGGGATAAAAGGGTATGGGAAGGAGAGTTGAGCAGTGTTGGGGCTTATTCAGTATCTTGTAACTTCTCTGCGGAAAATCAGGAATTTAATTAGCACATGACAGGAGTATATGCTCCAAATGGTAGAGTGGAAAGGGAAGAAACTTGGTGGGAAATAGGAGCAGCAAGAGGACTATGCACAGGTCCTTGGGTCCTATGTGGTGATTTCAACACTGTCAGACATCCTTCAGAAAAGAAAAATTGTAATAGAATCAGCAGGGCTATGACTGATTTTTCTGAGTTCATTGAGGACATGGAGTTGGTTGATCTGGAGCTGACAGGGGGGAAGTACACTTGGAAAAAAGGAGATAGACACACAATATCTGCAAGATTGGACAGAATCTTATTTTCTGAAGAATGGGACACAAACTTCAGGAAGATCAAACAGTCTATCCTGCACAGAGTAACATTTGATCTCTCACCTTTGATACTACAATGTGGAGACTGGGAAGCATCAATATCATACTTCAAGTTTGAAAATTGGTGGCTGAATACAGAGGGGTTTAATGAAAGAGTCAAAAACTGGTGGGATTCTTTCAATTACAGTGGAAAACCAGATTTCATCTTGGTGGTTAAGTTAAAAGCTTTAAAGGGGAAGCTTAAGGAGTGGAGGAAAACAAAATGTGCTGAGCCAATTAGCTGAGCTTGAAGAGATTCAAGAAAACAGAACTTTGGAGGAAAGTGAGTTTGCATCCAGATTAGCTCTCACTATGGAGTTTGAAGACATAGCAAAGCATGAAGAAATAGCATGGAGGCAGAGGTCTAGAGCCTTATGGCTAAAAGAAGGGGATAGGAATACAACATTTTTCCACAGAACAGCAAATGCACACAGAAGATTTAATTCTACTGAAAAATTGAAAGTCAGAGGGGAGATAATCACTGAACCAGAAGAGGTGAAAGAGGAGATTGTAGCTTACTATGAGAAGCTATACACAGATACAGAAGGATGGAGACCTCAATTAGACATGAGGAATTGTCCAAGAATTGGAGAAGAAGACAATGCCATACTAATGGCACCATTTGAACCACAGGAAATTCGGGAAAGTATCAAAGCATGTGTAGGGGATAAAGCCCCAGGTCCAGATGGTTATTCTACGGCTTTTTTCAGTTAGTGCTGGGAGATCATCAAAGCAGATTTAGTTGATGGAATTCAGAACTTCTATGAGGAAGGAGTGTTTGAAAGGAGCATAAATGCTACTTTTGTGGCGTTGATCCCTAAGAAACTGGGTGCAGTTGAGCTAAATGATTTCAGACCAATTAGCTTGATTTGGGGGGGGGGGGGGGGGGGGGGGGTTTACAAGATCATTGCTAAGTTGTTGGCAGAAAGATTGAAAAAAGTCCTACACAGGCTGGTGGATAGACAACAAATGGCTTTCATTAAAGGCAGACAGATAATGGATGCAATACTGATAGCAAATGAATGTGTAGATTCCAGACAGAGAAGTCAGAAGCCAGGCATTTTGTGCAAGCTTGATATACAGAAAGCTTACGATCACCTAAACTGGGACTATCTAGTGAATATGCTTCAGAAGATGGGATTTGGAACCAGGTGGATTAGATGGATCAAGCAATGTATCAGTACTGTAAAATTCTCAGTTTTGATCAATAGAAGTCCTGCTAGTTTTTTTCCCTCTTAGAGGGGACTGAGACAAGGGGATCCTTTATCCCCTTTTCTCTTCATCTTGGCAATGGAAGGGATGAGTAATTTGATTCACACAGGCAAAGGAGAGGGGTTGGATAAGGGGTTTCCAGGTGGAAAACAGGGCAGGAAATAATTTGGAGATAACCCATCTGCAGTATGCTGATGATACCCTAGTATTCTGTGAAGCAGTGGAAGAACACATGCTAATTCTAAGGGCCATTTTCATTATTTTTGAAGTTGTATGAGGACTACATATTAACTGGGGGAATAGCTTTGTATATCCAATCAATGATGTAACAGAGTTAGAGTCTTTAGCAGAGAAGTTGGGAGGCAAGGTGGGGGAACTGCCAACAACATATTTGGGCATGCCTCTTGGAGCAAAAAGCTAGTCTAAAGGTATATGGAATGGGGTGATAGAAAAATATGAAAAAAAGCTAACAAACTGGAAGAGTCAATACCTGTCTTTGGGGGGAAGATTGACACTGGTTAATAGTGTACTAGATGCTCTCCCATCCTATATGATGTCTGTGTTTCCTATACCAGTGAATGTGGTTAAAAGGATACATACTCTAAGGAGAAACTTTTTCTGGCAAGGTACTGAAGACAAGAAGAAGTTCCATCTAGTTAAGTGGGAGGAGTTGACAATCAACAAGGAAGTAGGAGGGTGGGAATCAGAGACATGAGCAGACAGAACAAGAGCTTGTTGATGAAATGGCTGTGGAAATTTGCAACAACTGACAACTCACTTTGGAAGGAAGTCGTCACTGCAAAGTATGGGATGGAGGATAAGTGGATGACTGAAGTGGTAACTACCCCTTACGGTTGCAGTCTGTGGAGATCTATCAGAAATCTATGGCCTTTAGTTTTGGCTAGAGCAAGATTTAAAGTGGGGAATGGTTTGAAGGTGTCCTTTTGGGATGACAGTTGGTGTGGCCAAGAACCTTTAAAGCAAATGTACCCAGATCTTTACGCCTTATGCCAACTTCAACAAGCCACAATTGCTGAAATATGGACAGGACAAGGATGGAATCTACACCTAAGAAGGAATCTGAATGATTGGGAGATGCCAAGGATAGCAGCCTTTTACAGCACAGTAGCACATTTCAACAATTTAACAGGTGAGTGGGATACTTTGGAATGGAAAGCTGATAGTAAAGGGAATTTTACTGTTAAATCTGCATACGGAGACTTGTGTTCAACAACAAATCAGGAGGCAGGATGGCCTTGGAGGATAATATGGAAAACCAAAATACCTTACAAGGTAAATTGTTTTTCCTGGCTTTTGGCAAAAGAAGCAGTGCTGACTCATGAGAACCTGAACAAAAGAGGATTTCACATATGCTCTAGATGTTACTTATGTGGGGAACAAGCAGAGACAGTCAACCATCTTTTTTTTGCATTGCAAAGTGACAGACCAGTCGTGTCAGTTCTTTTTCAAGATGAAAAAAATCAACTGGGTGAAATCAAGAAGTATAAAAGAAGTAATGAAGTGTTGGAACAGAGATGGTAATGCAGCAAAGGAGGAGGAGAGATGGAAGATTGTCCCAGCAAGCATATGGTGGACACTTTGGAAGGACAGAAATCAGAGATGTTTTGAAGATAAGCAAAGCAGCATGCAGAAAATGAAGATGAATTGTTTAGCTATTTACTATTTTTGGTGTAAACAGGAAATGTTAGATCAAACAACAGTTGTAATTTAGTGGAAATAGGAAGGCAATGTATGCTGTAATACTTTTGAAGGGGTACTACACATTTGGATGTAGTTATACCTGTGGATATATAGGTTAATTGTTACCATTCTCAAAAAAAAATAAAAATGTGTGACCATTTTATGTGAAAGTTTTTATTTGCTTAATTATGTATTGGCCACACCCCACCATGCACGTCAGATTCTATTTCTTGAGCCCAAGTACGTGGAAATTCTCTTCGATATTGAGTTGCGGTGAGACTCGAACCTAGGACCTTGCTCTAGGTCCATTTTTTTAACACGGTATCATAGGTAGACCCATCTATATTCTTGGTTTACTCGATGTTAGATCCCCAGGCGTGCAATGGCATGTGTTGCTCATACTCGGGTGCGGATCTAGAGGTCAAATTCATCATAACGTAAATTTTAGGATTCGATGGTATTGATCTGAGTTCAGGTATTGATGTTGATATACGACCAATAAATGTATATTACAATATAAATAAGTATATGTTAGAAGTTATGGAACTAAAACTAATAAAAAAAAATTCTTTATCAAAACTAATTTTTTTATAAACACCTAATATTTTATTGATAAGATATCTCGTGTATTAGCAAAGCATTCTCATACTTTATACAACTATATGTATATGGCATAAACCCAAAGATCAAATCAAATACCAAATTAATCTATGCTTCTTGGTCATAGATGTAGTCAAAGCAACCAAGGTAAGTTGACCACATCCAGTGTGGTTCTCAAACCCACACCCACACCCACACCCAAATCGTGTCGGATCTACATGGGTGGGGCTGGGATTTTGAAGGGTCCGAGCACATAGACAAGATGTTAAGTGTCACACCCTAACAATGGTAGGGCATGACGGGCACCCGACTCTCATTAGAGTTGAGCGAACCCTTGGACATTCGCTCTATCAAAACCTGTCATTTCAAAAACTTTTAAGAACATAAAACTTTTCCAAATAGAAATCATTATCTTTATAATGATTATGAAAACTTTCAATCAAATAAGTACTTTAAACCAATTGAAATCATCTAAAATAAATACTCTTCTAAAATCTACAAATGACTCAACTGACATCACTTTGTCGACATCTCGACAAACATATCACAGGACACTGTCTGTAGAAGTCTCTAAGAAGTAAACTGAACATTATGAGTCAGGACAGGGCCCTGACATACCTATAATCATACATATCTATACATGATTTAGCACAACTCCAGAATGAGGTGGAACTTGCCAATCCCAGCTGACGTCCAAGCATCCTAGCTATACACTTAACCTGCCAAACAATCTGGGGCTGCGGGCATGAACGCAGCATCCCCAGGCAAAAGGACGTCAGTACGGACAATGTACTGAGTATGTAAGGTGGTAACAAATCATAATCATAATTTGACTTAGGAGAGAAGAAATCACAATCTAACTCAATACCTGCAGCCTTCGCTGGAAGAAACATAAATGTGCACACGAAGTCTCAAAACAATCTTTAAGTAAATAATGCAATCCAAAACATATGCCGCTTCCGACATGTTAACAGAATAGTCCCTTCGGACAGCCGCTTCCGGCTAGTATCATAATAGTCCCTTCGGACGACTGCTTTCGACATAATAATGATGGCCCCTTCGGGCAGCCGCTTCCGGCTTAGCTAGGGTGGCCCCTTCGGGCAGCTGCTTCCGGCTTAATATCACTATCATATCAACAGAAACCCAATCCACAAATATCAATTTCAATTCATATCATAAGTCACTAATCAATTCATCACAATCCAATTATTAGCCTTAGTCTTTCATAAGAAGTTATCAAATTTGTATCTCACTAGACTTAGGAGGACATACTTCCAGATTTGAGGGTAGAATTGTTATGAAATTCTTACTACTTATATTCTACTCAATTTCATCTTATTGCCCTACCCAAAGAATAAATGATCATATCAATACAAAGGGATGATATTATGGAATGTAACATAAATCGTAAATGAAATGAAGTAGTAATATTTCGCACCTCCCTCGGAGTGGTTTTGAAAATCAAACTTTATTTTTTCCTTTAGTATAAAACTCATTTCCTCGAAATCATTAGTAAAACCATATACACAACTCAACTTGGCACCTTATGGGTGTTCCCTTTGGAACAGAATAGGAGTACAATATCAATAAACCATCACAAGAAACATTTAGACCTTACTCGTCTAAGAATGGAATCATATGGAGTACATATAAAATGAATAATAACAAGAATCATGCCAAAGAAAGAAAGATTTGCCTTACATACCTTTGCCACTTTCCAGCTAACCACATTCCATCTTCGGGTCACGCTAATCTATCAACAATATCAATTTACCAACAATCAATCCAATATATATCCTTATAATCAACCCCTTAAACTTATCTCTATTTCTAACGGAATTTCGACAACATTTCCTTTATAAACTGGACAACCCCGAAATTCCAATTCAGCTAAATTACCAGCAACAACATCAAACAACCATATCGAAAATCAATATGCATCATAACGCAGATATTTCCATCCATTTAACTCAATTGAAACAACCCCACCTTCATAAACTTCCCAAAAATGCCAAACGAGCTTTTAACATTATTTCCTCTGTTCTAATCCGTTAAAACTCAAAATAAGCACTTTAATAACATAAAAGGAACCTTATACATACCTTAGCAGCAGCTCAACCACGAAAATATCATACCCCAAGATCAATATTTAGCTTAAAACGATGATGACAACTCGTATTACACTTTATCCTTCACGAGCCTCGGGATTCGGGGCCTCGAACTTGATTGAACCCTTGCTTTATCTGTCTAAACTCCCCTCACTCTCTCTCTACCATGTTCTGGACTTTTTGGTATGAAATGAGGATGATAAGGGTTAAAACCTCCCTTAAATAGCAAGGGAAGTGGGCCTGACCCGACTTGGAGTCGGGTTGGGCCGAGCCCACTGCCCAACTTGACCTTTCTATCTTAAAACGTTCATAACTTTTTATCCCTATGTCGTGTGAAGGCCCACAACCTATGGTCGGAAAGATAATTCAATTATCTACAACTTCCATATTTGGAGTTTTCCCAAATGCCCAAATAATGATGGGGTTATGGCCTCCCGAAGTCAGATCACCCGAAAACGTAACTTAAAAACATCTTTTTGGAGGGCTTACACTTGGATTTGGCTCAAGGGTCCTTCTTGGGTTGTGTTTAACTTCACATATATTGTCCATATAACTTGTCATATGTCCTTTATAAAAACCCCATCATGTGGACCCCACCTCAGCTTACAGTTACGAGGGCTATGTATCTTTTAATGTATCATTCCAATCATATTGTACGAATTTCAAATATCATACTCATGCTATCCTCATGCTAATACAGTAGAATTTCATCCTTTATACTTGTAATATTTGCTCCTCCTTGAGCTCACATTAAGCCGTCTGCAGTCTTAGTAACGTGAAATTTTCTGGGGTGTAACATTAAGTGTCCCGCATTGGATAAGAGAATGAGTTTACATCTCCTTATATGGTCTTGGCAATACTCACCTTATGAATTAGCTTTTGGTACGCCCTCCATCTTCTTCAACAATCTGGACACCCGGTATAATGTAACTGCAAAGTTTAACATCATTTGACCAGGTTGTTAATTGTCACTTACCTAACTATGTTGGGAGCATTTGCCTAGCCAATTAATTGTTAATCTCATGTTTGGGAGATACTGCAAATTTATCAGAATGATAGGACTTGCTTGCGGGATACTGAATTTCCTCTTCATGCAGTTGACAGAATTGAAAGAAATGGAGTGCATTTCCTTAACCATGATGAAGTGTCTTTGTCTGCCCAGCCAAGCAAGTCTGCAGTTTCTCCGCATGAGGGTCAAACATCTCAGTCTCATCATCTGTCACATACAAATAATGCAGCTCTGACTTCAAAAGTTGACCTTGAGAAGGAATGTGATGTTTCTAGAGGTTTTGTAAGACCACGGATATTTTGCCTTGAGCACGCAATTCAGACCGAAGAACTGCTGCATACTAAAGGTGGAGCAAATGTTCTTGTGATCTGCCATTCAGGTAAGGTTCCTCATTTACAACCTCGTTTGAATTGTCCTAATGGTGATAATACCAAAGAAAACTACTAAAGTTTTCAGTTTTGCTAGTTCTTGGTGTATTGAAACGTTTGTTGCAACTTCTGATTTCATGTAGATTTCCAAAAAATAAGAGGACATGCTGCGATTGTTGCAGAGGAAATCGGCACAGCAATCAAATATAATGAGATTCCGCTGGCTAATGCATCTCAAGGACATCTTTCGGTGATTGATCTTGCAATCGGGGATACAGAACAAGACAAATGTGCTGAAGATTGGACTTTGAAATTAAATATTAATTTAAGGCACTGTGTGAAGGTGCAAAGGAATTGTCCACTTAAGAAATTAAAACATGCATTGATTTTGGGTGGATTATTCTCTGATACAACTCACAGTTCAGATTCCTTGAGTCTCAAGTGGCAGTCCAGAAAAGTGCGCTCAAAGAGAAAGTCGAATAATTCAACAGAAAGTACAAAGGTTAAAATAGATAAGATAGTTGATTCAGGATCTACGGTGGACATGCAGAAAGCCAGAAAGGGGAATATAACAATCCAGTATTCCAGGAAAAAATACAAGCCTAAGGCTTGTGGTTCTGCAGAGGTCACTAGGGTTTTTGTGGATCCTTTTAATGTTTCAAAAGAGGAAGTTTCACTTGCAGATGCAAAAACATTGGGAAGTACTCTCCTCAGGGATGAAAATGCAGGCACTGCTTCTTTAGCGGAAAGGTTTGTTGCTTCTTCTGATGGGAAACCCCGATTGCGACATGAACATGAGATGCTTTTAGTAAACAGAGATCAAAACGGTAATCTCCTTGCACCACAAGAAGCAGATTTACTTGTGACCACTTCTTTAATGGTGGAATTCGATGAAGCCCAGACTGAAGTTTGTGCTACTGAGAGGTTCCCCTTGGACGATAAAACTTGTGATACAAATTCAAATAGTTGCCATACAGAGCATAAGACCACGGCTGCAGAGACTAGTGGAGAAACTGAGATAGGGCATGTGCCTACTCCAGCATATGAATCCATGTATGTGGTTCAAAGCACTGCATATAATGAAAATTTGGAGGAGAACCGGGATATGACAGAATCTGTCATCAGAGATAAGTCTGCTCCTCCGACGGAAGCAGATTTTAAAAGAGATCATCATAGTGGGGATGATAAAGCTATTATGACCAGATCTCCTGTGCCTGTCAACTCCTCAGGATCTTGCACTGATGGTCCTTCAAGATGTTGTGATGAGCAGATTGAGGATCAAGTTTCAGAACAATTTGGCTCAGGTAGCGAGGTATCTGATAGTGAAATTCCGCACAAATTTGTGGAACAAGAAATCCAAATTGATAACTCAGATCAAGACATAGCTGTCTCTGACCATGTCACACCCATAGAAGTAGCTTCCGCCTCAGCAGGAAGTCTCAAAATGACGAGAGAGACATCTAGTACTAAGCACTTACAGAGTGGTGATGAGATCTCTGAGCGGCATAAGAAAGAGTCAAATGATGATACTACTTCTGCAATAGTATCAAGGCCGACTGGGAGAAGTGGCAAAAGGAGGCGTGAGCTAGGCCTCCTAACCGATGATGGATGTAGTGTTAGTGGCTTTGTTAAAAGTCCATGTGAAGGTTTAAGGCCACGGGCTAGGAAAAATTTACCTGGGGGCAGAGTAGATACTGAGGAACCTCTTGAGAAGAAACCCATGGGAAATAAGGTGACGAGGCCTTTACCTTCCATCACTCCCAAGGATAAGAAAGAGCAGAGGAAGGGAACTCAGAAGTGTGACCTGGAAGGCTGCTGGATGAGTTTCCAGACAAAGGTAGAGCTGCGACTGCACAAACATAACCGCTGCCCCATTAAAGGGTGTGGGAAGCAATTTACCTCCCACAAATATGCTCTGGTTCATCAACGCGTTCATGAAAATGATAGGCCCCTCAAATGTCCATGGAAGGGCTGCACGATGACATTCAAGTGGGCCTGGGCAAGAACTGAACATTTGCGCGTGCATACTGGTGAGCGGCCATATAAGTGCAAGGTTGAGGGTTGTGGACTCACTTTTAGGTTTGTATCAGATTATAGTCGGCATAGACGGAAAACTGGTCATTATGTTGACGCGGCCAGTTGACATTATTGTTACTTTAATCAGGTTGGTTATCTATTGTACCTAATACTAGACTGCCAGAGTGCGATTCTGGGGTTGAAAAGGCAATCTTAAGAATCATGTAAACTAATGGGCTCTTATCATTTTTAGCATGGGGTAGGAGTACTGTTGTCATTTTGTAGAGTGCCTGTGTTCAGGATCATCTTTCAATTTAAATTAAAATTGCATGTCATTCTTTCAAATTTCTTAGCCTGTGGAAGAGAGGTCTAAGCGGACAAGGCCCGTCTCATGGTAATGCTGGATGGTCAATAATGACCATATAGAATATTCAGAAAACTGAAAACTGCTGATAACTTATCTCAATAAATTTTGTGGTTTCTTAAGGAGATCATAAGCTTTACATGTTTTCTAACTAGTTATTTTCTGGCTTTCAAACATGGAAGTTTAAACCAAGTTACATATTTCTGGAAATATGGCTTACAATATAATTTAATTATATGAAGAATTGCTAGTTGCCTGTAACATTTTATAACTAGTTTCTTCTCTTCTTTCTTCTTTCGGAGCATGTTGGTAAAGCCAGCATGTAATTGGATTTGGTGTAATTGGGTTGTAACTAGGTGTAATTGGGTGTAGTTACAACCTTTTGGCATGTTTGTCTGACCAAGTAAGCATGTAATTGGGTGTAATTACACTGTTCAATTCTCAGGGGAGGTGAGAATTGTTGGAAATTACAGGAATACTGGTATGTTTGGAAAATCACATGGTAATAGAAATTGGTGTAATTACTAGGGTAGTAATTACACAACCTAGGAATTACACAGTGTAGTAATTAGGATGACCTGTTTGTTTGTCAAAGCGTAATTGCGGTGTAATTATAAGTGTATTGTTTGTTTGCACATGTGTAATTACACAGTTAGATTAAATTTAAAAAAAAATAAAAGTTTTAATGAAATATTAAAAGTTAATAAATATGATAGACATGTGCCTTTATAAATGATACTCCCTTCGTTTCAATTTATATGAACCTTTTCGGAGTACGAGGGTCAAACTTTATAACTTTGACCATAGATATTGACATGGATTTTTTCATGTTTATAAAAATAAAATTTATATATTTAGAAATTATATAAAAAGTAATATAAACGATGATAATTTATATTTCAAATAATTTTAAAAAAATGCAAGAAAAATGTGGTCAAAGAACTACCTCGTAGACTCCCAAAATAGTAAAATGTTCACATAAATTGAAACAAAGAGCGTATTAAATTAGAGTATTTAAGATACATATTATTTCTTGAAAACATACTAACTAATTATCATATTTTTATAACTAATATTGTAGAGAATAATTGATACATATTTCAAAATTAATAATATTTTAATCTAATTAATTATAAAAATGAAAGCACAAATTTTGTAATAACATCATGAACTGCATGTTTGACAAAAAAAATAATTTTTATAAATACAGTGCCATAGTATTATTTATAACGACCTGTTATGTGTCTTTTGACCATTTTACCCCTGTTGACCCATTCCCGAGACTATAAAGCGGTTCTAGTGAAAATAGAAGGATTTAGAATCCTTATGTGAAAGTATTTGACCAATAATTGACTTTTGGGTAAACAAACTCTCTTCGGATTTTCGTCGATTCCGTGAGGTCCGGAGGGTCGATTATGACTTAGTGGGCTGGATGGTTCGATTCTCGAGGCGTTTGGTTGCCTTTTGGGTACTTGATTTTATCTGTTTGGGGGTTGACTTGGTAAATTAGACCTTCGTTGGGAATTTCGAGGCCACAGGTGAGTTCGTAGCGCGTGTTTATGTGTGTGTATATATCTGGCTTGTGTATGAGAGGCCGAACATCCCAAAGTGAACCCGCACCCCAAAGAACCCCACAAAATGTTCCACATGTTCCCCAATAACCACCCCATGACCAATTCCAAACCTAATTCCAAAACCCTTTTTATGATGAAGAAGCGGAGGAAGTTGCCCAAGAAAGGTGGTGGGATGAACCAAGGCAAGGAGGAAGGCGTGGGGAGATGAACAACTGGGGTAGAGGAAGGCAAGGAGGTTTTGCAAGGTTCCAAGGCCATGAAGCGAGGTTCTAAGGTCATGATGATCGTGGGAGATGGCAAAGAAATGAAGCACGTGGGGACAATGTGCGAAACTTGAATACCATTAAGGTCACACTTCATAGATTCAAAGGAAGTAGTGACCTGGAAGAGTTCCTTGAATGGAAGTTGCAAAGTGAGAGGATATTCCTCACCAACAATGTGTCGGAAGCTTTGAAGGCAAAGTATGCCCTCACCCAATTTGAGGGATATGCATCCACTTGGTAGGAATCCAAGAAGCGGGATAGAGCTCAACGTCAAATTTTTGACATTCCTACTTGGGATGAGTTGATTGAGCTCATAGAAGCGAGGTATCTACCTCCTACTTACTATTAAGAAGTGCCCAAGAAGGTATACATGTTGAAACAAGGCTCTAAGAGCGTTGAGGAATATTTTGATGAATTCGAAAACTTGAGGATGAAGTCCAAAGATTGAGGACCACTTGAATTAACCTCTTATAAGATTTGTAGCCAACTTAAATCGGGAGATTTCCAAACCCATAAGGCTACAAACTTATAATAGCTTAGAGGAAGCTTTTCATGAAGCTTCCAAGGTTGAAGCGGATTTGAAAGACAAAAAGGCTTACAAAGCCGAGATGTCACGACCCAACCCGCCATGACTGGCACCCATACTAACTCCTAGTGGGAGAATCAACACACAAGTCATCTATTCATACAAGTCCATTTTTAAATTAACCAAATTAATCAGTTATTACTCATTCAAACATAAGAAGATCAAATAAGTCATGCCATAGAAATACTGAAGTAAATGCGAAAGTTCTATCTATTACAAAATCCCCAAAATCCAAAAGTCATCGTACAAGGACTCTAATCCAAAACAGGTCTAAGGAATGAAATCTGTCTAACAAATAACCATAATGTCCAGAATAGGAAATAGACATCATAACAGGAAGATCTTCGGGTGGCCTGACATGGATAGAAGCTCACCCTAAATCTGTCAGCAACGTCCTCAGCGCTAGATGTGAGGGCGGGTAGCAGTCTCTGTATCACAATCTCCGCTCCGAAACGAACCTCGAACGTGGGCCATATGAATGTATCTATTCTTTTCGGAACAAACCTCGAACCACGAGCCCATAATCTAGGTCAAATTTGCGCCTTTCCATATCTTTTTACATGGCCGTATTTCTTACCTTCTAATTATCAATGCTTAAATCATTATTTCATATCACAATTCCACTGAGAAGGTCATATTAACTTCTCATCACAACAATATCAACTGTAGATTCAGACACACATGAACAGGGGCACGAAGCCTACACAGTCACTCAATCAATCACATATAGGAGTTCTAACACACAATATCATGCATGAAGACTAAACATGGTTTCTCCTATAGAATTCACAACACATACAATCAACTAATCAAAGTCTAACTCAAGTAGACCGTAACCTACCTCAAACGTAGAGCTGGAACAACGCAAATCAGTCCTCTACAGATTTTCCCTTCCTCAAATTCTCGGAAAGCGCAAAGTCTAGAAATAGAAGCCTTAACGACTCACAAATACTCTAGCCACAATTACCAATTCAAGAACGCCCTTCCCTTTACCCTATTCCAATGGGTGAATGATTTTCTAGGTGTAAAGCAACCTAACAAAGGCCTTAGTAATCACTAATCATCCAATTATAACAATATTACATCAACATTCCAACTACAAACAACTTTCATGGTCAAGCTACCATTTTTATAGAACCCTAGGTCTCAATTTACTTAGTTCATGGATCAAAGGGTGCAATTTATGACTAAGAGGAGTTAACCCAAGCCATTAGATGATAAATAAGTGATAACCACCATAACCCAACAAGTTTAGAAGGTTTATTAATTCTAGGGTTACTATTACAAATTCCATCATTGCAAACCCATAAAGAGGATGATAATCATGAAGATGATACAAAATGATTGAAGGGGATGATTGAGACTTACGTCTCAAGAGTATTCTTGCCCTAGCTTGGAATGTCACCTTAGGTGCTTGTGGGGAACTGTGTTGGTGTTTTGTGAATAAAGAATGTGAGACTAAGTCTTTTAAAATTGGGTTACTGGTTTCCGTCGACCGCTGCAGCGGTACCACTATTGCAGACCAAGAGAGTTCCGCCCACCGCTATGGCAGTCCATCCACCGCTATGGCGGCATTGCCGTAGCGGACCATCGCTCGCCACAGCAGCCACATAGAAAGTGGGTGACCACTAGCGGCGATGAACCCACCGCTACAGCGGTACCGCCGTAGCGGTAATCCCACCGCCACAACAGTGCCATTTGGGCAGTGAGCTCGACTTTACCCAGTTTTTCACCCTTTAACTCAACATTTCTTCCGAGGCCTTAAAAACACAAACAAAACATGCACAGAGACATAAAAAAAATCCTATGAATCCACCCATGGCCTCGAAATTCCCAACGGAGTTCTAATCTCCTAAGTCAACCCGCCCCCCCGACGGACTCAATCAAAATTAAACAACCCTCACAAACAAGTCAAGTTCCAGCTCTAAGCTTACATAGTCGAATTTCTATTAGCTCACTCTACCCTTGGAAAGGTTCTATTTGGTGGGGTGATCCTACATTTTTCATAACGATCGGAAGGGTCGTTACACAAGAGCACTCCATCTTAAACTTAGAACAAAGGGAAAGAGAAGTGGAAGACGTCCACTTGGGAGAAGCCTAAGATCACTACTCCCACTCCTTAAGCCAAGTTTGACTACAAAGCTAGAAGAGAAGACCGAGCCAAAGGAGGTAACAATGCTAAACTTAACTTCCCTCATCCTTCTACCATTTAATGTTTCAAATGCGAAGGTAGAGGGAACATTGCGAGTGATTTTCCCAATAGGAGGAAAATTATGATCTTGAGAGATGGGTACCGAACTGATGAGGAAGATAAGGGCGGGGTTGGTAATGACAATGAGGGAGGAAAGAGTGAGAATGAGGGTGAATCTGAGAGTGATGTGGAGGAGCGAATGCAGGAGAAGCTAAACTTTGCTATTGTAGCTAGATGAGCCATGTGGGCAATAGCTAGAGAGGAGAGTGACCAAAGGGAGAACTTATTCCATGCCAGATGTAAGGTGGTGGACAAGGTTTAGTCATTGATAATTTATGGTGGGAGTTGCACGAACAGGGTAAGCCAATTTTTGGTAGACAACATGAAATTTCCCACAAGAAAACATCCTAGTCCCTACAAACTCCAATGGTTCAATGAGTGTAGTGAGATGAAGGTGACCAAGCAAGCCGTTATTAAATTTAGCATAGAGAGGTATCAAGATGAACTCTTATGTGATGTGGTACAGATGCAAGTTTGTCACATATTGCTTGGTAGGCCTTGGCAATTTGATAGGGACGCGCAACATAGTGGAAGTCCAACAAGTATTCATTTGTACTTGGGGAACGAAAGTTTGTTCTTGCTCCATTGACACACTATCAAGTGAGCGAAGATTATAGAATCATGAAGGAACTCCGAGAAAGGGTTCAAGCGGAGGAAATGGATAAGCGTGATAAGGGAGCCTTAGTGGTTATTGGTGGAGAAGGATCATCTCAAGATGGACCCAAGAGATGCATGTTGGCTAGGCCAAGCAATTGGTTGAAAGGAGTTGATGAGAGGCACTTCATGGTGTGCCTAGTTAACAAAGATCTACTTTTGCAAGCTAACCAAGATACTAGCACTTTGCCTAGTATTGTGACTACTCTTTTGCAGGAATATGATGAGCTCTTTCGGAAGAAATGTCAAAAGGATTACCTCCATTGAGAGTTATTGAACATCAAATTGACTTTGTGCCGGGATCACAAATTCCCAACAAATAGGCATATAGGAGCAATCTGGAGGAAACAAAAGAATTGCAAAAACAAGTTGAAGAGCTTCTAGAAAAGGGTCTAGTGAAGAAAAGCCTTAATCCATGTGCCGTGCCGGTGATTCTTGTTCCAAAGAAGGATGGCACTTGGAGGATGTTCATTGATTGTCAAGCCGTCAACAAAATCACGGTAAAGTATCGCCATCCTATCCCTAGACTTGATGACATGTTGGATGAGCTTTGTGGCTCAAGTGTGTTTTCTAAAATTGACCTTAGAAGTGGCTATCACCAAATTCGTATGAATCCCGATGATGAGTGGAAAATGGCCTTCAAGACCAAGTGTGGTCTATATGAGTGGCTTGTTATACCATTTGACCTCACCAATGCACCTAGCACCTTTATGCGTTTAATGAACCATGTGTTTAAGCCATTATCAATAAATTTGTTGTTGTCTATTTTGATGATATTCTTGTGTATAGAATATCAATGGAAGAACAAGTGAGCCATTTGAGGCAAGTTTTTTAATGTTTTGTGGCGTGAGAGATTGTTTGCTAATCTTAAGAAATGTGCGTTTGGGGTTGATAGAGTGGTATTCTTGGGATTTGTTGTGAGTGTGAATAGTGTAGAAGTTGATGAAGATGTCACGACCCAACTAGTGGGCAATGACGGGTACCTGGAGCTGACTATCGAGCACCGCTCATCATGCTACCTATCACACCCAACATGGACATACATCGTTCTCAACACAAGACTTATCATGAAACAATCTTCAAATATCTCCCAAAACATGTGTATGTACATAATATCCAATGGAGAAGTCACATAGCATCTACAACCCACACATAAGTATCTACGAGCCTCTAACTGAAATGCCGAAATCGTAAGGACAGGACAGGACCCCGCCATGCCCCAAATATGTACACAAAGGAATACACCAAGAAGTGGCAACTCCGGAGTAGTGGAGTGCTCCTGTAAATCTGTTGAGTAAGCTCCTAGGCGTCTGCGCCGTCTCCCTGTCTACCTGTGGGCATGAACACAACGTCCATAAAAGAAAGGACGTCTGTTACACCTCGGAAATTTCCCCGTGAACGTACAATGAATAGACTAACGAAGAATACGAGTATATGGTGTTTTAATTAGAAGGGAATGACGTTTGACGACCCTAAGTAAGATTTCAAAGGCAATGGGAATAAGGGATAAGGTTATGCTCCACAATGACTAATTATAGATTCTGAAGACATGAAAGTTGCAGATTTGCACTTTGGCCCAGTTGATCGTAAAATGAAATACGGACCGTAAAGTAGTATACAGCCCGTAAATTGAAATACGGCCCGTAAACTGCGACCGTAAATCACCATGATCCCTAGCATACCTTTCTGGTTTTGATATGCTTAAATACGACCACGAAATATGGCCCGTAAACTGGAATACGGCCCGTAAACTGGGTTTACGACCACTGTGCACTTCAACTACTGTTCATTCCGGATCAGATTTTAAGTCATTAAAAGGAGACCCAAGCTTATTAAATTCATTTCATCTTCACGATATTTCTCTCTAGAAACCTCTAGAATACTCTCCACTCTTCAATTACAAGAAAATCAAAGGAAATCCATGATCATTAACACCAAATCCATGAAACAAAGTGTATGAAACCTAGCTAAAGTTCATCTCTCTCAAGAAAACCTAAAGGAAGTGAACTAGGGTTTTGATGCAAGAAGAGCAACACCACTCAAGGCTTGTTCCTACAACATCTAAGGTACGTTTTATGGCATTTACATGTTATTTAGGGTATGGAAGAGTTGAAACACTTAGATTTTAGAAGGATGTAAGAAATGGGTCACGAAAGTGTGAATAGTAGCAATGTTGAGTAAAGGTTTGAATTGAGCCATGATCATTAATAATTTGTGATTATGAAAATGCTATGAATGACAATTAGAACATGGAATAAGTGTCCTATGTGAGAAAAATGCAACGATGAACCATTGCCATGATTATGGAGAAATTGAAGACAAATTGTGAAATACGGGTGTTGTAAATGAATGATGAGTGTAGTCTATCATATTGAGAATGTTGTTATGAACGTTTGAGAGTTGATATGGAATGTGGGGAAAGTAGTATAAACAAAGGAAGTGTTATCCAATTTTCTCTAGAAATAGTAGCGCGTTCTTATAGTCGACTACCTAATGTTAGTGCGAATTCTCTCTTGAAGGTAGAGACGTGATATCGAAGGAGAACAAGCAAGCGATAGCTTAGTTAAACGTCAAAGGTATGTAAGGCTTGTCCCTTCCTTCAAAGGCATGAATCTTTCAAGCTTTCCATGATCCTCCTATATGATGGAGCTTATGAGTCTGTAAATATACTAAATTACGTACGAGCATGATAATGATGATAATGAATTAAAGTATAGAGATTCGATAGTTCATGATATGATGATCCCATAACGCTGATAATGTCATTATTGTTAACACTCACCTTATGCACTATTTCTTTCAAGGTGAGGCAAAGTACTCATGAATGTTCATAATATAATCGGGGATTTACGACCTTACATCACCCCGACATAGCCATGGTTGTCTTCAAAAGTGTAATGCATGCTCCAACGCTAAATGTGAAATGATGCTAAGTCATGATAAGTTTATAAGATGATCAATAATGCTAGCTTATAATACGCCTATGTTGTGTATGAAAATGCCAAGCGATGATAAGATTATGATACATTCATGAAATGTGCAATAGTGATTGGTTATGATTGATTATGTGATGATAAAATTCCACCGCGCCAGAATGGCCGGGCATGTCACCGCTAAGGCGGGCTGCATATGATTCCACCGTGCCTGGATGGCCGGGCATGTCACCGCTAAGGCAGGCTGTGATGTTTACACCGAGCCTAGAGGGCCGGGCATGATCACCACTAGTGGGCGGCACATGATGGTTACCCGGACGTGGGATAACAATGAGGATTGTGTTGTGACGAGATATATGATGTAATGACATATGTACCATGATTATGTAAAGTATGATATATGTACGAAATGTATTTGCTTGTGACACTCTTGCAGGTTATATCTTTCTCTTATGGCTCACGGTCCTCCTATTATATTTATTTCATTCTTGTCTTACATACTCAGTACAATATTCGTACTGATGTCCGTTTTCTTTGGACGCTATGTTCATGCCCACAGGTAGACAGGAAGGCGAGCTCGAGCCAGACTCGTAGGAGCTGTTAGCCGATTGAAAGCACTCCTTCGTTTCAGAGGTGCTTGATTATTCTTTTGTGTATATTTGTATATGTTGGGATCGACGGGGTCCTGTCCCGTCTATGCGTTTTGTACTTCAGTAGAGGCTCGTAGATACACAGTGTGAGTTATGTGGTCTGACAAGGTCACTATGGTATAATTGTATATATTATTTTGATAGCCTAAAGGGATTATGTATATGAAACTATTTATGTTTACAAATGAAACATGTCTTTCTTATGGTTTGAGTATAAAATCGCTAAAAGAATAGTTAATGAGCATGATGAGTAGTAGAACGAGCGGTGCTCGGTGGTTAGCCCCGGGTAACCCGTCGCGGCCCCTAGCTGGGTCGTGACAACGTCAGTACGAACAATGTACTGAGTATGTAAGGCATGCATATCAACATAATAAATAGGTAAGAGAATATGAGATGAAGAGATAACTTGTAACCGATTGCCTCTTAAGGCGGAATCATGCATGCTAACAAGAAAACATCATATCATGCATACATATATATAAACTGCCCGACCATATAGGTATGGTGTGATCATCATTATCCCGCGTCCGGGGTAAACATCTCAAGCCGCCCACTAGTGGTGTCTGCCCGGCCATATAGGCCCGGTGTAATCATCATCATAGCTGCCCACTACGCCCATCGTAGTGGTGACTGCCCGGCCAAATAGGTATGGTGTAATCTTACATATACATAATATGAAGCATGCATGGGAGCTCAAGTGAAAGCTATAACTCTATCGGAGTGACGTAAGGTCGGGAGCCTCCAATTCCATTATGAATTAATCATCATCGCTATGTCTCACCTTGAAGGAATTAATATCATGAGGTGAGGCAACAACAAGAAATAACATCAATGAAATAATAAAGATAGGATTATGAAGCTCATGAAAGCATCATTATCATCATCATTATCATGGAGCACATCTCGTCTCTATCTCATAAGAAGCTCTTAAGAATCTTTAACTCTTATCTTTTGGGATGTAAGAAGGTCATGGAAATATAGGAAAGAAATCATAATATAGAAGTCACACCTTTGAAAGAAGGGTACTAGCCTTACATACCTCTACGTATCTTTAACAAATACGCTTTCTCCTTCCAAGCTCACAACTCTACATTCAAAAGAATTAGCACTACATTAGATCACTAGAAACGCGCCTAAGGCTAAGCTAAGGCGACTAAAAGGCTATCGAAAATTGGGCAGCATTTCTTTTGTTTCGAAAACTTTCTCCATATAAAATAACCACTCCCAAACATCAATAGCGACACTCATAATATCATAAACAATAGATTTCTCAAGTTAAATATTGTTTACTTCTCAAATTTACCTTCAAACCATCCATAACTATGAGTACAATACAACACTATATTCGCTCTTCATATAATACTTCCTGGACATCACTAGCATCATTCATAATGATATTATACTCATCTCATACTAAGAATCACGATTCAAATTAATTTACTACTCAAAATACCATTACTTCCTTATTGGAGCTCATATTCTACATTTTTCTCTAATCCAAGTCTTTCAACCACTCAATATCCTTAATAACATGAAATAAGTGTAAAAATAACCTTTGATTATGTAGTAATGGTATTTGGATGAATATACTCCACTTGAGAAAACCCAACTTCAACTCCAAAGAAAACCTTGACTTCCATAAACTCTAATCGTCTTCTCTACACTTGATTCTCTCTTTAGATGGTTATGGAAGCGTGTGGAGTGGTATGTAACCTTCAAGAACTCCTTAGAAGTGTCTATATAGGTGGAGAAATAAGTGGGAAGAGTTAGAAATGAGTTTAGGGTCGTTTGGAATTTAAAAAAGTGGAATTTTCGTCCCCCGATCAAGTTGGCGGAGAGTATGTGGCCTTGCACACTGAGTGTGCGGTCGCACACTCTCCCCTCCACTTAGGGGAGGTTCTGGGAAGTGAGCTCTTCAATTTTGGAGAGTTGGCGCACAGTGTGCGGGGGGACACTGCTCTATTTTTCCCGGTTTCGCGAAATCGTGCTTTCTTTGATTCGTTTGACCTCCAATCCTTATGAAACCTTCTTGGCACTTGTATAAAACTTCATTAAACCATCCAAGGGGATCTATATCTCTTCATCAAGGTGATGCTAAGCAATGCTTAACTCAATGATGCGAAATCCTCCCAACATGCTTCTACTTTAACTCTCTTCGACGAACTTGTCCCCTTGTGCCTCAAATGTCTTTGGAATCTTAATTAGAAATTATTAAGTATCCTGTCTTACTTGTAGGGACTTCAAGTACACCTTAAATTGCGTTAATCTAATCGCCTCACGACAACCCGAAGTTCCGAGGTGTAACATTCTCCCCCCCTTAAGAACATTTGTCCTCGAATGTTAAGTTCTCGGGGATTTTACAAAAATTTCGCCAGAGTTTTCCCTGTAATGTGGCACTACCATCCTGTCACAACATCCCAAATTAACATCGCCTCACAAGTCTACCACAACAGTAATAAGAAAATGTGGCCACACGTGACCAAAATTATCCAAAGAAAGTATCACATACCTCAAGACAATGACGTTTCATCTTAAATCTCTTCTGGGGGTAGAAAAAATTGTCGATATCTGGACTTCATATCTTCTTCTTCTTCCCAAGTCATCTTCTCTTAGTTATTGTTTCTCCACAAGACTTTAACTGAGGCTACCTCCCTGTTTCTGAGTTTCTGTACTTGCCTATCTAGTATAGCAATGGGTACTTCTTCATAAGCCAACTTCTCAGTAATCTATACATCATCTATTGGCATGATTCTGGACCGATCTCCAACACATTTGCGGAGCATTGACACATGAAAAACTGGATGGACTGATTCAAGTTCCGAAGGTAAGTCCAACTCATAAGTCACTTGGCCCTCCTTGTGCACAATTTTATAAGGTCCAATATACCGGGGACTAAGCTTTCCCTTCTTGCCGAATCTCATTACACCTTTCATTGGCGACACTTTCAGGAATACCCAATCATTAACTTGGAATTCCAAGTTTCGTCGACGATTGTCCGCATAAGATTTTTGGAGACTTTGGGCTGTCAACAATCGGTCTCTGATAAGCTTGATATTTTCCACTGCTTGCTGAATCAACTTTGGACATGTTAATGGTGTATCTCCGACTTCAAACCATCCAATTGGCGATCTACACTTCCTTCCATACAGAGCTTCATACGGAGCCATCTGGATGCTGGAATGGTAACTGTTGTTATAGGAAAATTCAATAAGTGGCAAATGATCGTCCCAATTGCCTCCGAAATCCAATACACATGCCCGCAACATATTTTCCAAGGTCTGAATAGTGTGTTCAGCTTGTCCATCGGTCTGTGGATGATATGCTGTGCTGAGTCTCACTTGAGTTCCTAAACCTTCTTAAAAGGACTTCCAGAAGTTGGCAGTAAATTGTGCCCCTCTATCTATGATTATGGATACTGGAACACCATGAAGTCGCACTATGTCCTTAAGATATAATCTTGCATAATCTTCTGTTGAGTATGTAGTTTTGACCGGAAGAAAATGAGCTGATTTCGTAAGTCTATCAACAATTACCCATATGGAGTCATACTTACGCCGAGAACGAGGTAAGCCTACAATAAAATCCATATTGATCACTTACCAATTCTAGGTTAGAATTTCCATAGCATGTAATAATCCTCCTGACTTTTGATGTTCAATTTTCACTTGTTGACAATTTGGGCATTGAGCTACACACTCTGCTATATCTCTCTTCATCCCGTTCCACCAATACATTGATTTGAGGTCATGGTACATCTTTGTCGTTCCTGGGTGAACAGAATAACGGGAGTAATGAGCTTCTTCTAGAATCTGGTGGCGTAATCCTGCACCATCCGGAACACATAGCCTGCCTCGATACCTAAGAATCCCATCAGCAGAAATCTCACATGGTGACTTTTCCTTCTGGGGGAGTGTATCTCTGTAGTGAATTAACATGGGATCCTCATATTCGCGCCTTTTCACTTCTATGTCCAGGAATAAAACAGATGGATTATGAACAACAACTCCTGCATTTCCCGAGTCCATTAAGCGAACTCCTAGGCTAGCTAGCTGATGGAGCTCACAGACTAATTCTTTCTTCTCCGGTTGAACATCACATAAAATGCCCATGGATTTGCGGTTAAGAGCATCGGCCACAACATTTGCTTTTCCCGGATGATATAGTATACTCACATCATAGTCTTTCAATAACTCCAACCATCGCCTCTGCCGAAGATTCAACTCCTTTTTCTTGAGAATATATTGAAGACTCTTGTGATCTGTATAGATATCAATATGAACACCGTACAGGTAGTGTCTCCATATCTTTAGTGCATGAATAATCGCAGCTAATTCGAGGTCATGGGTCGGATAGCTCTTTTCATGTTTCCTCAACTGTCTGGAAGCATAGGCTATAACCTTCCTGTGCTGCATCAACACACAGCCCAATCCGACACCTGAGGTATTAGAATACGCAACATAACCTTCTAATCCTTCTGGAAGTGTCAGGACTGGGGATGAAGTCAATCTATCTTTCAATTCCTGGAAGCTATGCTCACAAGCATCGGTCTATTGAAATTTCACAGATTTTTGAGTTAGCTTCGACAATGGTGCAGAAATAGAAGAAAATCCTTCCACAAATCTTCTATAATAGCTTGCTAATCCCAAAAAGCTACGAACTTTTGTAGGTGTTGTAGGCCTTGGCCAAGTCTTTACAGCCTCAATCTTTGGCACATCAACTCGAACACCGTCATCTGAGATAATATGGCCCAGAAAAGTCACGGAATTCAACCAGAACTCACATTTGGATAACTTGGTATACAATTCACGAGTTCGAAGAATTCCAAGGACAATACGCAAATGGTCCGCATGCTCTGTTTCCAACCGAGAGTATACCAGAATGTCATCGATGAACACGATCACAAATAGGTCCATGAAAGGCCTGAACACATTATTCATCTAATTCATAAACACTGCCGGAGCGTTAGTCAAGCCAAACGACATAACCTGAAATTCGTAATGACCATATCTGGTTCTGAAAGCCGTCTTCGGAATATCTTTTCTCTAACTCTCACTTGATGATATCTCGATCTCAGATCAATATTTGAAAACCACTTAGCACCCTGCAATTGATCAAACAAGTCATCGATTCTCGGAAGTGGATATTTGTTCTTTATTGTCACCTTGTTCAACTGTTTATAGTCAATACACATTTGTAAGGAGCCATCTTTCTTTCTTACAAACAAGACAGGTGCTCCCCATGGTGATGAACTGGGCCTAATAAATCCCTTCTCGAGAAAATCCTTAAGTTGTGCCTTTAACTCTTTCAATTCTGCAGGAGCCATTCTATAAGGAGGAATAGATATGGGCTCGGTGTCCGGCAACACATCAATAGTAAAATCAATCTCCCGTTCCGGTGGAAGACCTGGAAGTTAATCTGGAAATACATCCGAAAACTCATTTACTACAGAAACGAATTAAATAGTTAGTGGCTTTGCTTCGGTGTCATGAACCCGGACTGGATGATAAATATAGCCTTTTGCAATCATCTTTATCGCTTTGAGGTTGGAAATAAACCTACCTCTTGGAGACGCTATGTTACCTTTCCATTCAAGCACTGGTTCTCCTGGGAATCGGAATCGAGCCATCTTTGTTCTGTAATCCATATTAGCATAACAAGAGGCCAACCAATCCATGCCCATAATCACATCAAAATCTAACATTTCCAGCTCATCAAGTCAGCTACAGTGTGTCGATCACATATCACAATCACACAAATTCTATACACTTGTCTAGCTATTACTGGGTCGCCAACAAGAGTAGATACTTCAAAAGGTTTGATTGGCTCGGATTTCACCCCAATACGACCAACAATATAAAGAGTGATATATGACAAGGTAGAACCCGGATCAATCAATACATAAACATCATGAGGGAATATGGATAGTATACATGTAGCCATATCAGGGGAGGACTCGAGATCCTGTTGTACGGCTAAAGCATAAATACGAGGCTGCTGTGGGCCACTCGAACTAGATGTTCCCCCTCTGCCCCTGCCACGGCCTGCTGAAGTCTGGGGAGTCTGCCCTACAGGACGCACGGATGAAGAACAGCCGGCTACTGATCCTGTAGGCTGGGCCCCAACTCTACCACCCATCGATGGATAATCACGCATCATATGCCCAACCTGACCACAGGCATAGCAAGCATTTAAACCTCGGTGACACTTACCCGAATGTAATCTACCACATTGGCTGCATCGTGGTAATGTTGGTCTCCTCTAACTGGGATCACCTCCAAATTGGGAACCCGAAACTCCAGCTCTGACCGTGTCCTGAATAAAAGGGGCGATCAAATCTCTTACACGCAAATCGAGGGGGTGCACTAGTCGCAGACTGGCATGAATATCTGGAATATAACTGTCTCTAACCCCCTCTATACTCGCTACTAGCACCCGCAGATCTGGCCTTCTTACTATGCCCTCTATCAAAATCACGCTCACCTCGGTGTGGCTGCTGCTGCTCTTCTAGATTCTGAGCATGAGACTGAATACAGGAGATGTCCATCCCCTCCTATAGTGAAGCTGTCGAGCAATCTTTGATCAGATGTGGCCCTAAGCCACTCACAAACCAATGTACTCGGTCTCCCATATCGGCCACCATGGTCTGAGCATACCGGGCCAATGAATTGAAACGAAGACTATTATCCCGAGCACCCATATTCCCTTGCTTTTAATTCAAAAACCTATCAGCTCGAGCTCGACGGACTTCGGGTGGCAAATAATGGCGAATAAAAGCGTCTACAAACTCCTGCCAAACTAGGGGGTGCATTTTCCCTTCTCGAAGATATCCAATTATTATACCAAAGAGCGGCTATATCCCGCAATCTATAGGATTCCAACTCCACTGACTCTGTATCTGAAGTATGTATAATCCTCAGCGTCCTCAATATCTCGTCTATAAAACCCTGCGGGTCTTCATCCGGCTTTGACCCGAAAAATTCTAGCAGGTTCAAACTCATAAAATCACAGGCTCTGGCACTAGCGGCTCTGTCACCCGAACCTGCACTCTGCCGCTGAGCTTGAGCAACAACTAGCTGAGTCAATAACTGAATAGCCTCGGTCATCTGCTGACCCGAAACACCCGGTGGAGGAACTGGGGGCATTGAAGCTGGAGCTGACGCTCCTTCATGCTCTGCTAAAACAGGTAAAGTGTGAGAGGTATGAGATGGATCCTCATTATTGGACTCACCCTCCTCTATATTTACCGGGGACTTTTGCTCATTCCGCCTTCCTGTCGCAGTCTTGCCCTTCTGGGCGGTGGTTGCTTTCTTCTTTACTGGCATAGCTAAAATCATAACGCACAATTAGGGAAACAGAAAATCTTATAACATAGCTCTATCGCACGATCTATGAAGAAGAAAGACGGTCATTGTTCCTAAATGCCACACAACCTCTTGTTTATAAGTGTGGCGCGCTTCACACCCATAAACAAGACTCTACTGGACACGGCTCGTAGACACACCCTAGGACGGAACTGCTCTGATACCACTTTTGTCACGACCCAACTAGTGGGCCATGACGGGTACCTGAAGCTGACTACCCAGCACCGCTCATCATGCTACCTATCACACCCAACCTGGACATACATCGTTCTCAACACAAGACTTATCATGAAACAATCTCCAAAAACATGTGTATGTACATAATATACAATGAAGAAGTCACATAGCGTCTATAATCCACACATAAGTATCTACGAGCCTCTAACTGAAATGCTAAAATCATAAGGACGGGACAGGATCCCGCCATGCCCCAAATATGTACACAAAGGAATATACCAAGAAGTGGCAACTCCGGAGTAGTGGAGTGCTCCTGTAAATCTGCTGAGTAAGCTCCTAGGCGTCTGTGCCATCTCTCTGTCTACCTGTGGACATGAACACAACGTCCATAAAAGAACAAACGTCAGTACGAACAATGTACTGAGTATGTAAGGCATGCATATCAACATAATAAAGAGGTAAGAGAATATGAGATGAAGAGATAACCTGTAACTGATTGCCTCTCAAGGAGGAATTATGCATGCTAACAAGAAAACATCATATCATGCATACATATATATAAACTGCCCGACCATATAGGTACAGTGTGATCATTATTAGCCCGCGTCCGGGCCTTCCGCGTCTGGGGTAAACATCTCAAGCTTCCCACTAGTGGTGTCTGCCCGGCCATATAGGCCCGGTGTAATCATCATCATAGCTGCCCACTACGCCCATCGTAGTGGTGACTGCCCGGCCAAATAGGTATGGTGTAATCTTACATATACATAATATGAAGCATGCATGGGAGCTCAAGTGAAAGCTATAACTCTATCGGAGTGACGTAAGGTCGGGAGCCTCCAATTCCATTATGAATTAATCATCATCGCTATGTCTCACCTTGAAGGAATTAATATCATGAGGTGAGGCAACAACAAGAAATAACATCAATGAAATAATAAAGATAGGATTATGAAGCTCATGAAAGCATCATTATCATCATCATTATCATGGAGCACATCTCGTCTCTATCTCATAAGAAGCTCTTAAGAATCTTTAACTCTTATCTTTTGGGATGTAAGAAGGTCATGGAAATATAGGAAAGAAATCATAATATAGAAGTCACGCCTTTGAAAGAAGGGTACTAGCCTTACATACCTCTACGTATCTTTAACAAATACGCTTTCTCCTTCCAAGCTCACAACTCTACATTCAAAAGAATTAGCACTACATTAGATCACTAGAAACGCGCCTAAGGCTAAGCTAAGGCGACTAAAAGGCTATCGAAAATTGGGCAGCATTTCTTTTGTTTCGAAAACTTTCTCCATATAAAATAACCACTCCCAAACATCAATAGCGACACTCATAATATCATAAACAATAGATTTCTCAAGTTAAATATTGTTTACTTCTCAAATTTACCTTCAAACCATCCATAACTATGAGTACAATACAACACTATATTCGCTCTTCATATAATACTTCCTGGACATCACTAGCATCATTCATAATGATATTATACTCATCTCATACTAAGAATCATGATTCAAATTAATTTACTACTCAAAATACCATTACTTCCATATTGGAGCTCATATTCTACATTTTTCTCTAATCCAAGTCTTTCAACCACTCAATATCCTTAATAACATGAAATAAGTGTAAAAATAACCTTTGATTATGTAGTAATGGTATTTGGATGAATATACTCCACTTGAGAAAACCCAACTTCAACTCCAAAGAAAACCTTGACTTCCATAAACTCTAATCGTCTTCTCTACACTTGATTCTCTCTTTAGATGGTTATGGAAGCGTGTGGAGTGGTATGGAACCTTCAAGAACTCCATAGAAGTGTCTAGAGAGGTGGAGAAATAGCGGGAAGAGTTCGAAATGAGTTTAGGGTCGTTTGGAATTTAAAAAGGTGGCATTTTCGCCCCCGATCAAGTTGGCGGAGAGTATGCGGCCTTGCACACTGAGTGTGCGGTCGCACACTCTCACCTCCACTTATGGGAGGTTCTGGAAAGTGATCTCTACAATTTTGGATAGTTGGAGCATAGTGTGCGGCTCAGCACACTCAGTGTGCGGGCGCACACTACCCTATTTTGCTCGGTTTCGCGAAATCGTGCTTTTATTGATTCGTTTGACCTCCAATCCTTATGAAACCTTTTTGGAACTTTTATAAAACTTCATTAACCATACAAGGGGATTTATATCTCTTCCTCAAGGTGATGCTAAGAAATTCTTAACTCAATGATGCGAAATCCTTCTAACATGTTCTACCTTAACTCTCTTCGACGAACTTGTCCCCTTGTGCCTCAAATGTCTTTGGAATATTAATTAGAATTATTAAGTATCCTGTCTTACTTGTAGAGACATCAAGTACACCTTAACTTGCGTTAATCTAATCGCCTCACGACAAACCGAAGTTCCGAGGTGTAACAGAAGAAAAGGTGGAGTCCATTAGAACTTTGCCATCTCCCAAAAATGCGATCGATATGAGGAGTTTCCATGGGTTGACAAGTTTCTATAGGCGTTTTGTGAAGGGGTTTAGTAACATTTCCTCCCTCTTAACCGAGTTGATAAAAAAAAATGTTCCTTTTGTGTGGGGAGAAGAACAAGAAAAGGCGTTCCAAGAATTGAAGTCTAGGTTGAGTTCATCACTTTTGTTACAATTACCCAATTTTGAGAAAACCTTTGAGGTTCAGTATGAAGCTTCCGGGGTTGTCATATGGTGGGGCTTGATGCAAGAAGGCAACCATTGGCCTATTTAAGTGAGAAGCTTAAAGGGGCGGCATTGAATTACTCTACCTCTGACAAGAAGTTATATGCACTTGTGAGGGTATTGACCCATTGGAAAAATTATTTGTGCCGCAAGGAGTTTGTGATTCGTTCGGATCATGAATCCTTGAAATATTTGAAGAGCCAATCCAAACTCAACAAGAGATACGCAAAGTGGGTAGAACTTATTGAAGCTTTCCCTTATGTAATTCATTATAAGAAGGGTAAAGAAAATGTGGTGGCGGATGCTTTATCTAGAAGGTATATTTTGCTAAATACTATTACGTCTAGGATGATGGGCTTTGAAATCCTTAAGGGATTCTATTCTCAAGATCCCGATTTAAAGGAAGTTTTTGAGGAGTTGACTCAAGGGAAAAGGGTTGACCCGTTACAACTTGTTGATGGTGTAACGACCTGTCTGGTCGTTATTTAATATTTCGCGAAACCATGCCCAATTTAGGTCAAGGTTTGTAAATAATAAGCTTCATGATATGTTTTAAGAGTTAAGAGTGGGAAAAATCAATTTCGGTAGGGTTTGGAAATTTTGGGCCAGAAATTAAAGCTGACCGCTATAGCGGTCAGTGGACTGCCATAGCGGTCAGTGGATCTGACCGCCATAGTGGTACCGCTATAGCGGTTTGGCTACCGCCGCAGCGGTCCATGCGGAAACAGTAGCCAAATTTTTGTACTTAGTCTATTTTTCTCTCCTTTTTCAACAGAAGACTCTCAAGGGCTGCTCCTAGAGTTCCTCATGAAAGAAAAACCATGGCCCCAAGAAAAGGAAAACCATTCTAATCCCTTTTCCACCATTCCCTACGAATAATATTCGCTCATGGATTCGGATGGAGGATAAAAAGACGAGCAATTCATGGAGAATCAAATATCTGTTCGCCAAAGAGGTAGGTTATGGTTTACTTTAGTTAGACTTTGATTAGCTAATCGTATATACGCTTAGAATTGAAGGGAGAATGCATGCTTAAGTCTTTGGACATGGAGTTTAGAGGGATGGACTTGTAATGTGATTAAAATTGGGCATAATTAGGGCTATGATAATAATGATTGAGTTTAGTAGAAAGTGATGTTGTCGCTACGGAGGTACCTCGTATTTACTTGATGCAACCCTAGAAAGAGGTGAATTCCGTGTGTATATCTTATTGTTGAACGTTCACATGGTTGTTTCCTTGAAATTAGGAGGTCGTATTAATTGAATTATATGGAGTAGGGTTTACATTACGCCCATCAAGGGCTGGGATCATGATTGATTTGTCATGTAGTCTCGTGCATTGTAAGTGCTTTGTTCATGAGTATTGCATTGTGTTATCCGGCCTTGTGGCCGTGGGGTCGAGTACTTGAATTACATAAATGTATACGAATTGAAATCCGTGACCGAGGTTCGTTCCAAGAGGAGGTTTGTGCTCGGGTCCGAAGAGTATTTCGGATCGAGTGGTATATAGACACCACGGGTCCCCTACAGGTCATGGCTACTGAGCAAAGACATCAGATAGCGTGTATGTACATCGTGTTGGGCCTTGCATCATATTTGCATTACACTGCATCTCATGATTCATTGTTATACATGTGTGTGTTACTGTCGTTAACATTGTTCATTTAATCCGTGTGTGTTGTTGAGAGTCTGGTGGGGGGGGGGGGGGGTTACACAAGGTAAGTGTAGTGTTGGCTGTCAGATAGTGATTTATTTCCCTAGATACACCATATCACAGTAGTAAGGTGAGTAGGTGAACTCTTTAAACAACAAGGGTAAAAGTACAGTATACGACGGATCTGAACGCGAGAGTTACCAGGTTGTGATTTAGTAGAATACCTTATGGTTAGGGAATAAAAGAAGCGAGCTTCGAGAGTAAAGAGGTAAGGGGCGGTGTGGTAATGGTTTTTATCTAGAATCTTGAGGTTCATTGACTTATCTGCTTATCTTAATAACTTTATGTTGTATTGCGTGAACTAATCTTAGTCGACCTATGATGCTTACCAATACGTGTGGTGTACTGATACTACTCTTGCTATGCCCTTTTTGGGTGTAGATATGTTGCAGGTTTTAGCTGAAGTTTCGCCGCATGGGTCTATCGGATATTCTCATACAACTTCGCCTATCTCACTCCCGGCGGAGGCCGTGTCATTTATTTTGTCTTCTTGTATTTTAGGAGCTCTTGTACCAGTCTAGACTAGATCCCGGGGTTTTATTGCAGATTTATGCATATTGAAACGAGTCTGTAATAAATGTCTATTTTAAATTTTATTATTTTTAATGATGATTGTCATAAGCTTTTAAGTGTCGGGTTTTATTAGTAAGGGTTCGCCTACTAGCTTTGTCATATGGTAGGTGCCCACACGATTGTCACGACCCAGCTAGGGGCCGCGACGGGTACCCGGGGCTAACCACCGAGCACCGCTCATGCTATTACTTCTTAGACTCATTCAATAATCATTTATCGATTCCGTGCTCATTTTATAAAAGAAACTGCTTTTCATTACAAAACATAATGCTTTTGCACAATAACATATGTCAGTACATTTACACAATATCCACGTCGTGAAACCACATAACCCACATTGAGTATCTACGAGCCTCTAGGGAATGACATATACAAATATACACAAAAGAATCATCATAAGCACCTCCGGAACAAAGGAGTGCTTTCAGTCAGCTATCAGCTTCTAAGAGTTCGGAGCAAGATCTCCTCCCTGTCTACCTGTGGTCATGAACACAACGTCCAAAGAAAACGGATGTCAGTACAAGCATTGTACTGAGTATGTAAGGAAGGAATGAGATGAACAATGTCATAGAAGCATCATGAATCATAAGAAAAGATATAACCTGTTTGAGTGTTATAAGCAGAATACTTTTTACATATATCACATTTTGCATCATCATAGTATATGTTTTATCATATCCCATATATCATCACATTCATCATCACATACATCATCACACACTTCATCACGTACATCGTCACATCGTAATCCGCATCATTACCCGCGTCCGGGTAATCCTCATATGCCGCCCACTAGTGGTGATCATGCCCGACCCTTTAGGCTCGGTGTAAACATAGCAGCCCGCATTAGCGGTGACATGCTCGGCCATATAGGCGCGGTGGAATCATACGCAGCCCGCATTCGCGGTGAGATGCCCGACCAAATAGGCGCTGTGGAATCTTATCATCACAAAATCAATCATAACACATCACTATTACACATCTCATAGCATAGCATTATTTTACCATTTCTCGGCGTCTTATACATATCATCATCGTATCACAACTAGTATTGTTAATCATCTTTTAGACATATCATGTATTAGCATTAAGAGCATACATTAAGCTTTAAGGGGAACCACACTATGTCGGGGTGACGTAAGGTCGTGAACCCCCGATTATGTTATGAACGTTTGTGAGTATCGTGCCTCGCCTTGAAGGAAATAAAGCATAAGGCGAGTGTTAACAAAGATAACATCATGCCACAATTTCTTGAATCGATATACTCTAGCTCATTATCATCACCATCATATTCATATGTAATTCAATATATTGAAGGACTCATAGGCTTCGTTTTGTAGAAGGATGATACAAGACTTGAAGGATTCATGCCTTTTGAAAGAAAAGATAAGCCTCACATACCTTTGTCGTTTAATTGGTCTAGCGTTCGCTTGTTCTCCTTCAATATCACATCTCTACCTTCAAGAGAGAATTCATACCATCGTTAGTCAATCGACGATAAGAACGTGCTACTATTTCTAGGGAAATTTGGGCAGCGTTTCCTTTGTTCCTACTACTTTTCCCATTTTTCATTTCAACTACCAAGCATTCATAACAACACTCACAATATCGTATCAACAATCGTCATTTATCTACATCTACCACATTCCACCATTTTTCTCCAATCTCTGCATATTTATTGGTTTTGGCTCATCATCACATCTTCTCATACATAATACTTATTTCATGGTCTAAACGTCATTTATAACACATTTATACTCACAACACATCAACATTTATGATTCAATCCAACTATCATCCAACTATGGCACTATTCACATTTTGTGACCCATTTACTACGCTCTCCCATAATCCAAGTGTTTCAACGTATAATTACTTCAATCATCATGAAAAAGTCATAAAACTTACCTTGGGTAGTGTTGGAACAAGCCTTGAGCAACAACACTCTTTTATGCCAAAAACCCTATTTCACTTCCTTTGCAATTTCTTGGTGTAGATGAACTTTGATGAGCTTCACACCCTTTGTTCCATGGATTTCATGTAGTTGATCACTAATTTCCCTTAAATTCTTGTGGATGAAATGTTTGGAATGTTCTAGAGTTCTCTTGAGTTGTGTAGACGAGAAATGAAAGGAAAATGAATGAAAAGGGTCCCTTATATTAATCACAAAATCTGATTTTTATGAACAGTAGTCGGGTGAACAGTGGCCGTAAACCTAGTTTATGGGCTGTATTCTGGTTTACGGTCCTTCACGACCGAATTTAAGCATATCAGAAACAGAAAGTTTTGCTGGAGTCATGGTGGTTTACGGGCCGTATTTTGATTTACGGTCCGTATTCTGAGTCGTATTTAACCATTTTGACATTTGGCAGAAAGTTGAAGTTTTTGGAAGTTTGAAAGACGATGGCAGTTTACGGTCCGTAAACCACTTTACGGGCCGCATTCTATTTTACGATCAACTGGGTCGAAGTGCAAATCTGTAACTTTCTCATTTTCAAAATTCATAAATAGTCATTCCCTACTTAGTAAAACATCGCACACTCATACACTTCATTGGTCTACTCGTTGTACATTCACAGAGAAATTTCCGAGGTGTAACAACGTCCCATAGGTTGGGTCGTGACAGATGGGTTCTTGTTCAAAGATGGCAATGTTTGTGTTCCTATGAGCTCTTGGAGAGAGTTGTTTGTGAGGGAAGCCCATAGTGGGGGTATGATGGACACTTTGGAGTGTCCAAAACACTTGACATTCTCTTTGAACAATTCTATTGGCCCAAGATGAAGCATGATGTGGAGAAGCTTTGTGGGCAATGCTTGGGGTGCAAACAAGCCAAATAAAAGTCTCGGCCTCAAGGTATGTATACTACCCTTCCCACTCCTATTGGTCCTTGGATTGATATTTCTATGGATTTCATATTGGGAATTCCAAGAACCAAAAGGGGTCATGATAGCATATTTGTGGTGGTTGATAGATTTTCAAAAATGTCTCATTTTATACCATGTCATAAATGTGATGATGCATCTCATGTAGCTTCCTTGTTTGTGAATCATGTTCTTAAGTTGCATGGAGTCCCCAGAACTATTGTTGGTGATAGGGATTCCAAATTCCTTAGTCATTTTTGGAAGAGTCTTTGGGGTACACTTGGTACCAAGCTCATGTTCTTTACTTCTTGCCACCCTCAAACGGATGGACAAACCGAAGTAGTGAATAGTACTTTAGGGAGTATGCTTAGGTGTATGATTAGAGGAAATCCCACTTGTTGGGAGGACCGTTTACCTTTGATTGAGTTTGCTTACAATCGGTCCCTCCATTCCTCTATTGGCATAACTCCATTTGAAGTATGTTATGGCTTTAATCCTTTGATTCCCTTAACCTTAAATACTTTATCTAGTGATGTTGTTGTGAGTTTAAATGCAAAACAAAGGGTGGCCGAAATGATAAAAATCCATGGCAAGGGAAAGGAGAGAATTGACAAGGTCAACACTAAGGTAGCCAAGAGACAAAATCATAGGAGAAGAAAAGTGGACTTCCAACCCAATGATTGGGTTTGGGTTCATTTCCAAAAAGAGAGGTTCCCTCAAATGAGAAAAGGGAAATTGAGTCCAAGGGGAGATGAACCATTCAATGTGCAGGGAAATTGAGTCCAAGGGGAGATGGACCATTCAAAGTGCTTGAAAAGATCAATGACAATGCCTACAAGATCGACTTGCCAAGTGAATATAATGTTCATAATGTTTTCAATGTGAGTGATCTTTCCTTTTGTGTTGTAGGTATGCCTTTAGATTCGAGGATGAATCTTCTCCAAGAAGGGGAGGATGATATGAAACCAACAAGCACAAGGCCATTCACTAGGAGTCAAGAAAGAGAACTTCAAGAGTTGCAAGCTTTGTTCCTGAAGAAGGAAGCCTTGGAGGAGATTGGAGGGAAGACCTCCCGGATTTACAACATTTGGGAGTTGGCATTGGAAGAGTTTCAAAGTGGCTAGATGCGCAAAATGGCTAAAAGTACAACTATCGGGCTAAGATTGCAATTGGAGGTCATACTTGCAAGTTATGATGTTAGAATGACAATTGGAGGTCATAATTGCAAGTTATGAGACTCTGGATGCAATTGAAGACCCATGTGGTTATTTTTGCAAAAGAGCCACTTTAGGCCCTTTGGTGTAATAGGCAGTAGTATAAATAGTTGTTTTCATCCATTTGGACGACTTAGCTTACATATTGTGAAAACTCAAAATTGAGAGAATTTTAATATAGTTTGTTTGGTTATTGTTCAAATGTGATTTCCAAGTTGTGAAGTGAATTGCTTATCCATTGAATTCATCTAAGATTGCTCTTTAAATTGAGGCTTCTAATTTGGTTCAAATTGCTTTGGTTAATTGGTTGAATTCAAAATAGGAAGGTCTAGGTTTCATATACTTAGATTTGCCTATAGAATTCATTACCAATTCGGTCAAATCCTTCTGTCTTCTCATCCCCAATTTCCCATATCCCTTTGTTTTTTTCCTTTGGTTGATTTTGATTTCCAGGGTTTCCTAGGTTGATTGTTATCACTTACCCAAGATACTCATAAAATTTGGGGTCTGGAAGTTTAAGATCCTTGTGCACCCTTGCATCATAAGGGTGCCGCGAAAAGCCAAAAAAACTTCAAAGATTCAATTCCTTGTGTCACCCTTGCGTCGCTAGGGTGTCACAACTGCTATCCTACCTATAGTAAAACATACATAATTTTTTTTACAGAGCTCTGTTTGACCCGATCCTTTAAAGAATGAAAAGGTATTTCAAAGGGCTACAACTTTCATCAAAGGAGTTTTCCTAGATTCCCAACTAATAAGGGAGTTATACCCAATTAAAGTGAGGCCTTGTGCAAACTCACTTAAAAACATACTCCGAAGAGTAGCTCCCAACTTTAGTTTGTCCTACAACGCTTCTTATGCCTTGACTAGGTTTCAAAACGCTTCCTAGACTCTCCATATTAGTTCAATTTTACCTCCATCTTAAGGGTAAAAATTAGCCTGAAGGTACGAGGTGTTACAGTTTGAAAGGCTCAGACAGAATGAGATTAATGTGAAGAGTACTACCTCAAAGTTTGTCTAGTTATCTAGAGATTGTGCCTACTAGCGGCCAGGGTCCAACGGTTTGCGCTTGGTCTTGTACGACATTTGGTTGGCGAAGCTTCCATTACCGCTTTAAATGAAGATATGACTATCTCCAAGATGGTAGCTCTTGTACAAAAGACCAAGGATAGAAAGAAGGATAGCAAGTTAGAGAAAGAGAAAGGGAGAGAGATTAGCCAGAGTGCTAAGTCAGCAGGTAACTATAGGGGATCTCATGGAGTTGGCAATAAATTATTCTTCAACCAAAGGTCATTAGGACCTTCACCTTTTGTAGCCAGTGCACCATCGATATTGTTACACCTCGAACCTTCAGAGCATGAGCACGCCACATATTTCACCGTATTAATGGAGTATCGGAGACATCCCATGAAGTTTTGAAAGATACAAGCCATGGGAAGTACTTAACAATGCAGTAAAGGATGAATTACGATCTCATAAGTCGTAACAGGGAAGGACAACCTTGGAACCAAGGGATATGACCATTATCAAGTATGATTAATGATAAATATCATGTATGGAGAGTTTTGGAAGATTCCGGGATCAAGCAAATCGAAGAGAATAAGTTTGTCGAAAATTTGAAAAAAAGTTGGCAGAATTTTGGGTCAACTTTGGAGGGGTATATCTCCGGGTATGTCAGGATTTTTGAGGTGTTTCAATATCCTAAAATGAATTTCTTCGAGTCTAGTTTCCAATGCAACAAACCGTTCGTCGGCACGACATCAGAGTAGGGAGTAATGGGCATTTTAAAATGGACTGTCAGAAGCCCGCAAACCTACGCGGAAATTCTAGAAACCAGTTAAAAAGGCCCAACAATTTCGGCCCATTAGCCCAAAACCAAATTGGACTATTATATATATACTCCTTATGTCATCTAACTCATCATTTTTCATCAATTTCTCACCATCTCTCACCTCCAGACCTCTCTAGAATCTCCCACAACATTCATCCAATCTCCAAACCTCTCTAAACTTATCCCAAATCCTCTAGAACCTTCTTCCAACTTCCACAACATGCACATATATTTCTACAAGTCTATATGACAATTTTGGGCCATTTTTATTTCATTTTTAACATAGCATCAAGTCCTAGGAAGTCCTAGAAACTTCTCCAAATATATTCCAACACATTTCCCAGCCCAAACCAAGGATCAAAGTGAAGATTAAAGTGGTTAAGGGTTTCCAAGGGTGGTCTACACTTGTCTCCCCTTCTTGAAGATGTTGGGGTGAGTATTTTTAAGTTGGAGAAACCATGGAATTGAAGTGTTCTTGAATGTTGAGGTAAGATTTCATATTAGTTTCATGTTTATGAGTTTGTTTTGTTATTATGTTAAGATTTTGTGGAGAAGGAATTTGGAGGAAAAGTTCAAATATGCAATTGATGATATTTTGAGTTGTGAATTAACTTGAGTTATAATTATTAGTATGCTTTGAGCATAATCTTGTTATGAGGGATAATAATGATGTTAAGGAATTGTTGTCTACGAGTATATAACGGGTTGTATGAAGTTGTTGTTATGAGTTGATTATGAAAAGAAGTTTTGGGATTGAATTGAGTATAGTTTTGAATGTAATCTTTTGATTATGGAATTGTTGATGTTTTATTGTGCTTTGGGAGTTGTTTTGAGGATTGGAGAGAGATGCTGCCCGAATTTCGGTAAATTCTAAAGGGGTTTAATTTGGAGGCTTAAGATAAGAATATGGCGATAAGCCTAACAATAGAATGAATTCTCTTGAATGTAGATTACAAGCTTGGAAGGACAAGCGTTAAGTAGTTAAAGTTAAGGCGACCGAAAAGGTATGTTAAGGCTAGTTCCTTTTTTTCAAAAGGCATGATTCCTATATTATGATTCCATATATGTTTCCATAACCTTTTTACTTCCAAAAGTTAGAAGTTCATGATTCTTAAAAGCTTTTTATGATACTAAAGATGAGATGTTTTCTATGATGAATATGATGATGATGATTTTAATTCTAGAAATTCCAAAGCTTATGATTTTAATGCTATTATGAGATTATTGAGCTTATTTCATGATTTTCTCAATTTTATTCATTGTTGTTGATCTCACCTTATAATAATTGTTCCTTCAAGGTGAGATATAGCGATGATGATTGTTCCATAATATAAATCGGAGGTTACCGACCTTACGTCACTCCGATAGAGTCGTAGATTTTATTTGGGCTCTCATGCATGCTATTTATATTATATAGGGGATATGTGGAAAGGTGAGGCATTATATATGCATAACCACCTGATCAGTTGGTATACTATGATATCATCCCGGACGCGGGATGCCCGGACGCGGGATATATGGGTAAATGGATTGGGCTGCACGTTCCGCAGCAATATAATATATATATGGATCGGGCTGCGCGTTTCGCAGCAATATAATATATTTATGGATCGGGCTGCACGTTCCGCATCACTATTATGTTATATATGTATATGAGAAAAGTTTTTTTTTTTAAAAGCTAAGCATGCATGGTTTTCGCCTTATGAGGCAATCAGATGTACATATTATCTTTATCTCTTGTTATGTTCTATATTTCTTATTATGTTGTTATTCATGCCTTACATACTCAGTACACTGTTTGTACTGACGTCCTTTCTTGTGGACGCTGCGTTCATGCCCGCAGGTAGACAGGTAGAAAGATCTGACCCATAGGAGCTTCATCAGCGGAATCTCAAGAGCGCTCCAATTACTTCGGAGCTGCAGTCTATTGGTATCGGTCTTCATGGTAACTTGTATTCTATATAGAGGCTCGTAGACATGTATGTATAGTTAGACATTTTATAACCCTACCGGTTCATATAGTTGTGTAACATTTTAGTTGCCTTGACGGCTGGTAATGATGGACATAATTGTTGAAGATTATACAGAGATGTGCCATTATGTTGTGATATATGTCCTTACACATTATGATATCCATGAGCTTGTTACACCTCGGAAAATTTCATGTTGTCATGTGGTGGATAGACTAACGCAGGGCGAGATAAATACGATGGCCCTACAAGTAAGAAAGGTTACTTAATGGTTCTATTTAAGATTCCAAAGACGTTTGAAGCAAGAGAAGAAAGTTCATTAAGAAAGGCGAAGTATACGTTGTGTTTTGGAAAAGGGTTTGCGAAGTACCGAGCTAATGACAATTTAATAATGTCGTGAAAAAGAGTTATGATGCCCCTTAGATTTCTAATGAATTGTTAAATAAGTGCTAAGAAGGTTCCATTAGGATCGGAGATCAAAAGGAACGACGAAAGTAACTTCGAAAAACTGGAGTTATACGGCCCGTATAATTTATACGGTCCGTATAAGGGACCAGGTGAACATTCTCGATGAACCAATAAGAGTTGAACCTAATCTCAATTGTCCAGAGAAGGGTCCTCCATTGGAAGCATTATACGGTCACATATACGGACCGTATATGTGTTCATATAATACCGTCGAGACAGATTTTTAATTTTATAAAAGAGACACCCAAGTCCTCATTTCTTATTTCATCCTTTCTCCACACCTCAAGAAGGCTCTAGAATATTCTCCATACCATTTTAACATATACCCAAGAGAAATCAAGAGTTAAGCATCAAGAGTTGATGGAATCAAGAACATGAATGCTCATTAGGGTTTATACAAGTCAAGAACTTGTTTAGTGGTGAAGTTGGGGTTTTCTCAAGTGGAATATTTTCATCGAAAGACATATTCTACATTATCAAAGGTAAGATTTATGTTCATTTCATGTTATTAAGAGTGTTGAGAGGTTAAAAGACTTGGATTATAGAAGAAAGTGGAAAATGAAGTCTAAATAGGGGAATAATGGTGTTCTTGAATGGTGACTTGATTTGAACTATAGTTCTTGACATGTTATGAATATAATCTTGTGATAAATGATATTAAGAGTATTGAAGAAGCATTGTGTGTTGACGAATACGATGTAGTGTGGTGATTTTAGTTATGGATGATTTGAAATGGAATTGGGAGAATTGAATAATGTATGGTTGATGAAGATTCTTGATTATGATATTGTGATGTTGTTATTGATGTTTGTGAGCTGTTATATCATATGGAGGAAGTTGTAGAAACAGAGGAAATGCTGCCCAATTTTTGTTAGCTTTAGCTTGAGCTTAAGTATGTTTCCAATTATCTAATCTTAGTACGAATTCCTTTGAATATAGAATTACGAACTTGGAAGGAAGCGTATAGTCGGCAAGTTAGAAAGGTGAAAAGGTATGTAAGGCTAGTTTCACACCCCAAAACCCACCCTAGACGTGACCGGCATCCGACGTCATGAACAACATCGGAAGAGCCTAAACAACACGATAATAATACTTGAACCCGCCAGGTTCAACATTCGCCTCCAACAGTTTATAAAATAAATGTAACAAATCATGAATATATGAATTAAATCAGCGGAAGTCTTTATAATTTAAATAATTCACCTAAAACATGATAGTGTGCCCGAAAGAGTTAAACGATAACTTTTCTTCTACCCACATTCGAATGTATACTAAGGAGCTTCTAAGAATAAGGAATAAATGTCGAACCCATCGGGACGCAGCCCGGAAACTAGAATAAATAAAGGGAATTAAATAAATAGTGTCCCACGAATGAATGTGTGGGCTTACCAAATCAGCAGCACAACAAGTCCTTCCTAAACGCCCGGAGTATCAAGAACCTGCTCTTCTCCGTTACCTAACATACCATAAAAAACAACAATGGTATGCCTGAGTACTTCGTACTCAGTGAGTGCCTCGGGGAAAATAAGTAATAAGAAAATAGAGTACATAATACATAAAGAAATTAGTCCTGAAAATCATGTGAACCCAATGTAAGAACAGTTATTCAGTTTATGTATCTCAATAATAAGTATCAAAACCAATTATAAAGCCTCTTGTCGAGTTACAACTTCAAATATGCCTTTTAAATCAATTAAGATAGTCATCAACAATTCCATAAGAGAATAAGAATGTCACACATGCCAATACAGGCCCAAGAATCAAGCATACCACGCATACCGCACCACACCGGAACATATAATTCTCGGTGGCTATCCTTCCTCCCGAATAGCTAGGCATAAATCACACCGGACTATGTAGTACGCGGTGGCTATACTTCCTCCCAAATAGCTAGGCATAAATCACACCCCGGGTAGCGAACCCAGCGGTGGCCACTCTTCCTCCCGAATGGCTAGGCATAAATCACACCCCGGGTAGCGAACCCAGCGGTGGCCACTCTTCCTCCCGAATAGCTAGGCATTAACACACTAGGATCCATAGTGGCTACCTTTCCTCCCGAATAGCTAGGCCAAACACAACAACAAAGTTCATAGCATAGAAGCCGATTCACAATTTGTCTCAAAGTAGTCACACCATCAAATAGCATTAAAGCTCATTATGCCATTACAAAAATCCATAATTTCATAGATAATTATGAAAACGTTTCCACTTCGTTAAACAAGATTACTTTGTCATAGTTCCTTTGTAAAATCATCAATACCTACAATTAACCATCATCACTAAGCATCTCTCATAGAGGAAAACATTCATAATATCTTATACATATATAGGTTTTGTTACAATCTAGGTTTAATGTGGGCTCGTCCCCTCACACACATTAACCATTAATCAAAACATGTAATAGATTTCAAGAGTGTAAATCCAATTCATCATATCATTCAAAACATACCATTAGAAAGATATTTCAAAGATCTACAACTTTCATTGACGAAGGTTTTCCAAATTCGCAACATATTTTCATGAAAATCGCCCAGAAGACATACCTACCAAAACTTAGGCGAATTTAAGAGCCCTTAAGAACTTCAATTGTCGGTCGGGCAGCTTATGTATGTACATACTTGATATGATGTTATTTATGATGTAAGTCAGCATGCATTATTCCATCTTAAGTGACATTCAGCTACAAGTTGTTTCATTACTTGATGTTTCTTTATCTTTTCAATATGTTATTATTGTTCATGCCTTACATACTCAGTACAATGTTCGTACTGACGTCCTTTATTTTTGGGCGCTGTGTTCATTCCCACAGGTAGACAGGGAGGTGGCCCAGATTCCTAGGAGCTAATCAACAGATTTAAAGGAGCACTCCATTATTCCGGACTTGCCATTTTTGAGATATTATTTTGTGTACATGTATTTGGGCACGACGGGGTCCTGTCCCGTCCTTATGTCTAGCACTCTAGTAGGGACTCGCAGATACGTATGTGTGGGTAGTATTGTCTTATGAATCCATCAGTGTATATTTTGTATATCATTTTGCAACCGCGAGGGCTTATGTATATTTATGTATTATCTTGAAGTCTATATGTGTTCAGGATGAGTATGATGACTAGCATAATGAGTGGTCCTCGATAGTCAGCTCCGGGTACCCGACACGGCTCCTTAGTTGGGTCGTGACAGAGCTATCTTAATGGTCCACCCAGAAATGTTTATGAGATCTATGTTTAGAGGTCCTCGGTGTGTTAGCTCCGGGTGCCCGTCATGGCCCTCGGGTTGGGTCATGAAAGATATGATCAGAGAGGTCAAGCTAGTTAAGGAAAAACCTTCAGAGCACCAGGCTCACTGTCATAAGCCAGTGTGGGTCAGAGGACTTCACATCATCTTCATTGTAGTAAGTGTGGCAAATGGCATGTAGGAGAGTGTCATATTGTAATGGGTGTGTGCTATGGATGTGGCCTTTAGGGCCATTAACAGAAAGATTGTCCATTAGTGAAGCAGGGTACCGGTGTAACATGGCTCAGTCAACAAATTCAGTAATTTCTCGTGGTTCTTAAGCCCTAGTGGGGGAAGGTACGAATAGAAGTGGAACGTCAGGTAGAGGTCAACACCACTTATATGCTTTAGCTGGTAGTCAAGATTCATAGGCATCTTCAAATGTTGTCACATGTATATTAACAGTCTTGACTTTTGATGTTTATGCACTAATGGATCACTTAGTCATCGAGACACTATAGCCGACTTAATTGAGTTAGAAATTGTTGAGTTTGATGTCATTATAGGCATAGACTGACTATCATCGTGCTATGCTATGCTTGGTTGTCAGACCAAAGTTGTAAAGTTCCAATTTCCAAATGAACCGATCCTGGAATGGATGAGTGATGTTGTAGTACCTATGGGTAAGTTTATTTCCTATCTTAAGGCGAGGAATCTGCTTTCCAAAGGGGTGTATTCACCACCTACTCCGAGTTAGAGATGCAGATGCCAAGGCACCAACTCTTCAGTCTATGTCAGTTGTGAATGAATTTCGAGATGTGTTTTTTGATGAACTTTTCGGAGTCCTTCCCGATAGGGAGATTGACTTTGCAATCGATGTACTTCCTGTACTAAGCCGATATCAATCCCTCCACCTAGAATCCCTTCAGCAGAACTGAAAGAGTTGAAAGATTAGTTGAAGGATCTCCTTGATAAGGTATCTAGTAGACCAAGTGTCCCACCTTGGGGTGCACAGGTCTTATTTATCCGGAAGAAAGATGGGTTGTTGAGGATGTATATTGACTACCATCAGTTGAACAAAGTCACAATCAAGAATAAGTATCCACTTCCAAGAATTGATGATTTGTTCGACCAACTTCAAGGTGTCAAGTGTTTTTCAAAGATTGACCTTAGGTCAGGGTGTCACGCCCCGAACCTAGGCCTGGACGTAACGCCACACTTGGTGCCTGATTGCATGTGGCTGAGCGAACCAGATGACTTGCTAATCCGACATGAAACATGTACTATTTGCGGAATATGACTTAAAACATGCTTCAAATATTAAGAATCTGAATAACACATGAACTTAATAATAATAATAATCATAATACTGAAACTACTTTCTGAAACTATAAATGCATATATATTCTGAAAACATGACTCCGTAGTCGACATGGCTATACATGATTGAATACCCAAGATGACATACTAAATCGTCTATGAAACCTCTGAACATAAGTCTGAATACTAAACTATTTATCGGGACAAGGCCTATGTCATACCTCTACTGCCTAACATTACTTGAAATAAAAAATAACACCCCTGTCACGACCTATTTTGCCTAAGTCGTGCGGGTACTTACCTTCCCACCTCGGTAAGCGAACCCTCAACCCAACAATGAATAAATACATACAAGAATGAAATTAAGCAATGAAATAGAATAAATACGTAAGTCTCACAATATATATATATATATATATATATATATATATATATATATATATATATAAGTAGTAGAAAAGTGCGGAATGACAATAAACACCCCTAGGGTCTAGTCTGAATAACACAAAAGCATCTAAAGGGAAATGATACAATCTGGAATACTAATACATAAAGTGTATATGTCTCTGAATAGAATAGGACATAAAGATAGAAAGTCTTGAAGGCAACAGACGACCATGCTCACCCTGGAAACTTGAGAATAGAGCTGAAGCGACGATCAACCACGCGTCACGGAAGTGGATCCGACCTGATACTCTGCATTCATAAAAGAATGCAGCAAGTGCAGTTCAGTACAAAGAACAGTACTGGTAGGCATCATCGGCCGACTAAGCATAGCTAACACAATTCAGATAATAAAGCAGATAAGCAAAAAAAACCAGCAAGTATAAGACAATACAATCGTTTCCAAATATCCGTCATCACCTATGTAAAGCATCTAATCCCAAATGTGCCAAGTTTGAATATATCCAATTCAATCCAACATCACAATACAACATCAAACATCTCAAATCAAGTCATAATGCAATGCAATGCAATAATGGTATGAATGCAATGCAATGCCATGCAAATGTGGTGTACAGATGTACTCCGGACGGAAATATCGACGTCCCAGTAGCACAACCCAGTGTGACTCGCGAAGTCTAAGTGCCACCTGTCCCGGATCCTTGCCCAATAGACAGACGGGACCCCAAATCTTTACCCACGGAGGGTTCTCACCGACACCACTTTGGGGGACCCGCGAAGTCCATGCACTAACAACGGTTCTGGAACAAACATCGGATATCGACCATGCAATCAATGATTCTGGGATCAATCATCGAACATCGGACTCTCACACCACTCAAGTAAAAGAGTTTCATCAAGTATCAATTTCACTCAATAAACGATTTCGAGATGAACATCAGACATCGGCCATCTCACGTCACTCAAGTAAAAAAGTTTTATCAAGTATCAGCGATATCACAACAGTGTATCATGAACATGAGAGTGTGTGCAATGCATGAATCAACATCAATAATCATGCTCAATATCACAAGTACCAACAGTGGGTACGCCAACAATATATCTGAATCACAAGTACCAATAGTGGGTACGCCAACAATATAACCGAATCACAAGTACCAACAGTGGGTACGCCAACAGTATAACCGAATCACAAGTACCAACTGTGGGTACACCAATAATATATCCTATTGCAACTACCAATAGTGGGTATGCCAACTATATCATAATCAAGATGATAAAACAGAATCCACTATCTATCAACAACTCATGGCATCAAGCCAGCACAATAAAACAATCAAATCAATCACAACGGGGTGGCTGGCCCCAACATACAATAGGGCCCAACCTAAGGCAATATCTAACATGACTTCATACCCGAAGGTTCACATGCTGTCTCCGACAATATAATCTAAATATATGCTTCGCTATACGAAGTCTCACCAAAAGTAAGCCATAAGCTACTTAGATGGCCGAACCGCAACGCTAACAACTCACTCCTTTTCCTTGCCTTTCCACTGAACCTCAGAACCAAATTAGTCTAAGTATAATTGAAATCTAGATTAGAAATCATGAAGAATGATACTAGTATTGCTACTATTCATTTTAGGTGAATTCCAACCCTAGAATTTGGGGAAATGGTTCCACAAGGGCAAATCAGGAAATTCAGAAGCAAAATATCAAATTAAGCGCTAGGTGATCATAACCAAACCACTAATTGCTGATTTAACTCAAAGATTAGCATAATTTTTTATTTCAAGCAAAACCCCCAAATTGGGTATAATACCTAAGTCTTTGATTCCGAAATTCAACACTAGAAGTGGAAGATACATGATTAATAACCTTAGATTAGTCAAAATCTATCATAAACATCATCAATTTCCTCATATATGAGCCTAAGGAAAAGTTCTGTCACGACCCGACTAGGGGCCTTGACGGGTACTCGGGGCTAACCACCGAGTACCGCTCATTCTATTACTCATCATACTCAAATCATAAGAAAATCATTTCTCATTTGAGAACATAAATACTTTTATATACATAAGCCTTTTGGCTATCAAAATGATAATATATATATATACAGTAATAACATCGTGAGACCATATAACCCACACCTGCGTATCTACGAGCCTCTACTAGAGTTCTAGACACAGGGACGGGACAGGACCCCGTCGTGCCCAAAATATACATATGTACGCAAAAGAATAATTAAAGGCACCTCTGGAACAATGGAGTGCTCTCAAGTCAGCTAACAACTCCTACGAGTCTGGATCAAGCTCACCTCCTTGTCTACCTATGGGCATTAACACAGCGTCCAATGAAAACGGACATCAGTACGAACATTGTACTAAGTATGTAAGACATGAATGAAATAAGCATAATTGAAGAATCATAAACCATAGGAGGAAGATATAACTTGCAAGATTTTTATAGGTGAATACATTTCATACATATAACGTATATTTATATAATCATAGTACATGTATCATCATCATCATCGTTAACCCGCGTCCGGGTAACCATCATATGCCGCCCACTAGTGGTGATCATGTCCGGCCTTCTAGGCGCGGTGGAATCATAAGCAGCCCACCTTAGCGGTGACATGTCTGGCCATTTAGGCACGGTGGGATCATAAGCAGCCTGCCTTAGCGGTGACATGTCCGGCCATTTAGGCACGGTGGAATCATATCGTCATACACCCATCGTCACTCAACATTTTCATACATGGCATAGGCATATTATAAACTTACCTAATTGATCATCTTATAGACATATCATGACTTAACACTGTTATACATTTATCATTAAAAAAATACATTAGAACTTGAAGGCAACTAGGGCTATGTCGGGGTGACATAAGGTCGTGAACCCCCGATTCCATTATGGAGCATTTATAAGTATTCTGCCTCACCTTGAAGGAAATAGCATATAAGGTGAGTGTATACAATAAACGACATCATTAACTATATAGGAACATCATATCGTGGACTCTAGAATCTTTAGACTTAAGCTCATCATCATCATTATTGGGCTCGTAATGTACCTCTTTTCTCATGTAGCTATTCATGAACATAGACTCTTAGCTTTCCGGGATATAGAGGATTCATGGAGAAGAAGGAAAAATCATGCCATCAGATTCATGCCATAGAAAGAAAGGACTAGCCTCACATACCTTTTTCGTTTAACTAATCTATCGCTTGCTTGTTCTCCTTCGATGCCCACGTTTCTACCTTCAAGAGAAGTCGCATGAACATTAGGTAATCGATTACTTAAACGTCCTTACTAAGGCTAAAGAAAATTGGGCAGCAGTTCCTTTGTTTATACAACTTTTACCATATTCTAGATCAACTCCCAAACATTCATAACAACATTCACAATATCGCAAACAACAATCATCATTCATATACATTAACCACATTTCACCATTTCACTCTAATTTCTCCATAATCATGGTCATAGTTTATTATTGCATTTTCTCACATATAATACTTATTCCATGTTCTACATATCGTTCACAACACAATTACAATCACAACATACCAATATTCATAATTCACCCCAAACTACTACTCAACAATGACACTATTCACACATTCATGACCCATTTCCTATATCTTTCTACAATCCATGTGTTTTTAAATTTCCACACCTTAAACAATAAGGAATGATCATAAAGATCACCTTAGATAATGAAAGAATAATCCTTGAGTGGAACTTCTCTTCTTGCACAAAAACCCTAGTCCACTTCCCTTGGGATTTCTTGGCTTAGATGAACTTTTATAGGTTTCATACACTTAATTTTGTGGATTTGATATAGTTGAGCATGGATTTTTCTTGGTTTCTTTTGGTTGAAAAGTGCAAAGAATTCTAGAGTGTTCTAGAGAGATGGGGAGTGAAAAGGGAAAATGAATTAAAATGAACTTGGTCCCTTATTAAATACACAAATTTCTGTCCCGACATATTTATACGGACACACATACCGTCCGTACAATTTATACGGACCATATGTGTGACAGTATAATGGTTCCAGTAAAGGCTCTTCTCTGGACAGGTTATGCGGCCATACTTACGGCCCGTATCTTTTGTACGGTCCGTATAATGGACCGTACAATCCATAGTTTTTTTGAAACTCATTCTCGTCGACTCGTTTGATCTCCAATCCTTATGAAACCTTCTTGACACTTGTTTAGCACCTCATTAACAATCTACGGTACGTTATAACTCTTCTCCCTAGCATCATTGAATCATCATTAACTCGGTACTCATAAATCCTTCTCAATACATAACGTATACCCTGTCTTTCTTGGCAACTTTCTTCTCTTACTTCGAATGTCTTTGAGATCTCATTTAGAATCATCAAATGCTATTTCTTACTTATTGAAACATCGTATACTTTGTTCCCCTCATTAGTCTATCCACTGTGCATCAACGAAAATTTTTCCGAGATGTAACATTCTTCCCCCCTTGGGAACATTGGTCCTCGAATGTTAAACATCCGGGAATTCTACGAAAATTTTGCCAGAGCTTCCCCTGTAATATGGCATTACCATCCTGTCACAACAGCCCACAATAATATTTCCTCACAGGGCCACAACACAATAGCACTATAAATTGGCCATACACGACCAAAAGCATGAAAAGAAAACGTACATACCTCATAATGTTAGTGTTTTGTCTTGAACGTCTTCCGGGGCTGAAATAAGTGCGGACACTTGGATTTCATATTTTCTTCCGCTTCCCGAGTCATTCTTCTCGGTTGTTATTTTGCCATGAGACCTTAACTGAGGCCGCTTCTTTATTTCGAAGTCTCCGTACTTGCCTATCTAATATGGCAATGGGTACCCCTTCATAAATCAACTTTTCTGTCACTTGAACATCATTTACTAGCATGATCCTAGTAGGATTTCCAACATATTTAGGAAGCGTCGAGACATGGAAAACTAGGTGAATTGACTCCAAATCAGGAGGTAGATCTAATTCATAAGCCACCTTGCCTATTTCGCACACAATCTCATAAGGCCTAATGCATCGGGGACTAAGCTTTCCCTTCATTCAGTGATTTTATTGCCTTCGTAAGTCGTCATACCCCAGGGCTACCGTAGGAAGCGTATAGCATGTACTTATGTCATATTCCAAGTAATTGTCCTGTTTATCCCTAACAATAATCCCAACTCAACATTTCAACTCAATTTACTAAATATTTTCCCTCAACTGACCCGAAGTATCATGACTACACTATCCTTATTTACCTCCTACTCTTCTTTTTAAGTACCTACTTGGTTTCATTGGCGACGCATAAATATTTGCAAGTTACATAACCGTTCTTGCGTGATTCGTGTACATACACATCTATACATATACATGTATCCATATCCGTATACATATTCGTGTCCATATTCATATCCATAGCACACCCAACTTTGAAGGTTCGGTGGTTTTCGCATATCCGGCCACGCTAAGGCTCGGTGTCATTCGTACCAAAAGTCTTTTGTCTATCTATAGTAACTTATCTCGCCGTGCTCTCTTCCTTCCTTTATTTTTCCCTTGATTATCATATCTTATGTTCTACTGTAGAAAACCTTAGGTCCCTTTCTTAATCGTCACTCATAAATAGTAATATCATTAACAACGACTCTACCATTAGTGCCTTTGTCTCCATTCCAGTATAGCATCGCTATCTTTTACAACATCCCTTGAGTTATTTGCTCTCAATTCCACGTGGTTCAAGGTCTTCGCGAATGGTTTCCCGTACAGTCTCAGATGCCTGATCAATTCGTGTTCGTTTATTTACTAGTCATTAGACTCATTTCTGCATAACTCTCACTCTTTGTTTTAGAGTCTATATCTGTCACATCTTAGGATCCATCATTTCAATCTCTAAACTTGTACCCTCTTTATTCGCTTCCCCCTTTTAAGGGTTTTGCTTGTACCATTCAAATCCGTTGCCTCGCCTTAAAATCTTGAATTCATATACCCCTCACTATACTACATCTTATTCATACCGTTTCCCATATTATATAGCTACAATAATTCATATGTGAAGTCTTAACATACTCACCTTGCAGTCTTGTAACCAAATAATACAACCGATATAACAATCTGAACAAGGATGTATTTTACTTAGCTCATCTAGTAGTAATGGGTCAATGTCTAAATCCGCTCCAATTAACAACTTTTGTCCCATAGGGATTCTCACAATAGTGGTAGGTCTAGTTATCCATACCATCCATATAATGTCACTTGCCCTCTTCTTCGGTGCTCAAAGTTCACTTGTAACGTCATCTTTGTTTTCCAGGGCCTAAGTCTTATGCGTCACTAATACCCCTCATGCCTCATACTCTTCTACTCTCGTGTTGCACTCAACATTGATTTCAAAACCAATCGTAATCGTATTATATTTGTCGTCGATGATAGATTTACTCTATCGCTTTATTCTCGTACGGTAGACTCATAACTCATGATCATCTTTTTCTTTTCAGCTAATCACTTCATATACTTTACTCGTTCTAACTTGGTATAGGATATTCATAGGAGATGTATTTTTTTTAATCGTAACACGACTACCTCTTAAGTGTGCGTACTTTGCGGCGCATTTCCTTCTCTTCATATTCCCATTCTCATTCATTTACATTCCTTCCTCATCGATTTATCTTATTTCCTTCCATTTTATAATCAATCCTTTATTCTCAACTTAGTACCGCTTTGTCCTTTAGAATATACTACCTTTGTACAATCCATTCTTTACTTCCAAAACTTATTCTATTCATTCTGATCATCCCCTCTCATCCTTATTGTCTTGATCCTTTTGTTATTCATCTTCCTGTAGTCTTGGTCTTTACATCAAGCTAAATATAGCACCCCTACTTTTGATTATACAAATCACGAACTACTACTTTGCCATATCACTTTTCTCTGATTTTTTTTAAGTTGACTTCCCCCTTTTGCTTGCTATCATTTCTGTCATTGAGGAACCTCTATGCTGGACTCTCTCTTAACAAAGTCTTATAAGCTTTCTCATCTGCTGCCCCATGGCTCGCTTGTTGATTTCACACTTGCATTCACTCTTTATTCATATAGAACATGTCACATCCTTAGTCGTTTCCTCGCTATACTTTGTATTATAATTCTTGTTATGTTCTCATTATACCTTGATCATAATCAACGCTATAGAGTGCCACTTCTTTACCTCGTTCGCAAGCCTGCTCGTAAAATAGAATAAACCTTGAGAAGTAAGCATACTCAACCTGTTATTCTTTCTAATCAGTTCTATTACACTTACCATATAAATTGTTTTACCAATGGATTCACATTCTTCATACCCTTGCCTCAGCCATGTTGTTACTTCATTTTGCTAATAGTCTTATCTTATTTTACTTGTACTTATCCACCCAATCAATATTTCAGTATCACACTCTATTGGAGTTACACTTTCTCTTCCATGTCATGTTTTAGTACTACCAAGAATTTCTCTTTACCGTATCAATGTCGCTCTTATAACTACCGTTACTATCAATTCATTAGTATTTAACTCATCTCGTGTAGTTGTTAATGATAATTCTAACTAAATCTTGTCCTGCCATTACCTTGTTGCACAACATCTTTTCTCGTTAGGACATATTACAAGCTTATATCTTATCTCCTTTAGATTCTAGGAAAATTTCGGCAGAGCTTCTCTTGTAAGCATAACAGTCCCAACATGCACATAGCCCAGAAAACACATCTTCTGCCTTAATAGGACACATATCGAAACACGTATAATATGCAACTCAGCACCACAAAATTGTTTACCATAAAAAGGATGTAAATAATAGAGCTTGTCTCATAAGTTATGCCTGCAGACCCTGTCTAAACTCCAACACATATATATATATATGTATTCTACACACGGTCAAGCAACTTATTCATAAATTATGATTCTGGCTATCACTGGGTCACTAACAAGCGTAGACATCTCAATTTACTTGATTGGCCCAGACTTTTACTCCAACACGGTCAATAACATCAGAAGTAATATATGACAGCGTAGGACCCGAATCAATTGATGCGTACATATCATAAAAGGATACTGATAATATACATGGGACAATATCAGGGGAAGACTCAAGATCCTATCGCTCAGCTAACGCATGGATATGATGCTGGGATCCACTCGGACTGGGTGTTCCTCTTTGGTCTCTATCACCACCTACTAACATATGTGGCCTTGGCCTTGGAGGGCGTACCGATGACAAAGAGCCTTCCACTTCCGTAGTCCGAACCTTACCTTTACCACGTAGCGATGGGCAGTCGTGCTTTAAATGGCCTGGCCGAGCACAAGCATAACAAACATTCGAGCCCAAGCGGAACGGTCCCCAATGTAACCTAGAACACCGAGTACATCGTGGTACTGAGGATATCGTCTGACTAGAACCACCCCGAATCCGAGAACTGGAAACTCTGAGACTCTGGGGTGACCTAGAATAACTAGATCCATCAAATCTGGGTCTAGGAAACTGCGGAGGAGCACCACTTGTCGAACGAACTGAGTGCCTAGAGAATTGTTACCTCGGAGCGCCCCTAAACTCATGATCAAACCCTGAAGAATTAACTCTCTTTCTCCAACCCCTGTTATCGTGGCCCACATCCTGCCGCTGAGCTTGAGCGCTACCAATTGAGTCAGTAGAAGAATGGCCTATCTCATCTCTTGACCCGAGGCGTCTGGTGGAGGAACGGGAGGTGCTGGAGCTAAAGTTGAGGCTCCCCTGTGATCCTCGAAAGTGGGCGAAGTATGGGAAAATCGAGGTAGGGCCTTATTCTGGGGTTCGCCCTTCTCCATAGCTATAGACGGCTCTCGTTCAAGCCCTTCTTCAACCACCATCTTGCCATTCTGGGCTGCCGTAGCTTTTCCTTTCATCAGCTTTGTTGAAATTATAACACACAATTAGGGAGGGAATGATCTTATAATACAGCTCTATCGCACGATCTCTTAAGATGAAAAATGGTCATTTTTCCTAAATGACCTGTATCCTCCTGTTTATTAGTGTGGCGCGCAACACACCAAAAACAAGACTCTACTAGACACGACTCGTAGACACTTCCTAGGACTGAACTGCTCTGATACCACTTTTGTCACGACCCGACTAGGGGTCACGACGGGTACTCGGGGCTAACCACCTGGCACCACTCATTCTATTACTCATCATACTCAAATCATAAGAAAATCATTTCTCATTTGAGAACATAAATACTTTTATATACATAAGCCTTTTGGCTATCAAAATGATAATATATATATATATACAGTAATAACATCGTGAGACCATATAACCCACACCTGCGTATCTACGAGCCTCTACTAGAGTGCTAGACATAGGGACGGGACAGGACCCCGTCGTGCCCAAAATATACATATGTACGCAAAAGAATAATTAAAGGCACCTCTGGAACAATGGAGTGCTCTCAAGTCAGCTAACAGCTCCTACGAGTCTGGATCAAGCTCACCTCCCTGTCTACCTATGGGCATTAACACAGCGTCCAATGAAAACGGACGTCAGTACGAACATTGTACTAAGTATGTAAGACATGAATGAAATAAGCATAATTGAAGAATCATAAACCATAGGAGGAAGATATAACTTGCAAGATTTTTATAGGTGAATACATTTCATACATATAACGTATATTTATATAATCATAGTACATGTATCATCATCATCATCGTTAACCCGCGTCCGGGTAACCATCATATGCCGCCCACTAGTAGTGATCATGTCCGGCCTTCTAGGCGCGGTGGAATCATAAGCAGCCCACCTTAGCGGTGACATGTCTGGCCATTTAGGCACGGTGGGATCATAAGCAGCCTGCCTTAGCGGTGACATGTCCGGCCATTTAGGCACGGTGGAATCATATCGTCATACACCCATCGTCACTCAACATTTTCATACATGGCATAGGCATATTATAAACTTACCTAATTGATCATCTTATAGACATATCATGACTTAACACCGTTATACATTTATCATTAAAAACATACATTAGAACTTGAAGGAAACTAGGGCTATGTCAGGGTGACATAAGGTCGTGAACCCCCGATTCCATTATGGAGTATTATAAGTATTCTGCCTCACCTTGAAGGAAATAGCATATAAGGTGAGTGTATACAATAAACGATATCATTAACTATATATGAACATCATATCGTGGACTCTAGAATCTTTAGACTTAAGCTCATCATCATCATTATTGGGCTCGTAATGTACCTCTTATCTCATGTAGCTATTCATGAACATAGACTCTTAGCTTTCTGGGATATAGAGGATTCATGGAGAAGAAGGAAAAATCATGCCATCGGATTCATGCCATAGAAATAAAGGACTAGCCTCACATACCTTTTTCGTTTAACTAATCTATCGCTTGCTTGTTCTCATTCGATGCCCACGTTTCTACCTTCAAGAGAAGTCGCATGAACATTAGGTAATCGATTACTTAAACGAACTTACTAAGGCTAAAGAAAATTGGGCAGCACTTCCTTTATTTATACAATCCATATTCTATATCAACTCCCAAACATTCATAACAACATTCAGAATATCGCAAACAACAATCATCATTCATTTACATTAACCACATTTCACCATTTCACTCTAATTTCTCCATAATCATGGTCATAGTTTATTATTGCATTTTATCACATATAATACTTATTCCATGTTCTAAATATCGTTCACAACACACTTACAATCACAACATACCAATATTCATAATTCACCCCAAACTACTACTCAACAATGACACTATTCACACATTCATGACCCATTTCCTATATCTTTCTACAATCCATGTGTTTTTAACTTTCCACACCTTAAACAATAAGGAATGATCATAAAAATCACCTTAGATAATGAAAGAATAATCCTTGAGTGGAACTTCTTTTCTTGCACAAAAACCCTAGTCCACTTCCCTTGGGATTTCTTGGCTTAGATGAACTTTGATAGGTTTCATACACTTAATTTTGTGGATTTGATATAGTTGAGCATGGATTTTTCTTGGTTTCTTGTGGTTGAAAAGTGCAAAGAATTCTAGAGTGTTCTAGAGAGATGGGGAGTGAAAAGGGAAAATGAATTAAAATGAACCTTGTCCTTTATTAAATACACAAATTTTTGTCCCGACACATTTATACGGACACACATACGGTCCGTACAATTTATACGGTCCGTATGTGTGACCGTATAATATTTCGAGCAAAGGCTCTTCTCTGGACAGGTTATACGGCCATACTTATGGCCCGTATCTTTTGTGCGGTCCGTATAATGGACCGTACAATCCATAGTTTTTTTGAAACTCATTCTCGTCGACTCGTTTGATCTCCAATCCTTATGGAACCTTCTTGACACTTGTTTAACACCTCATTAACAATCTACGAGACATTATAACTCTTCTCCCAAGCATCATTGAATCATCATTAACTCGTTACTCATAAATCCTTCTCAATACATAACGTATACCCTGTCTTTCTTGGCAACTTTCTTCTCTTACTTCGAATGTCTTTGAGATCTCATTTAGAATCATCAAATTCTATTTCTTACTTATTGAAACATTGTGTATTTCGTTCCCCTCGTTAGTCTATCCACTGTGCATCAACAAAGTTTTTTTCGAGATGTAACAAGTTCACCCAAACCCTCTTTCAACTTCCATCACTAAGGGTTTATTAAGAGGGAAGGGGAATAATCTAGAATGATTGTGATTATGGAAGAGTAAGGGAATAAGCCAGATTTACCTTTAAGAATGTCTCCAAAATATCTCCAAGAATTGTTCCCCAAAGCTCTAATTTCGAAGTGGGAAATAATGAGGGTCTAGGGCTTATTTAAGTCACACTTAATGAAAATAACTGTCCCGTCACCGCTACGGCGGTAAGGTTGACCCTACAGAGCCATTATGGCCGCCATAGCGGTCTGGCCAGCAATACACGTGGCCGCCCCAGCGGCTAACACGCCGCAACAGCGGTGACGGCACCGGTGCCGCCGGGACGGGCACCAAGTACCAGAATCCCCCCCTAATTTTTCTAAGTCTTCAATCGAAATTTCGAGCCATTTCGGAGGCCATCTGCTCACAAACCATACACCAGACCCACATAAAAATACGCTACGAACGCGCTAGTGGCCTCAAAATTCCTAATGAAGGTCTCGTTGACCGAGTCAACCCTCGACGCCTTAGTTCTAATTTCCAACCCAAGTCCCAAAATGCATCCAAGTGTATTGGGAACTGAACTAAATACACACACAAGTTCTAAACGAATATCCGGACCTCTTGGAATCGACAAAATTTTGAAAAAGGTCTGTTTACCCAAAAGTCAACTTTGGGTCAATCATTTTTCACTTTAAGCCTTTATTTCACAAAAGTTGCCCAAATCCGGTTTAGACACCTTGGGAAGCATGCCAACGATCCCCTTGGATCAAGAATGAGCTAATCAAGGCTCGATAAAGGGCAAAAATACCGAAAAGACTATAACGACGAAACAGGTCGTTACATCTGATACCAATTAAACCGTCGCTCGTCCTCGAGTGAAGAAAAGAAAAGAAATGGGAGAATGCCTGAATCAGTAAACAACAGAGGATAAGGGCTACGCATGTCGGACTCAATCTCCTAAGTAGCCTCCTTAACAGGACGGTGCTTCCATTGTACCTTTACAGAAGCAATCTCTTTTGACCTCAACTTTCGAACCTGCCTATCAAAATTTGCGATAAGTTCCTCCTCATAAGTCCGATTCTTATCAAGCAATATAGAATGCCAACAAACAATGTAGGTACCGTCAGCATGGTAATTCTTTAGCATCAAAACATGAAAAATCGGATGAACTCCCGCCAAGCCTGGCGGCAATGCTAACTCATAGGATACATCACCCATACGGTCAATAATCTCAAACGGACCAATATACTTGGGGCTCAACTTGCCCCTCTTACCGAACCTCATAACACCCTTCATGGGTGAAACCTTCAATAGAACCTGGTCACCAATAGAAAACTCCAAATCCCAGACCTTTCCGTCCTCATACATCTTTTGCCGACTCTGAGCTGCCAAAAGCTTGTCCTGAATAACTCTCACTCTATCAAGGGACTCTCTCAACAAATCTGTACTACAAGGCCAAGCCTCGCACCCATCAAACCAACCAATCGAAGATCTATATCTCCTACCATACAAAGCCTCGAAAGGCGCCATACCAATACTCAAATGGTAGCTGTTATTGTACGCAAACTCTACTAAGGATAAGTGCTGGTCCCAATGACCACCAAAATCAATAACACACACTTTCAACATTTCCTCGAGCACCTGAATGGTCTGCTCGGACTGTCCATCGGTCTTGGGAGAAAGGCTGATGTTTTATCCCGTATTTTGCACATTTGGATAAATCGAGATAATTGTGACTAGTAAGAGATAATGCAACATTTGATCTTAATATATGTGTTTTTCATGAAAAATATTGATGTGGAAATATTGAGGAAGTCCAAGGGCAAAATTGGAATTTTGAAAATTAATTTCGTGAATTACAAAATATTAACCAAAAGTAATTGGGCTAGGAAAAAAAAAAGGCCCAATAGGGTGGCCGGCCATAGAGCAAAAAGGCCCAAGCTCATGTGATAATTAAATCCATGTAATAAAAGGAAAGAGGGGCCACAATTATTCATTCTTCAAGAACTTTCAAGAAAAGAGGTGAGAGCTCACAAAAAAAGGGCCATTCGGCCAACAAAGAAGAGGAAAAAAAATAAAATTTAAGCCTTCCATCCTTGGTCCAAAAATTCATTTCTTCTTGAATTCTTACTAATTTCAAGACCCTCTTCAACGTGGTATAATTATTAGAGCAAGAAAATTACTTTTGTGACAAGTGCAAAAATTCTATTCAAGTGGAAAAATTGAAGAAAAGGTAAGAATTTCTATTCTTTTACATGTTATAGAAGGTTTATGTATGTTGTAGTAAGTAGAATTGAATAAAAATCATGGAAATGTTATGTGTTGTGTGTGGGCCGTGTGGGTGTGTTGTGTGTGTGTGGCCGTGTGGTGTTAATTGGTGGAGGAAAGATGAGTTAATTTTATTTAGCATGTTAGTTGTGTTGTTGTGGCCTTTATGACGCAAATGAAGGTTTAATGGTTCAAGTCGGCATTGAAATTTGTTGTGGCTTGTTGTAGGAAAATTAATGTGATTTTACTATGGTTTTATCTAATTGTGGAAATGGAGTTGCTAAAGTGTGCATTGTTGTTGTAGTTTATGAATTTGAAAGAAGAAAATGCGTCGTTGTAGTTTCATTGCTTTTGTGGAGGTTTCGGGTGGAGTATGGTGTTGGTGGAATTGTTTGAATATTTTGTAGATTGTTTGAAATGCTCTTGAATTGTGTTTGAATGATCTTGGATTAGTAATGAATATGTGAGCGTTGATATTGGCTTGAATGTACGTAGTTGAATTGAATGTGATAAGCTACGTAGAGAAGAAGGTTACTAATGTTAGAATGCGCTTTAAATTGATTCTTGATGTTATTAGTATGGTTGTTGGTATTGTTCGTATGGTTGTTGATAAATTTGGCCGAGTTAAATTCTCGGGGATGTTGAATTTACAGGGGAGATGCTGCCAAAATTTCTGTAGACAAGTACTAGTTAGAATTGAATTTCTAAGTACTTGTAGCTAATGTTTGGTAATTAATAACGTTATTGTAGATATCGGGGAGCCCGAGACTTGAGTCGAGATTTGTTTAGCGAGCGATCGAGGTATGTAAAGCCTACCTTTCCTTCTTTTGGCATGACCTTTATGAAATGAACCAATAACGTATATGTATGCCTCTAAAGAAAATCCTATTCTTAGAGCCACTAGGATGGCTAATATCTTTGACTTCCATAAGCTATTCCATATGGCTTGATACGTATTTATGATGTTCGAAGATTCTAGTTGTTATGTTTCCGAAGGTTGTTCGAAAGAAAATCGAGATGACTAAAGTCTTTGATGAATACTTTGATACGTCAATATGGTCCCAAAGTCTCCATTTGATTTGATCCATAATGTTATTCGAAAGTTCCTAATATGAATGATACTTGAATTTCCAAATATGGCTCATGAAATGTTTTTAGAAGGTTCTGTACTTCAAAAGCTCGCAACTTTCTTATACTAATTCCGATTGACCCGAAACTTGTTTCTGAGTCCTCAGATGTTGGTAAATATAGTTGTCCATCGAGTCTTGGGAATTTATTCATTCAGTTATATGCATATGGTTTTGATACGTATCTATGACTTCTGAAGCTCTATTTGAGATGTTCCGAGTTGTCTACGATTCTTGTCCACTTTCGATATGGGTACGCTCGATATAGTCGAGCTTATCCTATGAATGAATAACGAGATAAGCATAAAGAATTTTGTTTCTAAAGAGTTCTGTAAGTTTTGATGTCCCTAACTTTCATAAGAGATCTCGGATTTGCTTGAATGTCCGTAAAAGTTCTGTGGTAATAGTGTCCGAAACTCTCACATACTAACTCCAATTGATTCGGGACGTGTTTATGATCATCAAATGTCGGTAAGTGTACGTATCTATTGAGTCTGGATATGTGTGCATATGGGTTCTTACTGATCTGTTCGTGCAAGCCTCAGTATGTTATTCACTGCGCCCCGGGCCAGGTTCTGTTATCGTGCATCTTCCTCTGCATTGTTCACCGCGTCCCTCTCCCTTGCGGGCCGGGTTCTGTTATATGTATGTCTGTATATGGTGATATGGGGATGGCGGCCAGGATGGCATATGATGATTCTGTTCACCGCGTTCCGCAATAGAGGGCCGGGATCTGTTATCTGCATATATGGTACATGATTCTGACATGTATTGATTATTCTGTCCACCGCGTCCCTTACCAGAGGGCCGGGATCTGCTATATGATTCTGTTCACCGCGTCCCTCGCTAGAGGGCCGGGATCTGTTATATGTATATATATACGATATATGATTCTGAGATGTTTGGTTTGTGTCTAGAAAACAATCATTCTGATATTCTGGGTCTGCACTTCCCTGACATATGACATCTGCATATATGATTTGTGATTGGGAAAATAGCGCTTTGGTAATCTGGATAATGTACTTACTTTTGTATCGTTGTTCCGGTTATGGCTCTGTTTTCTGTATTTCATGCCTTACATACTCAGTACATATTCCGTACTGACCCCCTTTCTTCGGGGGCTGCGTTTCATGCCCGCAGGTAAAGACGCTTATTCTGGTGATCCGCCAGTCTAGGGTGCCCATTCTGCTACTTTGGAGTGCTCCTTGATCCGGAGCCCACACTTTTGGTATAGATCTTTCCGTTGTACATATTTATGTGTATATGACTATTCAGGGGTACGGCGGGGCCCTGTCCTGTCATATGTTTCTGTTGTCTTTGTTAGAGGCCTGTAGACATGTATGTGGGTCGCGGGTCGCGTTTGATCAGCGATGTTTATCTGGTTTATGTCCGGTTTTTCCCATATACTACGATAATCTGATCGATTTATGTGTTATAATAAAGTCGACGACCTAAATGATATGTATATGGTTTTGTATGCACGAAATCCTTAATATGTAAACGCAAGCGAAATTTGGTTAGTAGGTATGTACGAGTGTCCATCTCGGGCACTAGTCGCGGCCCACGGAATGTCTACAGGTCGTGTCTAGTAGAGTCTTGTTTATCGGTGTGTTGTGCACCACATCTATAAACATGAGGCTACAGGGCATTTAGGGTGTTACCTTTCTTTGGATCTTAGATCGTGCGATAGAGCTGTGCTATTAGGGTGACTCTTTTCTAACAGATTGCTATGTTTCCAGCGATGCCTCCGAGAAAAGCGACAGCTGCCCAGAAGGGCAAGTCAGCAGCAGTTGGGGAGACTAGCCAGGCCCAAGGAGTTACCAGGGCCCGTGCGCAGACTATGCCCGAGGTTATGCCCCAGTCAGCGGGTTCTGCTACACCCCCACCGTTAGAGGAGCCTGGAGCAGCAGCCGCTGCCACCATGGATCAGGAGGCGGCTCCACCATTAGCTCCAGAGGCTCCAGCGCCCGAGCCATCAGCTCCTCAGCCGGGAGCAGAGGACAGGGCGATGAGAGAGGCTGTACAGTTATTGACGAGGCTAGTAGCAGGGCAGGCTCGCAGACGCGGGCTAGGGGGTGATGATGTGGATAGACGCGACAGTTTGAGGGTTCGTGATTTCTTGACCTGCAATCCCCCAAAGTTTTACGGGTCCAAACCCGAGGAGGATCCCCAGGACTTCATTCGACAGATGCAGCGTACGCTGAGATTAGTCAGAGCTTCTGAGACTGAGTCTGTCGAGGTGGCTTCATATAGACTGCGTGATGTGGCGGTTAATTGGTATGAGTCCTGGGAGCTGTCCAGAGGCGAGGATGCTCCTCCAGCTATATGGGACGAGTTTACAGCCGCCTTTCTTTGCCATTTTCTGCCTCCCGAGATGCGGCGAGCGAGGGTTGACAGATTTTTGCAGCTGAGACAGAGGGGCAGGAGTGTTCAGGAGTACAGCCTAGAGTTTGACTCCCTAGCCAGATATGCGCCCACCATCGTGGCTGATATGACTGACAGGATGCACCGGTATGTGATAGGGTTGGATGATTACTTGGTTGATAGTTGTATGGCGATGGCATCTCAGCCCGAGATGGATATTGCACGGTTGTAGGCATACGCACAGGGAATGGAGGACCGACATAGAGGGCGTCAGCCCGATAGGGATTGTGACAGGAGATTGCCCAAGAGGGGTAGACCAGCTTGTTATTCTGGGGAGTTTAGAGGCGGGCAGCCTCAACAGCACACTAGACAGTCTTCTCAGCCAGCGCGAAGTGCACCCCCGCAATCTACTGGTGAGAGATTTGATAGCACAGGATACTCAGGAGCTGGACAAAGTTCCAGGGCTTCGGGTTCGCAAGTAAGCAGAGGTTTCAGTCAGTCAAAGCCACCCATGCCTTGGTGTTCTTACTGTGGGAAGCCTCAGCCAGGGAGGTGTTATCGTGCTATGGGTGCCTGTTTCTTTTGTGGCCGTCAGGACCTTGTTTTGAGGGAGTGCCCGTTTAAGAACGGTTCCCGTGGTTCAGCCCAGCCCACTAGGTTGGTTGCTGGTTCATCTCCCCCTTCTGTAGCTATGCGGTCGACACCGGCAGGCTGCGGTAGAGGTCGTGGCGGAGCTCCCGGTTCTAGCAGTCCTTCGAACCACATATATTCTTTGGCCAGCCGGCAGGAACAGGAGGCGTCACCAGATGTAGTTATAGGTATACTACTTATCTTCTTCTGAAATGTATATGTGTTGATAAATATATTTTTCCCTGGTTACTAGTGGAATTGGGATAAAACCCGAATAGATAAAACCGTTTGAGGTAGCTATTCATACAGATAAAAAGTGAATGTTGAGAATTTAAAAGGCTAAGTCGGTAACTACATAATAAAAAAAAATAAAAGAACCCCTTTAGATCGGAGTGGGACCCGTTACGAGAACCTTTCGGAAATTGTTAAGGCCCCGACTTGCCCTAGATTACGTGAGAAGGGTTGTGCGGGGAAGTGGGTGTAATTATTCCAGCTTTAACGCATCGAAATGCATTAAAGTTTTGAGGTTAAGCGTGCTAGGGCCAGAGCAATTTTGGGATGGGTGACCCCCTAGGAAGTGTATTAAAATTTCCACAAATATAGATACAAGAGACAAATAGGAAATTTGGGGTAACCTAAAGGAAATTAGAATATGCGGAGCGATTAGAAACCTTAAAGAGGTCGGGTAGGCTAAGGCAGACTAGGCCGGTGAAGAAGAAGAAAGCACGACACAACTTTGGAATCAGGGTAAGTTTAAATAGCGTTTGGAAGTGTTTTGTAAAAGAAATGGCAGTAATGTATATGTATGCATAGGACACCCCATTTGTGACTGTATTGATCGATAGGTGAATCCCAGCAACCAGTGCGGTGATATACGGAAGACATTAACTGAACGGAATTGAAGGGACAAAATGAAAGATATAGTGCAAGTGTTACAAGGTAAAATGATACTGAATTTACTACTAGTTAAGGCTGAAAAGTCCTAATACAACGATATCTGGGAGCAGAAAGAAAATGAGTGCGTAGAAGGTAAGGAGATCTGAAGTGTCGGAAATGTCAAAGGGAAAGAATATGAGCGAGTAAAACCTCTAAAGGAGACGACAGGAAAAGCATGAATCTACCTGAGTAGAAATTCGAAGAACAGGTCTGAAAAAAAAAAAGGGGTTAGAGTGTAGTAGTATGGGATACGGTCTATATGCACACGTACATGATGATTATTCACTTATGTTTCTAAGCCCCCATAATGAATTGGATGTGACATGGACATGCATGATTTATGATAGAAAGGCAAGCCGTGTGATTTTCTGATTACTGTACTAACTTTCTGTATTCCCTACTTCGGTTATGACCTCGTTTCCTGTATTTCATGCTTACAACGTGTGGAATTATGGGTGAAGTTCATAAATTTGACGGGAGGAATATGTAGAGCGGAGAAAACCAGGAGTAAGAAAGACCGTGACTAAGATCGAATATACGTTATACAAGTCGTACAAGGGCAGTTATGTTACCTATGAGTATTTATACGCTAAGGAGGAGGTGACCTGGGAACTAAAGGAGAAATGACGAAGAAGTACCCTTACGTGTTCCTGATACTTACAGGTAGTTTGAACTTCTAAAGTGGTTATGATGATTGATGAGTGAACTATATATGATGACTATAAAGAAAATTCCCCCTAAATGCTTGTAAGACCCTATAAGACTAATTCAACATTCGAGGACGAATGTTCTAAAGGGGGGGGGGGGGGGGGAGGATGTTATATCCCGTATTTTTCACATTTGGATAAATCGAGATAATTGTGACTAGTAAGAGATAAGGCAACATTTGATCCTAATATATATGTTGTTCATGAAAAATATTGATGCAGAAATATTGAGGAAGGCCAAGGGCAAAATTTGAATTTTGGAAATTAGTTTCGTGAATTACAAAATATTAACCAAAAGTAATTGGGCTAGGAAAAATAATAAAAAAAAGGCCCAATAGGGTGGCCGGCCATAGAGCAAAAAGGCCCAAGCCCATGTGATAATTAAATTCATGTAATAAAAGGAAAAAGGGGCCACAATTATTCATTCTTCAAGAACTTTCAAGAAAAGAGGTGAGAGCTCACAAAAAAAAGGGCCATTCGGCCAACAAAGAAGAGGAAAATAATAATTTAAGCCTTCCATCCTTGGTCCAAAAATTCATTTCTTCTTGAATTCTTACTAATTTCAAGACCCTCTTCAACGTGGTATAATTATTAGAGCAAGAAAGTTACTTTTGTGACAAGTGCAAAAATTCTATTCAAGTGGAAAAATTGAAGAAAAGGTAAGAATTTCTATTCTTTTACATGTTATAGAAGGTTTATGTATGTTGTAGTAAGTAGAATTGAATAAAAATCATGGAAATGTTATGTGTTGTGTGTGGGCCGTGTGGGTGTGTTGTGTGTGTGTGGCCGTGTGGTGTTAATTGGTGGAGGAAAGATGAGTTAATTTTATTTAGCATGTTAGTTGTGTTGTTGTGGCCTTTATGTCGTAAATGAAGGTTTAATGGTTCAAGCCGACATTGAAATTTGTTGTGGCTTGTTGTAGGAAAATTAATGTGATTTTAATATGGTTTTATCTAATTGTGGAAATGGAGTTGCTAAAGTGTGCATTGTTGTTGTAGTTTATGAATTTGAAAGAAGAAAATGCGTCGTTGTAGTTTCGTTGCATTTGTGGAGGTTTCGGGTGGAGTATGGTGTTGGTGGAATTGTTTGAATATTTTGTAGATTGTTTGAAATGCTCTTGAATTGTGTTTGAATGATCTTGGATTAGTAATGAATATGTGAGCGTTGATATTGGCTTGAATGTACGTAGTTGAATTGAATGTGATAAGCTACGTAGAGAAGAAGGTTACTAATGTTAGAATGCGCTTTAAATTGATTCTTGATGTTATTAGTATGGTTGTTGGTATTGTTGGTATGGTTGTTGATAAATTTGGCCGAGTTAAATTCTCGGGGATGTTGAATTTACATAGGAGATGTTGCCGAAATTTCTATAGACAAGTACTAGTTAGAATTGAATTTCTAAGTACTTGTAGCTAATGTTTGGTAATTAATAACGTTATTGTAGATATCGGGGAGCCCGAGACTTGAGTCGAGATTTGTTTAGCGAGCGATCGAGGTATGTAAAGCCTACCTTTCCTTCTTTTGGCATGACCTTTATGAAATGAACCAATAACGTATATGTATGCCTCTAAAGAAAATCATATTCTTAGAGCCACTAGGATGGCTAATATCTTTGACTTCCATAAGCTATTCCATATGGCTTGATACGTATTTATGATGTTCGAAGATTCTAGTTGTTATGTTTCCGAAGGTTGTTCGAAAGAAAATCGAGATGACTAAAGTCTTTGATGAATACTTTGATACGTCAATATGGTCCCAAAGTCTCCATTTGATTTGATCCATAATGTTATTCGAAAGTTCCTAATATGAATGATACTTGAATTTCCAAATATGGCTCATGAAATGTTTTTAGAAGGTTCTGTACTTCAAAAGCTCGCAACTTTCTTATACTAATTCCGATTGACCCGAAACTTGTTTCTGAGTCCTCAGATGTTGGTAAATATAGTTGTCCATCGAGTCTTGGGAATTTATTCATTCAGTTATATGCATATGGTTTTGATACGTATCTATGACTTCTGAAGCTCTATTTGAGATGTTCTGAGTTGTCTACGATTCTTGTCCACTTTCGATATGGGTACGCTCGATATAGTCGAGCTTATCCTATGAATGAATAACGAGATAAGCATAAAGAATTTTGTTTCTAAAGAGTTCTGTAAGTTTTGATGTCCCTAACTTTCATAAGAGATCTCGGATTTGCTTGAATGTCCGTAAAAGTTCTGTGGTAAAAGTGTCTGAAACTCTCACATACTAACTCCAATTGATTCGGGACGTGTTTATGATCTTCAAATGTCAGTAAGTGTACGTATCTATTGAGTCTGGATATGTGTGCATATGGGTTCTTACTGCTCTGTTCGTGCAAGCCTCAGTATGTTATTCACTGCGCCCCGGGCCAGGTTCTGTTATCGTGCATCTTCCTCTGCGTTGTTCACCGCGTCCCTCTCCCTTGCGGGCCGGGTTCTGTTATATGTATGTCTGTATATGGTGATATGGGGATGGCGGCCAGGATGGCATATGATGATTCTGTTCACTGTGTTCCGCAATAGAGAGCCGTGATCTGTTATCTGCATATATGGTACATGATTCTGACATGTATTGATTATTCTGTCCACCGCGTCCCTTACCAGAGGGCCAGGATCTGTTATATGATTCTGTTCACCGCGTCCCTCGCTAGAAGGCCGGGATCTGTTATATGTATATATATACGATATATGATTCTGAGATGTTTGGTTTGTGTCTGGAAAACAAATATTCTGACATTCCGGATCCGTACTTCTTCTGACATATGACTTCGGCATATACGATCTGCGTTTGGAAAGCAATCATTCTGATATTCTGGGTCTGCACTTTCCTGACATATGACATCTGCATATATGATTTGTGATTGGGAAAATAGCGCTTTGGTAATCTGGATAATGTACTTACTTTTGTATCGTTGTTCCGGTTATGGCTCTGTTTTCTGTATTTCATGCCTTACATACTCAGTACATATTCCGTACTGACCCCCTTTCTTCGGGGGCTGCGTTTCATGCCCGCAGGTACAGACGCTTATTGTGGTGATCCGCCAGTCTAGGGTGCCCATTCTGCTACTTTGGAGTGCTCCTTGATCCGGAGCCCACACTTTTGGTATAGATCTTTCCGTTGTACATATTTATGTGTATATGACTATTCAGGGGTACGGCGGGGCCCTGTCCCGTCATATGTTTCTGTTGTCTTTGTTAGAGGCCTGTAGACTTGTATGTGGGTCATGGGTCGCGTTTGATCAGCGTTGTTTATCTGGTTTATGTCCGGTTTTTCCCATATACTATGATAATCTGATCGATTTATGTGTTATAATAAAGTCGACGACCTAAATGATATGTATATGGTTTTGTATGCACGAAATCCTTAATATGTAAACGCAAGTGAAATTTGGTTAGTAGGTATGTACGAGTGTCCATCTCGGGCACTAGTCGCGGCACACGGGGTTGGGTCGTGACAGCTGTACTAAGATCCAATCGGGTACCCAACTCCTCATGAAACGCTTTCCAGAAACGGGAAGTGAAAATAGTACCCCGATCAGATACAACAGAAATAGGAATCCTATGCAATCTCACAATATCCCGAATGCACAACTTGGCTAACTTCTCCGCGGTATAGAAAACCTGAACTGGAACAAAGTGAGCGGACTTAGTCAACCGATCCACTATCACCCAAACCGAATCAAACTTGCCGAGGGTCTTCGGAAGGCCCGTGACAAAATCCATTATAATCTTCTCTCACTTCCACTCGGTAATGGGCATCCTATGAAGCACCCCATCAGGTTGCTGATGGTCATACTTTACTTGCTGACAATTCCCACGCTTAGCCACATAATAAACTATATCTCTCTTCATCTGACGCCACCAATAGTGCTATCTCAAATCATGGTACATCTTAGTCACTCCGGATGAATGGAATAGCGAGAGCTATGAGCCTCAAATAAGATCAACTGAATCAAATCACCAACATGAGGAATGCACACGCGTCCTCTAATCCTTAGAATGCCCTCAGAATTAATCACGGCCTCCTTGGCCTCACCTCTCAAAACTCTATCTCAAACCTTTCTCAATTGAGCATCCTCAAACTGATGAGTCCTGATCATATCCAATAAAGAGGACCTCGCCTCTATACAAGCCACAATCCTACCCGGGGCTAAAATATCAAGACGAATGAAACTGTTGGCCAGAATCTGAACCTCAATGGCCAACAGACGCTTAGAAATAATCAATCGAGCTAAACTCCCCATACTGACTGCCTTGCGACTCAAGGCATCAGCCACCACATTGGCTTTCCCGGGATGATATAGAATAGAGATGTCATAGTCCTTTATGAGCTCCATCCTCTGGGTAAATACATGCTGAAGACTATGGTGATCGGTGAAAACCTCACAATGGACACCGTACAAATAATGGCTCCAAAGCTTCAAAGCGAAGACTATGACCAATAACTCCAAATCACGGGTAGGGTAATTCTTCTCATGAACTTTTAACTGACAGGAAGCATAAGCTATCACTCTACCCTCCTGCATCAACACCGCACCAAAACCCATACGGGAGGCATCACAATAGACAGCGAAACCCTTACCTTCCACAGGTAAGGCTAGGATCGGGGCTGTAGTCAAAAGAAGCTTGAGCTTTTGAAAGCTCTCCGCACAATCATCTGTCTACTGGAAGGGAACATCCTTCTGAGTCAATCTAGTCAAGGATGAAGCAATGGCAGCTAAACCCTTCACAAAGCGACGACAATAATTGGCCAAACCCACAAAACTATGAATCTCAGTAACAGTAGTGGGCCTCGCCCAACCACTCACAATCTCAATCTTCTGTGGATCAACCATAATCCCATCCCTAGACACAACATGTCCCAAGAATGCCTAGACACAACATGCCCCAAGAATGCTACAGACTCTAACCAGAATTCACACTTAGAAAATTTAGCAAACATGCTATGTTTCTTCAACAATCCAAGAACAGAATGAAGATGGATCTCATGGTCCCCTCTACTCTTAGAATACACCAAGATGTCATCAATGAATACTCTGACTCTAATGACGAATACTGCGGCCTTTCGACCGAATTTATATCGTCTGAGTCATTTTGTAGGTAGGCAAATATGCATGTCCCTTTCTAAAGTGGACCAGTAAACATTCATCCCTTTCTAAGGTGGACAAGCAGGTATGTCCCTTTCTAAGGTGGACAAACAAGTATTCATCCCTTTCTAAGGTGGATGAGTAAACATTCATCCTTTTCTAAGGTGGACGAGCAAATATGTCCCTTTCTGAGGTGAACAAGCAAGTATGTCCCTTTCTAAGATGGGAAGGTGGACGAGCAAACATTCATCCCTTTCTCAGGTGCACGAGCAAATATTCGTCCCTTTCTAAGGTGGACGAGCAAACATTCATCCCATTCTAAGGTGGACAAGCAAACATTCGTCCCTTTCTAAGGTGGACGAGCAAGTATGTTAAAAATAAATATCCCACTTCCAGGAAAATAAAATAATAAATCCTACTTGCGGGTAAATGAATAGCAGATATCCCACTTCCAGGCAAACAAATAGCAAATCCCACTTTCGGGTAAGCAAATAGCAAATATCCCACTTTCGGGCAAACAAATAGCAAATCCCACTTTCGGGTAAGCAAATAGCAAATATCCCACTTCCGAGCAAACACATGGAAAATCCCACTTTCGGGTATATCAAATCCCACTTTCGGGTATCAAATCCCACTTCCGGGTAAAATAAATTGAGATACCAAGAACCATATGTTTGACATGATTTATGATTCCTCTGATACTCGTTGATATGGGTGGCCAAATGATATCTTTGATGATTTAGATCGTCATCTCTTTCGCCCGACGCCCGGACTATATCGCCATTATCTCGAAACTTCATAGTTGACGTAGAGCGAGTTGTCCTAGCTTGTGGTCAAGAAAAGTCATCAATGACTTGATGTAGACTCTTGAAAAATGTCAAAGAGAAGGCATTATAGTATTCAATATGAATGACGAAGTATTCATAATTGAGGAGGAAGTTTAAAGTGTAGCCGTTCGGCTTGTGCGATAGGCATTGTTTGATATCTCTGATCTTTGTCGAAGACTTGACTTCCACTTCATCTACCATATCGAGCGTCTCTTCAATTTGATTGATAAACCTGATGCTTGATGGCTTTAGCTGCAAAATCCTTATACAGGAATTAGTAAGTATGACAGACAAAGTTGGATATGACCGTTCGATGCGACGATCTTCGTCATGATGGGCGCTTTTGACAACATTATGTTGATTTGCCATCTTCATTTCATAACTCGTTATGTGTTGAGGAATTGTTTCGAATGTTAGAGGCTAAAATAGTAGATTTTGGGATGTCACGTAAGGTGTGTCCCTACTTCGTTTGCATTTCACGAAAAGGGGAGATGTTTTCTAGAAGCATTTTAGACATTTGAGACATTTGATTGGATAGCAAGTTGCCTCGATCTAAGTTGCATCGACAATCTCTTGCGTCGAACCTTCATTTGGAATTTTTGAGACCATCTCTAAAAAATTCTGCCCTAGTTGAGGGTTCGTGTCGGCTGACCCTTGTGCCGAGATGTTGTGAAGGAATTTTTGAGGCCTCCTCAAAAATTCTGCTCTAGTGTGCGATCTACGCTGATCGTCTTCTCTTGTTATTTGCCTTGAAAGGAATTTTTGAGGTATCCTCGGTATTGGTTGACTCTTGCGCCGCTTCTCGTACTCTAGTACCCTGAGATCTTCCCCAGCCTTCTGCATCCCTAAGATTTCCTAGGGGCTTCTAGGGTTTCTCGATTGGTACGGCCAAGCTCGAAGAGCGCTTACATATCTTGTTATGTCAGGAATCAGGTTGAACGTAGTTCGAACAGAGAAATAGTGTTTTTTTCCTAAAATGTGACCGAGTCCTATAAGGACTGCCTATCTATCCCACCTCGGGAAGTCAGGTCATTACGTAGTTCAAGTAGCGAGGTCAAAAAATGAATTTGTTTTGCCCAAGTTCCGAATTATGTGTGAGACTGGGATATCATTTGCGAATCAGAATGATTTATGAAAGCCATGAGTTGTGATGGATTCGAGCGGATTTGAGTTGCCCATATGTACCCCAAAGACTTAAGCCAAATATTAGAGACAAATGGTGTCTGTCACTCGAGCATAGGGAAAAGAGGCTTGCAACCTCTAAGTTATAAATGTGGCCGGCGACACATCCATAAATAAGATTTACATGGACATAGCTTCCACACTGCTTTGAACATTATCACCTTGATCTCTGAAAGAAAGGGGATTGAAATCGTCGTAGTGCTGAATTATGTTTGCATTAGACACTTGTGCTCTTTAAGAGTGAATTGGTGAAAGGGCGACCTCGAAAGGCGATCATCCTATGTATCTTGGCATGGATGGGGTCTGTCACGACTCAACTAGAGGGCCATAACGGGTACCTGGTACTAACCTACCGAGCACCTCTGGTCTAACATTCCATAAGCATTTCTAGGTGGGCCACATAGGCAGCTCGTGAATATCATACTTAATATAATCATCAACAGCTATGCCCATAAGTGTAAGCCAACAAGGCTACTAAAATATTATATAACAATAAGAACTGATGATGTTTAAGGAACGTCTAGCTACATACATCTATCTACGAGCCTCTAAACATAATACATGAATCCAAAAAGACGGGGCAGGACTCTGCCATACCCAAGTGTGTATACAAAAGAGTAGTACCAATAAATGCGGACCCGAACAACTGGAGCGCCTCTGAGATTTCACTGATGGAGCTCCTAAGGATCAGATCCGTCTCCCTGTTTCCCTACGGGCATGAACGCAGCGGCCACAAGTAAAAGGACGTCAATACGAATAATGTACTGAGTATGTAAGGCATGAATAGTAACATGATAAAAGCAGGAAGAATAGCGTAAGATACAAGAACCGTTTATATCTTATAATACCTTTCAAGACGTTCGTCATACTTACTTACCCTTTCTGTAGAAGAAAATTTCATACATCCACGTGCCTACCTATACAATACCATACAATACAATACAACACCATACCCGGCCATATAGACTCGGTATTATCCGTACCCGACCATAGTAAGGTTCGGTAATATCCGTATCCGGCCATAGTAAGGCTCGGTAGTATCCGTACCCGGCCCTTTCGGGACTCAATGTATCCGTACCTGGCCATAGTAAGGTAAGGCTCGATAGTATCCATACTCGGCCCCTTTCGGGACTCGGTGTACCCATACCCGGCCTCTTCGAGACTCGGTGTCACACATGACTACATATATACATATATAAGAGTACATAAATAAAAGCACATCATCATCTTCGTTATCATTATCACCACATCTTTCCTTAGAGGATCAACTATCGTATGATGAGTTCAATAGTGTCATGAGAGTACCAAGAACGCTGAAATTAGATAATATTAGAAATGGAATTATCATTGTCGCTATATCTCACATCGAAGGAACAATATTTTGAGGTGAGATCAACAACAATGGATAAAATCAAGAACTTATGAGATGAACTCCATAATCTCATAATAACATTAAAATTGTAAGCTTTGGAATTTCCAGAAATGGACTCATCATCATCGTTATCATCATGGAACATACTTGTCCTTAGCATCATAAGAAAATCTAAGAATCATGAACTTCTAGCTTTTGGGAATAAGAGTGTTATGGAAAACATATATACGTTCATAAGAAAAGAATCATGCCTTTAGAAAGAAAGGAACTAGCCTTAACATACCTTTTTGGTCTCCTACTGATTAACGCTTATCCTCCCAAGCTCGTAAATCTACATTCAAGAGATATCATACTACTGTTAGGCTTATCGTCATATGCCTATCTTAAGTCTTCAACTAAACTCCTTTAGAATCTGCCAAAATTCGGCCAGCATCTCCCCCGTTTATATGCCTAGTCCGAAATCATAATACCAACAAAACAACAACAGTAGCAATACTAACATCAACAACATCATCATCAACACCAATAAACTCCATAAAACATTGCATATGATGCTTTTCCCAATTTCTCAACTAACCATAATAATATCCATAATACTATAATCAAAGAATTATATTCAATTTAATCTCAAATTAATACAAAATCTCCTTTCAAATTCATTCCATAGTCATCATCTTCACTTTAATACTTTGCAACTTCTCTACCATGATTCTCTTCTTTTATAGGACCTGCTAAACCTTCAAATCAACTTAATCATGAGAAATAGGATAGAGAACATACCTTACACTAGAAGAACTTCACCCTACTCAACTTGTTCCAAGACCAAATTCATCACAACCTTAAGTAAAGACAAGAACAATCCTTCTCCATGAATTAACTTGGGGTTTTGGAGTTTAATCCTCTTTTGTGATGGTATAGAATATTTTGGAATACTGGAGAACCTTCAAGAACACTCTTATAATGGAGAGAGAAGTGTGGGAGATTATAGAGAGGTGTGGAGATGTTAGGAGATTTCTAGAGGGTTGTGGAGTTGAAGAAAAATGAATAAAATGAAGTGTAGAGGCCCTTTTATAGGTGCCAAACTCGGATTGGGCTGGGTCACCACATAAGTGGGCTTTGAAGTGAGTTTTCCAGATTTTCCGTCCAAGTTCGGATTCCTCTGACTGTCCGTTTTAAAACGCACCTAACTCCCTACTCCGATGTCTTATTGGCAAACGGTTTATTGCGTTGGAAACTAGACTCGACGAAATTCATTTTAGGCTTTTGAAAGACCCTAAAAATCCTAATATACCAGGAGATATACCCCTCCAAAGTTGACCCAAAATTCTGCCAACTTTTTTCAAATTTTTGACAAACTTATTTTCTTTAATTTTCTTGGTCGCGGAATCTTCCAAAACTCTCCACACATGATATTTATCATTAATCATACTTGATAATTGTCATGTCCTTTGGTTCGAAGGTTGTCCTTCCCGGTTACGAGTTACGGGATCGTAATTCATTCTTTGCTTCATTGTTACGTACTTCCCATGGCTTGTACCTTCCAAAACTTCATGGGACATCTCTGATACTCCATTAATATGGTGAAGTAAGTGGAATGCTCATGCTCTGAAAGTGCGAGGTGTAACAGGGTCGACACGGGTTTTGGCTTGTTGGGAGTTACGTATCCCTCTTTAGCATATTAGCTGTGTTCTTGATGTTGACTTGAGGCTCGTTGCCTTATAACTTTCTTGTCGTTGTGCTCACAAAAAATTTCCTTAGTGGGATATTGATTGACTTGTGTTGATCCCATTGAAAGTGTCATGGTAGATTGGTGATGACGAGGATATAAACCCCGGAAGAAGTATTGAGAGAGTCGAGGGCTAAACAACTGATTTAGGGATGTCACATAAGGCGCATCCTCATTTGCTTGAACTTTTGTGAAAGGAGTTGTTTATTCGAGTGGGTCATTTTGGAGTTTGAACAAAGTTGTCGAACATTTTTAACAAAGTTGTCTAACATTTTGAACAAGTTGCCCCAGTTTCTAGTCCCTAGCGTACTTAAAGAAGTTGTTTATTCGCGTGGGTCATTTTGGAGTTTGAACAAAGTTGTCGAACATTTTGAACAAGTTGCCTCAGTTTCCAGTCCTTAGGATACTTAATTCAAAATGTTTATAAATGAAGACTTGAAGAGCATGACTGATTCAAAGACATACCCCAGATCCGCTCTGAGAGTCCCTAGTTTGAAACAGCGGAAGATCGTACCCTTATGTAGGATTGCCTACGTATCTTGGTGGAATAAGAATCAGGTCTGCGTAGTTCACATCCCGAAACTAATTCTCCATGAGAAGGTGGGTGGAGGCTGTGTCACGACCCGACTAGGGGCCGCGACGGGTACCCCGGGCTAACCACCGAGCACCGCTCGTTCTATTACTCATCATGCTCATTTAATGATCTTTTTATCAATTTTATGCTCAACTCGTAAGAGAATGACCTTTCATTTCAAAACATAACACTTTTATATACATAAGCCTTTAGGCTATCAAAGTAGTACATATATATATACAGTAGCGACCTCGTGAGACCATCTAACCCGCACTGCGTATCTACGAGCCTCTACTGGAGTACTGAACATAGGGACGGGAAAAGACCCCGTCGTGCCCGAAAATACATATACATAGCTATATATATACATAAAAGAATAATCATGAGCACCTCCGGGACGATGAAGGGCTTCCAGTCAGCTGACAGCTACTTCGGATCTGGGTCGAGCTCTCCCCCTTGTCTACCTGTGGGCATGAACACAACGTCCAAAGAAAACGGACGTCAGTACGAATAATGTACTGAGTATGAGAGGCATAAACAATGAAATAAGACAATGAGGTAAAGAAGACACTCATATGGAACATCAGAATCTAACTGCCAAGTATAAGAAAAACAAGTCATGCTGTCTTACTCATGCTCATCATCATATCATATCATATATGCATCATGTATAAACTGCCCGTCCGTATCGGATCGGTGTGATAATCATAACATTAGCCTGCGTCCAGGCCTCCTGCGTCTGGGGTAACATCTCATGCCGCCCACTAGTGGTGTCTGCCTATGCCATTTGGCCATGGTGTATCATATAGCTGCCCGCCTTGGCGGTGACTGCCCGGCCAAATAGGCGTGGTGTAATAGTAATATCATCACATGCTCATCACAATATGCTTAGCTTATCATAATACATACGTAAGACTCAAGATCCACCATACTCTATTGGGGTGACGTAAGGTCGTGATCCCCCGATTGCATTATGGAACAAACATGGACATTCTGCCTCACCTTGAAGGAATTAGCATATAGGGTGAGTGTAAGCGATAAATGGCATCATTAGACTTTTTGTACTTTAACTCATTACCTTGTGTAGCTAATCATAGACATAGGCTCATGGATAAGAAATACGTTACGCTATAGGATTCATGCCATTAGAAAGAAGGGACTAGCCTTACATACCTTTGATGTTTAGCTAAGCTATCGTTCTTTTGTTCTCCTTCGATATCGCGTTTCTACCTTCAAAAGAGAATTCGTATCTTCGTTAGTTAATCAACTATAAGAACGAGCTACTATTTCTAGGGAAAATTGGGCGGCACTTCATTTGTTTATACTACTTTTCCCATTTTCTATATTAACTCCCAAACGCTCGCAATATTGAAATCAACAATCATCATTTACATGCACTAAACACAATCCACCATTCCTCTCTAATTTCTCCACATTTATACTTATAACTCACTATCGCGTTTCCCTATATATGATACTTATTTCGTGGTCTAAGCATCCCTTCCAACATATTCATAATCAGCACATCAACATTTATGATTCCATTCAACTACCATTCAATTGTGACACTATTCATCCATTTTAAGACCCACTTCTATGTTTTCCTACCATTCAAGCATCTTAGCTTTCCAATACCTTAAACAACACGATGGAGTCATGAAACTTACCTTAGATGATGGTGGAACAAGCCTAGGGTGGAATCCTTCCTTTTGCACCAAAACCCTACTTCACCTTTCTTGGAGCTTCTTGGCTTGGATGAACTTCACTTGAGTTTCACACACTTTGTTTCATGGATTTAATGTTGTTGATCATTGATTTCCTTGTTATTCTTATGGTTGAAGGGTTTGGAGAATTTTCTAGAGAGTTCTTGAGTGGTGTAGGTGAGAAATGAAATGAAAATGAATGAAAAGGGTCCCTTATATTAATCACAAAATCTGATTTTTATGAACAGTAGTCGGGATGCACAGTGGTCGTAAACCCACTTTACGGGCCGTATTCTGGTTTACGGTCCGTCCTTCGCGACCGTATTTAAGCATAACAGAACCAGAAAGGTTTGCTAGAGTCATAGTAGTTTACGGTCACAGTTTACGGGCCGTATTTTGATTACGGTCCGTATTCTGGGTCGTATTTATCCATTTAGACATTTGGTAGAAAGTTGAAATTTTGCAAAGGTTGGAGGACGATAGCAGTTTATGGTCCGTAAATCACCTTACGGGCTGTATTCCACTTTACGACCAACTGGGTCAAAGTGCAAACCTGCAACTTTTCACTGTACGTTCGCGGGGAAATTTCCAAGGTGTAACAGGCTGGTAGCGTCTGAATGAACGACAGATGGAATTTTTAAATGTTTGACATTTGTTGGATGAGTGGCGTAGCACATGGGTGGGCTAAAAGGGATCATGACTTTAGTTTTTTTTTTTTTTGTAAAAGAAAACACTTTCGGTGGTCCCCACGAGTCAATCAGAGAATCTCAAAAGGGAAACTGTATTAGTCTATCGGTTATAATGAATGAAGCATCATTTTTCCTGAGGCAGAATAGTCCAGGATTCGGTCGAAATGGAAGAATTTCGAAGACGACCTAAGGAAGTAACTGAACGGAGAGGATTTTGACCATCTGACTGGTAACAAAACTATCAGGCTTTGATTGACTGATCGTACGTCGCTAAGCATACATGTGTATCATCAAAGTATATGCGTATACGGTTATACCAGATTGAGATATGCCAAAATAAACCCAGGAAATGGGCTTGGCAAGCCCAATCACACAAACACCTTGACAATTTCTAACCAGGTCAAGACTTATGTCTTATATTAGCTTAAGGCTGAAATGGGCCTTCTCATATTTATTCTAATAGGCTGGAACACTTGGGATCATATAAGAAATCATTAAACACTAAGCATGAAAGCTTATGGTGATTTCTATCCCATTTTTGACTTAGTATATACTCATATATTGCTGATGTACCGCTGCATATACATGATACATCTAATAGGATTAGGTCTTATCAAAACCTATATATACATGCCATGTATTCACTTCTTTTTAACTTAAGCAGTTTTCACTAATGCCCTTTTTTCAGCCATCTAAATTCTGTTTCCTTTTATTATTATGATTAAGTGATACTGGGCAATGTTGACATAACTCCGAACTTTTCCAAGCTTAATCATTTAAATTACCCCCTCTTGTCTATTGGAGACACTGTACCGGACTTGGTTGCAAGCAACCCTTAATCCCTCCAAGTGCCACCTTAATTTTATGATTCAATTAGGATTATCTGTGACGACCCAACTAGAGGGCCATGACGAGCACCCGGAGCTAACCTACCGAGTACTTATAAGCATACATCTCATAACCATTTCTAGCTAGACCCCAAAAGTAGCTCATGGTTGTCATAACCTGTAAGGACATATACCACAACATAACGGTGCATCTCTATATAATCATCAACAATTATGCCCATCATCACCAGCCAACAAGGCTACCAATATATTATACAATGATATGAACCGGTGGAGCTATAAAATGTCTAACAGTACACACAGCTCCAGGAGCCTTTACATAGAAAATGACTGATCGTAGGGACCAATACCACATAGACTGCAGCTCTGAAGTAAGTGGAGTGCTCCTGAGAATCCGTTGATTAAACACCTATGGGTTTGATCCGTCTCCCTGCCTACCTACGGACATGAGCACAACGTCCACCAGAAGGGACATCAGTATGAAAAATGTACTGAGTATGTAAGGCATGAATAACAACAGAATATAGATATGAAAAGTAACATGGAAGAAGAAAGAGATAAACTGTACATCTGGATGCCTCTTAAGGCGGAGGTCATGCATACTAGCTTTTTAAAAAAAAATTAAAATAAAATCATTTTCATACATAGATACATACATATATATATATATATATATAATATATATATATATATATATATATAGTGTGTGTGTGTGTGTGTGTGTATGTATATATATATATATATAATATAGGTGCTAGTGCTGCGGAACGTACAACCCGATCTATATATCATATGTTAGTGCTGAAGAACGTATGGCCTGATCCATTTTTCATATGTTAGTGTTGAGGAACGTACGGCCCGATCCATATTTCATATGTTAGTGCTGAGGAACGTACGACCTGATCCATATTTCATATGTTAGTGCCGAGGAACGTATGACCCGATCCATATTTCATATGTTAGTGCCGAGGAACGTACGGCCCGATCCATATTTCATATGTTAGTGCCGAGGAACGTACGGCCCGATCCATAAATATAATATGTTACATATACATAATGTAAATAGAATGCATGAAAGCTACAAATACATCGGAGTGACGTAAGGTCGATAACCTCCGATTTTCATTATGGAATTTTCATCATGCATATATCTCACCTTAAAAGAAGAAAATCATATGATAAGATCAACATCAACAAATATAATCAATAATCTTGAACGAGCTTAGTAATCTCATAATGACATTAAAACCATAACTTTGGAATCTCCAGAAATGGGATCATCACAATCATCATCATGGTCATTATAGAAAGCATTCGTCTTTAGCATCATAAGGATTTCGAGAATCATGAACCGCTAGTACATTCGGAAATAAGGGTATTATGGAAGTGGTGTATGCGTTCATAGGAAAAGAATTGTGCCTTTAGAAAGAAAGGGAATAGCCTGAACATACCTGGACGCTTATTTCTCAACTTTTCAACTTACTTCCTATCTTGCAATTTACTTAAGATCATTCGTAGTCTCGTAAACTACATATAAAACGATTCACGTTATTGTTAGGCTCATCCTCATACGCTAGTCTTAAGCCCTCAATTTTAAATCCATTTAGAATCTGCCAAAATTTGGGCAGTATCTCTACTGTTTATAGGCCTAGCCCGAAATCATAATATCAACAACCAATCAACAACAATACCAACATCATCAACACCATTATCCATACCAATTTATTCTCTAAAACATCCCACACGATGTTTTCCAAATTTCTCAACTAATCAACTTGTAATACGACTATTTAATAACTTTATCTCTGTAAATAAACCTAAATCAATATTAATAAGGGAAGATTCATACCTTACTTCCACTGGAACCACAATATCTTCGCTTTTCACGTTAAATCCAAACCTAGATTCGCCGCAATATGATATTATAATCTTAACTATACGTTGTTCGAACCTAAATTCGGAGATTTCCACTTAATTAGCGCTAAAATTTGATGGACGGAAGTTGGGTGAATATTCCAAAAAATTTAGGAGGAGTTTAGGGATGTTGGGATGGAAAATGAGGGGCTAAACCCCCTTTTATAACGTTCTAGAGTTGGTTTCCACCAACCTAGGATTTGCCCTTCGCGTTCGCGGCCTTAGGTCGCGTTCGCGAAGGGTTACTTTTTGCTCTGGCGGCGTAACTTGTAATGTCCATAACTCTTTACTCCGATTTCCTATTGACAAGCGATTTGTTGTGTTGGGAACTAGACTTCCTGAACTTCAGTTTAGGCTTTTGTTTTGCTTCAAAACTCCTCATATACGAAAAGATAATACTTCTCCAAGTTAAACCAAAATTGCCCCTCATATTTTCTCCAAAGTTCCAACAAATTTAATTTTCTTGATTCACTTGCTCTCCCATTCTCCCATAGCTTATTATATGAACTTAAACCCTCATAATCATATGATTGGCGTATATAATCTCATATATTCTTGAAGGTAGCTCCATTGTCCAGACTTAAACCAACCAACACTTATAAATCTCAACGTACAAAACTACGGGGTGAAACAGTCTCCCCCCCCCCCCCCCCCTTAAAAACATTCGTCCTCGAATGTTAAAGTAGAGTTTGCTCCGAGGTGGATGTCAATATTGTAACCTGCATTTGTCGGTATTTATTTTACTTACTTGCAGTCTTACTTGTTTATTTTGAACTAAACTTATCTGAATTACGCGGTTAATCCTTCTTCTTTCGTGGCCAAAATTTATGCCCGTACTCAAGGTCTTCCCTTTTCTTATTATCTGTCTGTCTACTAACTCTTCATGCTTTATCGTCCTTGTTGTCTCTTCAACCTCCGTCATTTACCTTCTTATATGCTCTTTTATCCGGTACTTACGACATACCTTTATCCAATTTTGATCCCATCTTCTTTTTATTTAGAAATTCTTATTTTCTTCGATCTACACGTATCTTTCTTATGGTTTACAGATATCCCAGGCCTTTGTCTTTTTGGAGTTTACTTATTCTTGTTCTTCCTCCCTTAAAGACAACCTCAAGACTGGTCATATTGTAGCATCCTTTGTTTTCTATAGCAGTGAAATTAGTTTTTGCGGTACTTTATCTTTCAACTAGTTTAACACCGAAATTTCTCGCTTAATTTCTATTTCCTTTGATTGGACTTCTTGCACTTGGGCTAGCTAACAGTAATTCTTGTACTTATATCAAAAACATTTCAAATCTCTTCCTTAATGATTCCTTTCCTTCAATCTACTCTTAAAGTTTCTAATCCTTAGTTCGGCTAATAATTTAGGGGTAAATTCAGAAGTTTGTCGAAGAATAACCAAGATTCCTTGTCATGCAGCGAATTCGAATATTTTCATTCTTCCCTTTGTCTGTAACCTTCATTCATCCCTTTTCCAATAAGATTCATCATGTTGCTTGTTCCATGAGGTTTCATTGTCACCCGCTTGTTCCAATCAAACGCAATATCCTTTGATCATTTCCTTTGGGGTTCTCCTTCTACTTTTAACCTTTGCCCGACTTTCACTTAATAAGTTTTTCCCCATTGTCTGACGCACTTATCTGTCATTTCGATTTATCAATCAAGCGGATCTCTTAATTGCTTAAATGTCCATCTCCTTTATTTATGTCCATGAATCCTTTTCTTGCGAACTTATCTTCGTCTACTTCCATGACTTCACCTTCCGTTGACTTAGTCCCTCATGTTTCGTAGCGCTCTATTTCTCTGCTAGTGGACAACTTTCTTATTCGGCTGTGACACTTTTCCTTACTCTCTTCTCTAGTGCTACTTTAGATTATCCCTCTTAGTACTAATCGATTTTACATACATATCATCTCATCTCCTTTTTAATTCCTTGTTCGGACTCCTTAATTCCTTACAATGTCATCATAGTTCCTCCTATGATAGCACCTAGATGGGTTGCAATAACATTTCCTTGCTAATGACTTATTATTCTCATTAATTACTTTACTTCAGATTACTCATCCAATGCGTCAAAAATAACATAGCCAAGGGATTTATATTCAAATGGGACTCAATTCAACGCATACAACAACCTCAGCATCATCCCTCATACACTTGTATACAACAGTTTCTTATCATCATTGTTATCCCTCATAACAAGATTATACTTACAACATACTAGTGATTATATCTTAAGCTCATCTACTATTCAAAATATCTTCAAATCCATGTTTGAATCTCTCCTCCAATTTCCTCTCCTCAAATTTTAACATAATTACAAAATAACTCATAAGCATGAGACTATAATAAAATCTTAATTAATCACAACTTCCGTTCAATATGAATATGCTTCCCTCTTTAAATCCTTGGCTCTTCTATACCCGCGGTTAATTGAGACTTAACTAAATGCAATTCTTCTTCAAATATTTATTGTCGTCCTCACACCATTTTACGAGCCATTTCATCAGGACGATTATTTATATGGTCCTAGGACATATACTCTCAAAATTTAATGTAAATGGTGACTTATGATTTCACGATACAAGTGGTATTTTCTAGTCTCAGGCAATACTGCTATCGTGCTATCCATAGGCATACTGTCTTTCTATATTTTGACGATCATTGAAATTCCTATAAATATTCCTCTTTTAAAACTCTCATCTCTTCCAATGCTACGATTTCACTTTAGTAAACCCAACTGTCCCTGATACTTATGCTTGGTCACTTGTAGGCCTTCTCCGTTCTTTTGTTACCTTTTGGGGGTATGTTTGCTGCATATTTAATTGTAACCAAAATTTCTCTAGTACGAGCGATTCGAATCATAGCCTGGAACACAACGTATCTCATTCAAAAACCTTCATCATCTTGTCATGCCTCCTTTTCCCTGTCTATCTTATAATATACTTACATTTAGTCCATTTTCACTTTTCTTTAGCACATCCTTGCTATATTAGTTCATCTCGAATTTTGACTCCTTCAATCCAATAAATTTCCTTCTTCTATACTTGGAAATATTATAATTCATCTAAGAATGTTCTCAAAGACGAGTAACATTCAAGTATTAACCGTCTTTGGTAGTCATCTGGCCGACCCTAGCGATCCTTCAACTCCTCTATTCCATATAATGCCGGAGTTACTTTTCATCGCATGATTTGACTTATTTCTCTTTTGCTAACTGAATTCTTGTATCAAGTTAAATGTTCACACATATTAGACACAATTCAAACCACTTCCTTCCTTCATTCCCAATAGTCCCCTAGGTTAATGAATTAATGGTGACATCGGAATTCGTTAGGATCCTTATAGAGTGCTCGACCATACCATGCTCCTTCAGCCGTAATTTTCCTTCATAGCTATCCTTTCACCAGTACCATTGAGATTCCTCTTACTCTTGGTTCTCGATTCTGAGTTAGGTTTATACCATACCAGTAAAAGTTGATACTCTATCTCATTCATTCTTAAAGTTCATCCTTTCCTTAATTTAGCTCATAGTGTCCCATAGTTTCTCTTAACTAATTGTTTGTATCATAATCATGCGTCATAATCCTTCTAATGTCTCGCCGATTCTTGTTCTCATCATGAAATTTTAGTAAAATATACCCTTTTCTTTCTTCTTTCGTTCATTTCTTATTTCCCTTTACGCTACCATAGCTTGCTCATATGTATGTCTATTCCTCGTATATTCGTCCTATTTCCTTTGTAATCATATCTCTATTCCAAGTCCACTGTCTTATGCCATCACTGTCTACCTTTGTCCAACCTTATTAATTTATTAAACTTCCTCTTATCATCGACGGTCACATATTCCTTTAATCATTTCATAACCGCACTTTCTCGTACTTCTGTCCTCCAGGTCCTCCTTGATTTCCTTTGCTCTTAAGGTGCTCTTTCCCATTTGCCACTTAATAGTATCTACCTGGAAGTCTGCAGAACATCCCACTATGAGTACAAACCTATCTTGATCTCGTATATATATACGTCCAGAGCGAAACTTTCCCATGCTCGTTAACTTCGTTTTCCATATCAATATCTCTTTGTTATCTCTTACTAACCAATCTAATCTATAAATCGTAATACCATATTTGAGTTCCTAATGTAAACTTTCTTTATATTTCCAATAGGTCTCAATCCTCCAAAATCTCAGATGCAACTCATTCCGGTTTCTTTAACTGCTAATTATTTTTCCCTCCAGGGCTCCTCCGTTAAATTAAATTAAAATCATTCTAAAAATTCTCTTTGAAAGCGTCTCATAGTCGTTCCTTCAATCATGACTTACCAAATGGATGATGGTCACATTTTACCTTTTCTCTTTCTCTATAGCCATGCAAACAATAAAATTTGTAAAAACTTCGGTAGAGTTTCCTCTATGAGTCTTACTACCTCATTCCTGCACACAGCCCAGAAAACACATCCAATGCCCCATAAGGCAATCACAAATACCCTGTAACACCCCGTAAAATTGAACTAGGTGTGAATGTGTAAAACTCTAGTGTTAAGATTATATTTTATCTATATGAATCCATTCTTGATGAATTCGGGTGGAAGATGGTCGTTTTGAAGTCAAACCAACAATTGAAGTTCTTAACGGCTCTTATTCGCCTAAATTTTGATTGGTTTGTCTTCTGGGCGATTTCCTGAAACTTTGTTGAGAATTTGGAAAAACGTCCTTGATGAAAGTTGTAGATCTTTGAAGTATATTTCCAACGGTATGTTTCCCAGCTTCAACGGATCTCTGTGCTAGGAGTTATGTCCATTTTACTGAAGGGCGCAAAAGCTGGAAATTTCGCCCAATGTACGCCCAGAAAGTAAGGGATGTCCTTTTAGGTCGTCCTTCTTCCGTTCCTCACTGTTTTTGGCAGCCAAATTATGGGATACAAGTACGAGACGTACTTCAAAGTACGAGACGTACTTTCACCGTTTTTGGCAGAAAATTTGGTTTAAAATGGGTATGGTCTTATTTTGTTCCCATTTTTTTCATTCTCCCAAACCCTAAGGACGAAATTCTTCTCTCCCAAATTCAAGATACTCTAAGGTAAGCCATTCTAAGCCATTCCAAGTTAATTTAAGCATGTACCCATGATTAGTAATCAAGAATTCATTATTTCCAACCTAGGGTTTTCTGATCAAGATTCTAGCTATGTTCATGAAAACCCTAGTTTTCAAAATTCTAAGAAAACTTCAAGATCCTATTCATGTTCTAATCTTTCTCATCTAAAACCATTGTAGTGTGATTATTGAACCTTGGAAAGTGCGTTTGAGAGGGATTTGAGGTATGTCTAGATTTTCCCAAAAATCTTTCTTGAAGTATGTCTATATTTCAAAAATCGTCTTTTCAAGTATGTCAACTTTTGAAGTACGTTTATATTGTGAAAGCATGATTTGTATTTGAGAATCCTCCCTTGATTGTTTGTATAAGTCATAACTCTTGTTTGGTTGAAGTAATTTTGGAATTGAAGATGATTTCTTTTAGACAAGGTCATGCGTGTATAGGGTCAAGCCCGCATCGAACCTTATATGAACTATACTACTTTGTGAAACTCGCTTTTCCCATTATTGGATGATTGAACTTATTTTTCTAAAGGTTGGACCTTAAACTTATTTTGCTGTTGAATGGATTTCTTGAACTTGAAAATTGAATAAGAGATTTGCATAAGATTCTAAATCGGTTATGACTTGAAATGCCTCTATTTTGAGATAATGACTTGGGAAGTGAGATTCGGCTCTAAGCCATGATTGTGATTCGGTAATATGCCATGATTTGTATTTTGTTTGTGTTTGGGCCTGTAGTGGCAAGCTGTGCTAGTCCAGAGGAAGATTAGCCGTTATGGATCCTAACGTATCGATACAAGTATTGTTGTGTCAGTCCAACGGACGATTGACCTCCGTTGCTTCCTAGCCCGAAGTATTTATTGTTGTGCTAGTCCAGAGGATAATTAGCCTCTGAATCTTCCTAGACTGGAGTATCTATGGCTGTGCTAGTCCAGAGGAAGATTAGCCTCCGTTGCTTCCTAGCCCAAAATATCTATTGCTGTGCTAGTCCAGAGGACGATTAGCCTCCATGATTTCCTAACCTGGAGTATCGATTGATTGATCTACCTGTGAGTGGCTTGTTTCGTACTTTGATCAGCCTGTGAGTGGCTTGTTTCGTATCTTGTTGCCTGTGAGTGGCTTGTGGTGATAGTTAATTCGTCAGTGAAATACTTGGCCTGGTAAATGGAAAGGAGTTAAGTTAATGTGTCTGTCATTGTTGGATTCTTTGATGACTCTTTAATGTTGTTGACTCACTTTATTCCTGGGTTTGAACTGTTATTTTCATTGATATCATTTTATTGATTTTATTCATTATATCTTGTTTTGTTGTTTTGTTAACTATTGCCCCTTAGGCACTCACTGAGTACCCAGTACTCAGGCATACCATTGTTGTTTTTGATGGTATGTTAGGTATCATTGAGGAGCAGGTTTGCGATACGCCTACGACTTAAGAGAACTTGCTCTTTCGAGACTATTCGGTGAGCCCACATGATTGTTCGTGGGGCACCGTTCTATCTTTACTTTTTTTCGTATTTTAGTTTCGGGCTGCGTCCCAATGTTTTTAGACACTCTTTATTATCTTAGAAGCTTCCTAGATAGGATAAATTCTTGTGGGTAGTTGTCGAGTTGTTTAACTGTTGAGCGCGTGATACGTTTTATTTAGTTTTCTAATATTAAAGACTTCCGCTAATTTAATTCATATCACATGATTCGCTGAATTTATTTTATAAACTGTTAGAGTTGATTATTGAACCTGGCATGTTTAAGTGTTATTATTGCATCTTTTAGGTTCTTCCGATGTTGTTCATGACGTCGGATGCCGGTCACGTCTAGGGTGGGTTTTGGGGAGTGACATACCCATAATATCTTGCTATTACACCTTAATTTTTTTTCGTTCATGCACAGTGAATAGACTGACGAAGGGCATGACATATACGATGTTTTGATGAGTAAGAAATAACATTTGATGATTCTAAATGAGATCTCAAAGACAAGTGAGGTAGGAGACGGAAGATGTTAAGAAAGGCAAAACATATGTTGTGTTTTGGAAAGATTTACGAGTATCGAATTAGTGATGACTTAATGATATCTTGGAAAAGAGTTATAATGTCTCTTAGATTGTTAATGAAGTGTTAAACAAGTGTCAAGAAGGTTCCATAAGGATTGGAGATCAAACGAAATGACGAGGACAACTTCGAAAAAAGCTGTGAGTTACACGACCACTTACACGGACCGTGGAATTTTATATGGACCGTGTAAGGGTCCGTATAACACCCAAAAAAGTGGTATCTTGCCTGATGGTGAACCACGATCACTTATACGGACCGTACAATCTTATACTGACCGTATAAGTGTCTGTGGAAGTCTCGACGGGCTGAGTTAAGTTCAATTATATATATGTATTTCCACTTCTTTAATTTCATTTCCACACTTCTCCATCTCTTTCTCAAGGATTCTAGAGGGTTCCACACACTTCATATACAAGAAATACAAAGGAAAGCAAAGATCAATATCAAGAATTCAAGTGAATCAAGTGCAAGAAGCTCACTAGGGTTCCTCCAAGTCAAGAATTCTATTGGGAGTGAAGCTAGGGTTTCAGCTCAAGTGAAATATTTCCACTCAAAGCTCATTCCCACACTATCTAAGGTAAGTTTCATGATCATTCCATGTTGTTTAAGGTATTGAGAGGTTGGAAGACTTAGATTATGAAAGGAAATAGAAAATGGGTTACAAAGACGAAAATAATGAGATTTTGAGTAGTAGCTTGAGATGAGTCATGATCTTTGATATGTTGTGCTTATAAAAATGTTATGAATGATGTTGAGAGCATGAGAGAAACATTGGATGAGAATGAATGTAATGTTGTGCTATGATCATGATTATGGATGACTTTGAGAGGAAATTGTGGGGATTGGATAATGAGGAATTTGATAAAAGTTATTGATGATGATATTATAAAGGTTGTTATAAATGTTTGGGAGTTGATATACGATATGGAGAAAGTAGTAGAAACAAAGGAAATGCTGCTCAATTTCTCTAGCTTTAGTAAGCACGTTCATATAATCGATTAGCTAATATGAATGCGAATTCTCTTGAAGGTAGAAACGTTAGCATTAAAGGAGAACAATCAACCAATGGAATTGTTAAACGAAAGAGGTATGTAAGGATAGTCCTTTCTTTCTAAGGCATGACTCTTATGGTGTGAATTCTCCTATCTTTCCATGATTTTCCTGCATATCGGGAATTATGAATCTATGAGTATAAAGAGCTTCATACGAGATAAAGAAAAGAGATGTGTTACGAGCATGACAATATCGATGATGAATCTAAGTCTAGAAGTCCTAAAGCTCATGATACGATATTCCTACGAAGCTAATGATCCTTATATGATTCCTATGATATTATTTCCCTACCTCTCCATGACCTTCTTACATTCCGGGAACTACGAGACACTATTGATAAAGAGCTTCTTATGAGATAAAGATGAGAAATATGTCATGAATATGAAAATACTGATGGTAAGTTTAAGCCTAGAGATTCTAATGCAAGATATGATGTCTATGAGATGTATGTAATGGCAATGATGATGATGAATTTAAGTATAAAGGATCCTAGAGTAACATACGATGTCCATGAGGCTAATGATCTTAAATATGGTTCCATTGATGCTTTACTTGTGTACACTCACCTTAAAATGTTAGTCCCTTCAAGGTGAGATATGATGAACATAATTACTCCATAATGTAATCGGGGGTTTTCGACCTTATGTCACCCCGACATTTTTATAGATTGTCTATATGCTCTAATGCATGTCCTATGACCAATGTTCCGAAAAGTTACGAGTCTATGTTCATAGGTGGTTCCATATGAGATAAAGGTAATAGATATGCCATAGATACGATTATGGTAATGGTGAGTCTAAGTTTAGAGATTATAAAATCTATCATACGATATTTTTACGAAGTTCATGCTACAAATATGATATGATTTTCATAAATTGTCTTTAAATTCAAATGCATGCTCTATGAAAAGTTGTGATAAGCTTATGATATATATATGATGATAACGATGACGATGTTGATAGTGATGACGATAATGATGACGATGATAATAGTGATGACGCTAAAGATGTTTATGGGCTTTTATGTATATGTGCCTATGTGTGGCTATTATGAAACCTCGAGCTTATATGGCCGGGTAGAATATATATATATATATATATATATATATATATATATATATATATATATATATATATATATATATATATATATATATATATATATATATATATATGATGCGCGCGCACCACTGCAGTTGGGTACAGATATCACTGAGCCTTAGTAGGGCCAGGTACAGATAATATTGAGCCTTGGTAGGGCCAGGTACGCATAACACCAACTTTATTGTAGCTGGGCATGTAAGACACCGAACCTATATAGTCGGGTACGATACTACTATGATTATATGTATGAAAAGCCCGGAAGATATGTATGTGATATTGTCGAGCCACTACGTGGCCGAATACGGATAACGTTTAATGTGTATGAGCAGATACGGTATTATGATATATGTATGATACGATGATGTATGCGCTATGATGATACATGTACCGTGATTATATATGATATAGGCATGAAAGGTATCCTCCCTTAAAAGTTACGCAGGTTATGTCTTCATCTTATGTCTTATGACTTCTCTATTATGTTCATTTCATTCATGCCTTACATACTCAGTACAATATTCGTACTGACGTCCGTTTTCTTTGGACGCTGTGTTCATGCCCACAGGTAGACAGGGAGGCGACCCAGATTTATAGAAGCCGGTAAACATTCTTTTGAGAGCACTGCATTATTCCGGAGGTGCCATTGGTTTACGGTTTTGTGTACATATATGTTTGGGCACGATGGGGTCCTGTCCCGTCCATATGTCTAGTATTCTAATAGAGTCTCGTAGATACGTATGTGTGGGTAGTATGGTCTCACAATTTTCCACGTGTATATATGTATTATATGGATATATGTATTATGTGGATAGCCAAAGGGCTTATGCATATAAAAGTAATTATGTTTCCAAATGAAAAAAAAATGATTTTCCTATGATTTGAGTATGAATTTGATGAATGAACGCTTAATGAGCATGATGAGTAATATAATGAGTGGTGCTCGGTGGTTAGCCCCAGGTACCCGTCATGGCCCCTAGTCGGGTCGTGCCAAAAGTGGTATCAGAGCAGTTCAGTCCTTGGAAGTTTCTACGAGCCGTGTCTAGTAGAGTCTTATTTATGGTGTGTTGCGCATCACGTCTATAAACAGGAGGCTACAGGGCATTCAGGATGGTTACTCTTATTTCATCCCTAAGATCGTGAGATAGAGCTAAGCCATAGGAAATGAGATTCCTTATACTAACCCCTGATTGTAGCAGAAGAACGGTATTGACTGAAGAAAGTGATTGACGATGTTGAAGTTACAAAGGTAAGTCACTTCGTTGAGACCACGTTATCAGGGTATGTATTCATATGTTAATGAATTGGTTGTCATAGAGGTATATCGATGTAAGTACAACGGAGAAATTGATTAAATGTATCTCTTGACGATAAGTTCAGTTATAAGTTGTGAGCTAAGAAAATTGAATGAATCAGAACAAAGGTAAGCGACGGTATGAAAGATGTGTGTCGAGTAAGGTAAGAATATTGAGGTATAATTGATATGTAAAGCTGAAGGATGAAAGGGGAAGTAATTAGGAAGGGATAACAGGGCATATCGCTAAACGATCAGGCACATCTTGAAGCGTGATATATGAGGTAAGTTTCGACATCTTTGTGCTTTTACTTAAAAGTGGGAGCCCTGTGTGGCTGAGATATGTCGTACACATATATTGGCCCTATGAGGCATTGTTGGTATTTGCTGCATGCAGGTTTTGGGATAGTATGAAATATAGAGGAAACTCCGCCGAAATTTTCCTGGAATCTAAAGGAGATAAAAATATAAGCTTGTGATATGTCCTAACGGGAAAAGATGTTGTGCAAAAAGTAATGGCAGGGCGAGATTAAGTTAGGAGTATCATTAACGATTACACGAGATGAGCTAAATGTTGTTGCATTGATAGTAATGGTAATTATGAGATCAACATTCATATGGTAAAGAGATATACTAGAGTAAATTAGGGAGACTAGTAGTACTAAAACATGACATAGAAAGAGAAAAGGGTAACTCCAGTAAAGTGTGATACTGGGAGTATTAATTGGATGGATAAGCACAAGTAAGATGCAACAAGGTTATTAGCAAAATAGAGTAACAATATGACTGAGGCAGGGGTATGACGAATGTGAATCCATTGGTAAAACAATTTATATGGTAAGTGTAATAGGGCTGATCAGAAAGAGTAATAGGTTAAGTATGCTTACTTTACGAGGTTTATTCTATTTCATAAGCGGGCTTGTGACTGAGATCAAGAAGTGTCACTCTATAGAGCTAATTATTATCAGGGTATAATGAGAATGTAACAAGAACTGTAATACAAAGTATAGCGAGGAAACGACTAAGGATGTGACATATTCTAAATGAATAAAGAGTGAATGCAAGTGTGAAACCAGCAAGCGAGCCATGGGGCAGTGGATGAGAAAGCTTAAAAAAGGCCTTGTTAGAAAAATCCAGCATAGAGGTTTCACAATGACAGAAATGATAGCAAGCAAAATGGGGAAGTCAACTTGAAAAAGAAATCAGAGAAAAGTGATATGGCAAATTAGTAGTTTGTGATTTGTATAATCGAGAGTATAAGTGATATCTTTAGCTTGATGTAAAAGACCAAGACTATAGAAAGATGAATAACGAAATAGGACGATTGTTAGAAAAAGGATCAACACAATAAGGATGAGAGGGGATGATCAGAATGAACAGAATAAGTTTTGGAAGCGAAGAATGGATTGTACAAAGGTAGTATATTCTAAAGGACAAAGAGGTACTAAGTTAAGAATAGGGTCCCTCGTGCGAACAATAAAGGATTGATTATAAAACGGGAGGAAATAAGATAAATTGAGGAGGAAGGAATGTAAAGAAATAAGAAAGGGGAATAGAAAGAGAAGGAAATGCGCTGCAAAGTACGCGCACTCAAGAAATAGTCGTGTTATGATTAAAGGAAGATGCATATCCTATGAATATCCTATACCAAGTTAGAACGAGTAAAGTATATGAAGTAATGAGCTGAAAAGAAAAAGATGATCATGAGTTATGAGTTTATCGTACGACGATAAAGCGATAGAGTAAAGCTATCATCAACAACAAATACAATACGATTATGATTGGTGTTGAAGTCAATGTTGAGTGTAACACAAGAGTAGAGGAGTATGAGGCATAAGGGGTATTAGTTGCGCATGAGACTTAGGCCCTGGAAAACAAAGATGACGTTACAAGTGAACTTTGAACACCGAAGGAGAGACTAAGTGACATTGCATGGATGGTATGGATAACTAGGCATACTACTATTGTGAGCATCCCTATGAGACGAAAGTTGTTAATTGGAGCGGATTTAGACATTGACTCATAACTACCAGATGAGCTAGGTAAAATACATCCTTGTTCTGATTGCTATGTCGGTTGTATTACTTGATTGCAAAACTGCAAGATGAGTATGTTAAGACTTCACACATGAATTATCGTAGCTATAAATTATGGGAAACGACATGAATAAGAAGTAGTATAGTAAGGGATATATGAATTCAAGATTGGAAGGTAAGGCAATGGATATGAGAAGGGTACAAGTAAAAACCTTAAAGGGGGGGAAGCTCGTAAAGAGAATACAAATGTAGAGATTGAAACGATGGACCCTAAGATGTGACAGAGATAAACTCTAAAACAAAGAGTGAGAGTTATGCAGAAATGAATTTAATACCTAGTAAATAAACAAACACGAATTGAGCAGGCATCTGAGATGGTATGGGAAATCATTTGCGAAGACCTTGAACCACGTGACATTGAGAGCAAATAACTCAAGGGGTATTGTAAAGGATGGCGATGTTATACTAGAATAGAGGCAAAGGCACTAACGGTAAAGTCGTAGTTAATGATATTGCGATTTATAAGCGACAATTAAGATAGGGACCTAAGGTTTTCTATAGTAGAACATAAGATATGGTAATCAAGGGAAAAATAAAGGAAGGAAGAGAGAATGACAAGATAAGTTACTACAGATAGACAAAAGAGTTTAGGTATATATCATCACTGAGCCTAGCCATGGTCGAGTACGCGAAACACCAAACCTTCGTGGTCGGGTATGCTATGTAAATGATATGTATATGTATATGAATATGACTATGGATATGATATGTAAATGAGTACGATTATGAATACGGATATGGATGTGGATACTTGTATATGTACAGATATGTATGTACACGAATCACACAAGAACGATTATGTAACTTGCAAGTATTTATACGTCGCCAATGAAATCAAGTGGGTACTTAAAAAGAGGAGTAAGAGGTAAGCGAGAATAGTGTGATCATGATACTTCGAGTCAGTTGAAGGAAAATATATGGCGAAATTTTCATAGAATCTCGGATAGTTTAGCATTCGAGGACGAATGTTCCCAAGGGGGGAAGAATGTTACACCTCGGAAAATTTTCCGTTCATGCACAGTGAATGCACTGACGAAAGGCACGACGTATACGATGTTTTTATGAGTAAGAAATAACATTTGATGATTCTAAATGAGATCTAAAAGATATGTGTGGTAGGAGACGGAAGATGTTAAGGAAGGCAAAACATATGTTGTGTTTTGGAAAGATTTACGAGTATCGAATTAGTGATGACTTAATGATATCTTGGAAAAGAGTTATAATGTCTCTTAGATTGTTAATGAAGTGTTAAACAAGTGTCAAGAAGGTTCCATAAGGATTGGAGATCAAACGAAACGACAAGGACAACTTCGGAAAAAGCTGTGAGTTACACGACCACTTACACGGACCGTGGAATTTTATACAGACCGTATAAGGGTCCTTATAAAACCCAACAGAAGTGGTATTTTTCCTGATGGTGAACCACGATCACTTGTACGGACCGTACAATCTTATACGGACCGTATAAGTGTCCATGGAAGTCCCGACGGGCTGAGTTAAGTTCAATTATATATATGTATTTCTACTTCTTTAATTTCATTTCCACACTTCTCCATCTCTTTCTTAAGGATTCTAGAGGGATCCACACTGTCACGTCTCGACTAAGGGCCATGACGGGTACCCGGGGCTAACCACCGAGCACCACTCATTCTATTACTTACCATACTCATTAAGCGTACATTCATTAATATTCATGTGCTTATAATCATAGGAAAACCATTTTTCGTTTGGAAACATAATTATTTTTATATACATAAGCCCTTCGGCTTTCAAAATAATAATATATATACAATAGTAACATCGTGAGACCATACTACCCACATATGCGTATTTACGAGCCTCTACTAGAGTGCTAGACATATAGACGGGACAAGACCTCATCGTCCCCAAAATACATATGTATATATATACACAAAAGGATAAACCAAATAGCACCTCCGGAGAAATAGAGTTCTCTTGTAAATCCGCTGATAACTTCTATGAGTTTGGATCACCTCCCTGTATACCTGTGGGCATGAACACAGCTTCCAAAGAAGAAAGGACGTCAGTACGAATATTGTACTGAGTATGTAAGACATGAATGAAATGAACATGATAGAGAAATCATAAGTCATAAGATGAAGATACAACCTGCGTCACTTTTAAGGGTGGATACATTTCATACATACATCATATATATATAATCATAGTACATGTATCAGCATAGCGCATATATCGTTGTATCATATAAATCATCATCGTTAACCCGCGTCCGGGTAACCATCATATGCCACCCACTAGTGGTGATCATGCCCGGCCCTCTAGGCTCGGTGTAAACATAGCAGCCCGCCTTAGCGGTGACATGCCCGGCCATTTAGGCACGGTGGAATCGCATGCAGCCTGCCTTCGCGGTGACATGCCCGGCCAACTAGGCACGGTGGAATCGTATCGTCATACACTCAATCATAAACTCATCATTATTACACATCTCATAGGCATATAATAATCTTATCATAACTTAACATCATCATACATTCATCATTAATCTTACATTAGGACTGGGAGATAACCATGGCTATGTCGAGGTGACATAAGGTCGTGAACCCCCGACTACGTTATGGAGTGATCATAATCGTCATGTCTCACATTGGAGGAACTAGCGTTTTAATGTGAGTGTATACAAAGAAAAACCATCAATGGAACTATACTTAGCATCATTAGCTTCATGAACATCTTATATTCATTACCATCATTAGCATACTCATATTGTATCTCCTTTCTTTATCATGTGCGTATATAGCTCTGTATAGTCATGGACTCATAATTTCCATTGGATAGGAAGATCATGGAATATTTGGAAGATTCATGCCTTAGAAGGAAATAATTAGCCTTACATACCTCTTTCGTTTAGCTACTCTATCGGTTGAACGTTCCTCTCCAATATTAATGTTTCTACCTTCAAGAGAGTTTATACTCATATTAGACAATCGATAACATAAGCGTGTTTGAACTAAAGCTATAGAAATTTGAGTAGCGTCTCCTTTATTTATACTACTTTCTCCATATCATATACCAACTCCAAAACGTCAATAACAACATTCATAATATCATCATCAATAACTTTTATCAAAGTCCTCATTATCCAATCCCCACAATTTCTCTCAAAGTCATCCATAATCATGATCATAGCACAACATTACATTACATTCACTCTTATCTAACATTTCTCTCATGCTCTCAACATCATTCATAACATTTTTATAAGCACAACATATCAAAGATCATGACTCATCTCAAGCTACTACTCAAAATCTGATTATTTTCATCTTTGTAACCCATTTTCAATTTTCATTCATAATCTAAGTCTTCCAACCTCTCAATACCTTAAACAACATAGAATGATCATGAAACTTACCTTAGATAGTGTGGGAATGATCCTTGAGTGGAAATACTTCACTTGAGCCAAAACCTTAGTTTCATTCCCAAGAGAATTCTTGACTTGGAGGAACCCTAGTGAGCTTCTTGAACTTGATTAAGTTGAATTCTTGATATTGATCTTTTCTTTCCTTTGTATTCTTGTATATGAAGTGTGTGGAACCCTCTAGAAGCTTGGAGAGAAGTGGAGAAGTGGAAAGAATGAGAAAATAAAGTGGGAACATGTATTTATAGTTGCAACTTAAACAGTCCGTCAGGACTTATACGGACCACTTATACGGTACGTATAACATTATACGGTCCGTATAAGTGTCAGTGGTTCACCACCATGGAAAACATTGTTGCTGTTAGGTTATACGGACCCTTATACGGTCCGTATAAAGTTCCACGGTCCGTATAAATGATCGTGGTTCACTATCAGGCAAAATACCACCTCTGTTGGGTGTTATACGGACCCTTATACGGTCCGTATAAAGTTCCATGGTCCGTATAAGGTGGTCGTGTAACTCACAGTTTTTTCGAAGTTGTCCTCGTCGTTTCGTTTGATCTCCAATCCTTACACAACCTTCTTAACACTTGTTTAGTACTTCATCAATGATCTAAACATCCCTATAATTCGCCCTCAAGGCCTTACCAAACAATGCTTAACGTAATAATTTACGAAACCCTTCCTAAACCCCACTTATACTCCAATTGTCCTATCATTCCTTATTTCATCAATTCATATGGCTTCAAAATCATAGCCTATGCATTCTAAGACCACTAAATATCTGTCTTATAGTCTTAAGAACTTCCTATTACCCTTAAGCTCGCATTGGTTCATTCACTACACGGCGACATGAAATTTCCAAGGTGTAACACTCTTCCCTCATTTTGGAACATTCGTCCTCGAATGTTAAGCACTCGGGAATTCTACAAAAATTTAGCCAGAGTTTCCCCTGTAATATGGCATTACCATCCTGTCACAACAGCCCATAATAACATTGCCTCACAGGGCCACAACACAATAACAATATCAATTGGCCACACGCGACCCATATGCATAAAAAGAAAATATACATACCTCATAGTCTTGGTGTTTCATCGTGGATCTCTTCTGGGGGTTGGAATAAGTGCGGGTACCTAGACTTCATACTCTCTTCTGCTTCCGAAGTCATTTCCTCTCGGTTGTTGTTCCGCCATAAGACTTTAACTGAGGCTACTTCCTTATTTCGAAGTCTTCGTACTTGCCTATCTAATATGGCAATGGGCACTTCTTCATAAACTATATTTTCTATCACTTGGACATCATCTATTGGAACAATCCTCGTAGGATCTCCAACACACCTGCGGAGCATTGAGACATGGAAAACTGGATGGACTGATTCAAGTTCTGGAGGCAAATTCAATTCGTAAGCTACTTGACCCACCTTGCGGATAATTTTATAAGGTCCAATGTATCGAGGGCTTAATTTCCATTTCTTGCCAAATCTCATCACCCCTTTCATTGGCGACACCTTCAAAAATACCCAGTCATCAATTTGAAATTCTAAGTCTCACCGGCGGTTGTCCGCATAAGATTTTTGGTAGCTTTGGGATGTCAATAATCGATCTCAGATCACCTTGACTTTTTGTACTACTTGCTGAATCAACTCAGGGCCTATTAGCTGTACTTCTCCTATTTTAAACCATCCAATTGGGGATCTGCACTTCCATCCATATAGAGCTTTGTACGAAGCCATTTGGATACTGGAATGGTAGCTATTGTTGTATGCAAACTCAATTAGAGGTAAGTGGTCATCCCAACTACCACCGAAATCTAGTACACATGCCCGTAGCATATCTTCCAAGGTCTGAATAGTACGTTTCAGCTTGCCCATCAGTCTGCGGATGAAATGCCGTGCTAAGATTTACTTGAGTACCTAGACCTTCTTGGAAGAATTTCCAGAACATGGCTGTAAATTGCGCTCCTCTATCTGTGATAATGGATATCGAAATACCATGGAGTCGTACAATTTCTTTAAGATACAACCTTGCATAATCTTCTGCTGAGTATGTGACCCTAACAGGAAGAAAATGAGCTGCTTTCGTGAGTCTATCCATGATCACCTATATAGAATCATACTTGCCTCGGAAACGAGGTCACCTCACAATAAAATCCATGTTGATCACTTCCTATTTCCAAGTAGGGATTTTCATTGCTTGCAATAATCCTCCTGGCTTTTGATGTTCGATTTTCACCTGCTGGCAATTTGGACATTGAGCTACAAATTCTGCTATGTCTCTCTTCATGCCATCGCACTAATATATCAACTTGAGATCATGATACATCTTTGTTGCACCTGCGTGAATAGAATACCGAGAATAATGAGCATCTTCTAAGATTCAACGGTGCAATTCTGCAACATTCAGCACACATAGCCTACCTCGGTATCTAAGAATTCCGTCCATAGAAGTTTCAAATGGAGACTTCTCTTTTCCATAAAGTGCGTCTCTATAATGGCTCAACTGAGGATCTTCACATTGACGCTCTTTTACTTCCATATTCAGGGACGAAACTGTGGGATCATTAATACCAATTCCGACACTACCTGAATCAATTAGACGTACTCCAAGATTAGCTAATTGGTGGAGCTCATGAATTAACTCTTTCTTGTTCGGAGGAACTTCACATAGGCTGCCCATTGATCGGCGGCTAAGTGCATCAGCTACTATATTTGCCTTTCCGGGGTGGTATAAAATACTCACATCATAATCTTTCAATAATTCTAACCACCGCCTCTGCTGCAGATTCAACTCTCTCTATTTGAAAATGTACTGAAGACTCTTGTGATCTGTATAGATATCAACATGCACGCCATACAAGTAATGTCTCCAGATCTTTAAAGCATGAATAACTGTAGCCAATTCAAGATCATGAGTTGGGTAGTTCTTTTCATGCTTCCGTAGCTGTCTCGAAGCATAAGAGATGACTTTACCATGCTGCATTAACACACATCCTAACCCAACACCGGAAGCATCACAATATACAACATAGCTATCTGGCCTTTCTGGGAGTGTCAAGACTGGGGCTGAGGTTAACCTATCCTTCAATTCTTGGAAACTGCGTTCACAAGCATCATTCCACTGAAACTTAGCTGACTTTTGGGTTAGCTTCGTCAATGGGGCTGAAATAGAGGAAAATCCTTCTACGAACCTTCTATAGTACCCTGCCAATCCCAGAAAACTACGGACTTCTGTAGGCGTCGTAGGCCTTGGCCAAGTCTTCACAGCTTAAATTTTTTGAGTATCAACTCGAATGCCATCATCTGAAATAACATGACCCGAAAATGTCACAGAATTCAGCCAAAACTCGCACTTTGAAAATTTTGCATACAATTCTTGAGCTCGGAGAATTCCTAGAACAATACGTAAATGGTCAGCATGTTCTGATTCTGTACGAGAGTATACCAAAATGTCGTCAATGAACACTATTATGAATAAATCCAAGAGAGGCCTGAATACATTATTCATCAAATTCATGAACACTGTCGAAGCATTGGTCAACCCAAACGACATCACCCAGAATTCATAATGGTCATATCTCGTTCTGAAGGCTGTTTTGGGAATATCTTCTTCTTTAACTCTCACTTGGTGATAACCCGACCTCAAGTCTATCTTGGAAAACCACTTGGCACCCTGTAGTTGGTCAAACAAATCATCAATCCTTGGGAGAGGATATTTGTTCTTTATCGTTACCTTGTTCAACTGCCTATAGTCGATGCACATTCGTAGGGAGTCTTCTTTCTTTCTTTCAAATAGAACTGGTGCTCCCCACGGTGATGAACTGGGTCTAATAAACCCTTTCTCAAGCAAATATTTCAACTGTGCCTTTAATTCTTTCAATTCTGCCGGAGCCATTCGATACGGAGGAATAGAGATAGACTTGGTGTCCGGCAACACATAAATAGCGAAATCAATCTCTCTTTCCGGAGGAAGGCCTGGAAGTTCATCTGGAAATACATCCGAAAATTCATTCACTACCGGAATGAATTGGAAAGTTGGCGACTTTTCTTCGGTGTCATGAACTCGGACTAAGTGATAAATATAGCCCTTATCTATAATCTTCCTTGCCTTAAGTTAGGAAATAAACCTACCTTTTGGAGAGGATGTATTACCCTTCCATTCAAACATGGGCTCTCCCGGAAATTGAAATCGAACTACTTTCATTTGGCAATCAACATTAGCATAACATGAGGCCAACCAATCCATACCCATAATCATATCAAAATCTAACATTTCCAGCTCAATTAAATCAACTTTAGTCTGGAGGTCGCATATCACAATTACGCATTTTTTATACACTTGTCTAGCTATCACGGGATCACCAACCGGAGTAGATACCTCAAAAGGTTTAATTGGCTCGGGTTTCACCCCAATACGACCAGCAACATACGGAGTAATATAAGAGAGTGTAGAACCCGGATCTATCAATGCATACACATCATGGGAAAATACTGATAATGTACATGTAAACCACATCTGGGGAGGACTCAAGATCCTGTCGTCTGGCTAGTGCATACATACGGGGCTGAGTGGCACCTGAAGTAGATGCTCCCCCTCTGCCTCTACCTCTACCTACTAGAATCTGGGAAGTCTGTCCTACCGGGCGCACTGAAGAGGAACCAGCTGCTGATCCTGCGGGCTGAACCCCACCTCTGCCATACCTCGAGGTACAATCTCGCATCAAGTGCCCAGTCTGTCCATAAACATAGCAAGCATCTGTGCCCTGGCGATATAGCCCTGAATGTAATTTGCCGCACTGACTACATCGCGACACTGGTGGTCTCCTCTGGCTATGATCACCCCGAAACTGAAAACCCGAAGCTCTAGAACTCTGACCTTGTCCTAAAGGAAAGGAACGATCAAATCTCCTATCTGCAAATCGTGGAGGCGCACTAGTCACCGACTAGCCTGAATGTCTGGAATGGGTCTGCCTTGATCCCCCTCTATAATCACTACCTGCCCCCATAGATCTGGCACTCTTGCTTTGCCTTCTATCAGTATCAGGATCACCCCTTTGTGGATATTGTTGTCCTTCTAGATTCTGGGCATGAGCTTGAATTCTGGAAATATCCATCCTATCTTGCAATGAAGCCGTCAAACAATCCTTGAATAAATGTGGCCCTAAGCCACTCACAAACCTGTGCACCCTATCTCCCATGTCGGCCTCCATAGTTGGGGCATATCTAGCTAAAGAATTAAAATTAAGGCTATACTCCCGGCCACTCATATTTCCTTGTTTCAAATTTAAGAATTTATCCGCTCTATCTCGGCGGACCTCGGGTGGCAAATAATGGCGGATGAAGGCATCTACAAATTCTTGCCAAACGGGAGGAGGCGCATCCTCTTTTCTTGATGATATCCAATTGCTGTACCATAATACCACCACATCTCGGACTCTATAAGATGCCAACTCCACAGATTCAGTTTCGGAGGCATGAATAATCTTCAACGTTCTCAACATTGCATCGATAAAACTTTGTGGATCTTCATTCGGCTTTGACCCGAAAAATTTCAGAGGATTCAAACTCATGAAATCACGGCCTCTAGTACTAGCTGCCCGATCACTTGGACTGGCATTCTGCCGCTGTGCCTGGCGGCAACTAACTGCGTCAACAAATGAATAGCCTCGGTCACTTGTTGACCCGAAGCAGCTGGTGGAGGAACTGGAGCTGAAGCTCCTCCTTGTTCTTCTACATTGGGCGGGGTAGAGGATGTATTAGATGGGGCCTCATTATGTGACTCGCCCTCTTATACATTCATTGGCGGCTCAATTTCTACCCGCCTTTTCATCGTAGTCTTTCCCTTCTGGGCGACTGTAGCTTTTCCCTTTGGTGGCATTTATGAAATCATAGCACACTATTTAGGAGGAGATAACCTTATAACACAGCTCTATCGCACGATCTCTTAAGATGAAAGATGTTCATTTTTCCTAAATGCCCGGTAGCCTCCTATTTATTAGTGTGGCGCGCAACACACCATAAAGAAGACTCTACTAGACACGGCTCGTAGACACCTCCTAGGACTGAACTGCTCTGATACCACTTTTGTCATGACCCGACTAGGGGCCCTGACGGGTACCTGGGGCTAACCGCTGAGCACCACCCATTCTATTACTTACCATACTCATTAAGCGTACATTCATTAATATTCATCTGCTCATAATCATAGAAAAATCATTTTTCATTTGGAAACATAATTACTTTTATGTACATAAACCCTTCGGCTATCAAAATAATAATATAGATACAATAGTAACATCGTGAGACCATACTACCCACACATGGGTATCTACGAGCCTCTACTAGAGTGCTAGACATATAGACGAGACAAGACCCCATCGTGCCCAAAATACATATGTATATATACACACAAAAGGATAAACCAAATAGTACCTCCGGAGAAATGGAGTGCTCCTGTAAATCCGCTGATAACTTCTACGAGTCTGGATCACCTCCCTGTCTACCTGTGGGCATGAACACAGCGTCCAAAAAAGAAAAGACGTCAGTACGAATATTGTACTGAGTATGTAAGACATGAATGAAATGAACATGATAGAGAAATCATAAGTCATAAGATAAAGATACAACCTGGGTCACTTTTAAGGGTGGATACATTTCATACATACATCATATATATATAATCATAGTGCATGTATCAGCATAGCGCATATATCGTCGTATCATATAAATCATCATTGTTAACCCGCGTTCGGGTAACCATCATACGCCGCCCACTACTGGTGATCATGCTCGGCCCTTTAGGCTCGGTGTAAACATAGCAGCCTGCCTTAGCGATGACATGCCCGGCCAACTAGGCACGGTGGAATCGTATCGTTATATACTCAATCATAAACTCATCATTATTACACATCTCATAGGTATATCATAATCTTATCATAACTTAACATCATCATACATTCATCATTAATCTTACATTAGGACTAGGAGATAACCATGGCTATGTCGAGGTGACATAAGGTCGTGAACCCCCGACTACGTTATGGAGTGATCATAATCGTCATGTCTCACCTTGGAGGAACTAGTGTTTTAAGGTGAGTGTATACAAAGAAAAATCATCAATGGAACTATACTTAGCATCATTAGCTTCATGAACATCTTATATTCATTATCATCATTATCATACTCGTATTGTATCTCCTTACTTTATCATGTGTGTATGTAGCTCTATAGAGTCATGGACTCATAATTTTCATTGGATAGGAAGATCATGGAAAATTTAGAAGATTCATGCCTTAGAAGGAAAGGATTAGCCTTACATACCTGTTTCGTTTAGCTACTCTATCGCTTGAACGTTCCTCTCAAATATTCACGTTTCTACCTTGAAGAGAGTTTATACTCATATTAGATAATCGATAACATAAGCGTGTTTGAACTAAAGCTATAGAAATTTGAGCAGCGTCTCCTTTATTTATACTACTTTCTCCATATCATATACTAACTCTCAAACGTCAATAACAACATTCATAATATCATTATCAATAACTTTTATCAAATTCCTCATTATCCAATCCCCACAATTTACTCTCAAAGTCATCCATAATCATGATCATAGCACAACATTACATTCACTCTCATCTAAAATTTCTCTCATGCTCTCAACATCATTTATAACATTTTTATAAGCACAACATATCAAAGATCATGACTCATCTCAAGCTACTACTCAAAATCTGATTATTTTCATCTTTGTAACCCATTTTCTATTTCCTTTCATAATCTAAGTCTTCCAACCTCTCAATACCTTAAACAACATGGAATGATCATGAAACTTACCTTAGATAGTGTGGGAATGATTCTTGAGTTGAAATACTTCACTTGAGCCAAAACCCTAGTTTCACTCCCAAGAAAATTCTTGACTTGGAGGAACCCTAGTGAGCTTCTTGCACTTGATTCACTTGAATTCTTGATATGGCTCTTTGCATTCCTTTGTATTATTGTATATGAAGTGTGTGGAACCTTCTAGAAGCTTGGAGAGAAGTGGAGAAGTGGAAATAATGAGAAAATAAAGTGGGAACATGTATTTATAGTTGCCACTTAAACAGTCCGTCGGGACTTATACGGACCACTTATACGGTCCGTATAACATTATACAGTCCATATAAGTGTCCGTGGTTCACCACCATGGAAAACTTTGTTGCTATTGGGTTATACGGACCCTTATACTGTCCGTATAAAGTTCCACGGTCCGTATAAGTGATCGTGGTTCACCATCAGGAAAAATACCACCTCTGTTGGGTGTTATACGGTCCCTTATACGGTCCGCATAAAGTTCCACGGTCCGTATAAAGTGGTCATGTAACTCACAGTTTTTTCGAAGTTGTCCTGGTCGTTTCGTTTGATCTCCAATCCTTACACAACCTTCTTAACACTTGTTTAGTCCACTTATACTCCAATTGTCCTATCATTCCTTAGTTCATCAATTCATATGGCTTCAAAATCTTAGCGTATGCATTCCAAGACCAATAAATATCCGACTTATAGTCTTAAGAACTTCCTGTTATCCTTAAGCTTGCATTGGTTCATTCACTACACGACGACATGAAATTTCCAAGGTGTAACACACACACTTCATATACAAGAAATACAAAGGAAAGCAAAGATCACTATCAAGAATTCAAGTGAATCAAGTGCAAGAAGCTCACTAGGGTTCCTCCAAGTCAAGAATTCTCTAGGGAGTGAAGCTAGGGTTTTGGCTCAAGTGAAGTATTTCCACTCAAGGCTCATTCCCACACTATCTAAGATAAGTTTCATGATCATTCCATGTTGTTTAAGGTATTGAGAGGTTGGAAGACTTAGATTATGAAAGGAAATAGAAAATGGGTTACAAAGATGAAAAAAATGAGAGTTTGAGTAGTAGCTTGAGATGAGTCATGATCTTTGATATGTTGTGCTTATAAAAATGTTATGAATGATGTTGAGAGCATGAGAGAAACGTTAGATGAGAATGAATGTAATGTTGTGCTATGATTATGATTATGGATGACTTTGAGAGGAAATTGTGGGGATTGGATGATGAGAAATTTGATAAACGTTATTGATGATGACATTATGAAGGTTGTTATAAATGTTTGGGAGTTGATATATGATATGGAGAAAGTAGTAGAAACAAAGGAAATGCTGCCCAATTTTCTCTAGCTTTAGTAAGCACGTTCATATTATCGATTAGCTAATATGAATGCGAATTCTCTTGAAGGTAGAAATGTGAGCATTAAAGGAGAACAATCAAGCGATGGAATTGTTAAACGAAAGAGCTATGTAAGGCTAGTCCTTTCTTTCTAAGGCATGACTCTTATTGTATGAATCCTCCTATCTTTCCATGATTTTCCTGCATATCGGGAATTATGAATCTACGAGTATAAAGAGCTTCATACGATATAAATAAAAGAGATGTGTTACGAGCATGACAATACGGATGATGAATCTAAGTCTAGAAGTCCTAAAGCTTATGATATGATATTCCTATGAAGATAATGATCCTTATATGATTCCTATGATATTATTTCCCTACCTCTCCATGACCTTCTTACATTCCGGGAACTACGAGACAGTATTGATAAAGAGCTTCTTATGAGATAAAGATGAGAAATATGTCATGAATATGAAAATACTGATGGTAAGTTTAAGCCTAGAGATTCTAAAGCAAGATATGATGTCTATGAGATGTATGTGATGGCAATGATGATGATGAATTTAAGTATAAAGGATCCTAGAGTAACATACGATGTCGATGACGCTGATGATCCTAAATATGGTTCCATTGATGCTTTCCTTGTGTACACTCACCTTAAAATGTTAGTCCCTTCAAGGTGAGATATGATGAATATGATTACTCCATAATGTAATCGGTGGTTCTCGACCTTATGTCACCTCGACATTGTTATAGATTGTCTATAAGCTCTATTACATGTCCTATGACCAATGTTTCGAAAAGTTACGAGTCTATGTTCATAGGTGGTTCCATATGAGATAAAGGTAAGAGATATGCCATAGATACGATGATGGTAATGGTGAGTCTAAGTTTAGAGATTATAAAATCTATCATGCGATATTTTTATGAAGTTCATGCTATAAATATGATATGATTTTCATATATTGTCTTTAAATTCAAATGCATGCTCTATGAAAAGTTGTGATAAGCTTATGATATATATATATGATGATAATGATGACGATGTTGATAGTGATGACGATAATGATGATGATGATAATATTGATGACGCTAAAGATGTTTATGGGCTTTTATGTATATGTGCCTATGTGTGGCTATTATGAAACCACAAGCTTATATGGCCGGGTAGAATATATATATATATATATATATATATATATATGATGCGCGCGCACCACTGCAGTTGGGTACGGATATCACTGAGCCTTGGTAGGGCCAGGTACGGACAATACTGAGCCTTGGTAGGGCCAGGTACGCATAACACCAAGCTTTATTGTAGCTGGGTACGTAAGACACCGAACCTATATAGTCGGGTATGATACTACTATGATTATATATATGATATATGTATGAAAAGCTCGGAAGATATGTATGTGATATTGTCGAGCCACTACGTGGCCGAATACGGATAACGTTTAATGTGTATGAGCAGATACGGTATTATGATATATGTATGATACGATGATATATGCGCTATGATGATACATGTACCGTGATTATAAATGATATAGGCATGAAAGGTATCCTCTCTTAAAAGTTACGCAGGTTGTGCTTTCATCTTATGTCTTATGACTTCTCTATTATGTTCATTTCATTCATGCCTTACATACTCAGTCCTATTATGTTCATTTCACTCATGCCTTACATACTCAGTACAATATTCGTACTGACGTCCGTTTTCTTTGGACGCTGTGTTCATGCCCACAGGTAGACAGGGAGGCGACCCAGATTTATAGAAGCCGATTAGCAAACTTTTCAGAGCACTCCATTATTCCGGAGGTGCCATTGATTTACGGTTTTGTGTACATATATGTTTGGGCACGACGGGGTCCTGTCCCGTCCATATGTCTAGTATTCTAGTAGAGGCTCGTAGATACGTATGTGTGGGTAGTATGGTCTCACGATTTTCCACGTGTATATGTGTATTATGTGGATATATGTATTATGTGGATAGCCAAAGGGCTTATGTATATTAAAGTGATTATGTTTCCAAATGAAAAAAAAATGATTTTCCTATGATTTGAGTATGAATTTGATGAATGAACGCTTAATGAGCATGATGAGTAATAGAATGAGCGGTGCTCGGTGGTTAGCCCCGGGTACCCGTCATGGCCCCTAGTCAGGTCGTGACACTTGCTCAAGTTCTTATATCAACGTCTATCCATATTAATAAAACATGAAACATATCTTTCAAATGAACAACTTCAATTCTCAGCAATTACCTCGTAACGGCATAATCAACTGCTTATCCATGATCAAAACATTTGGGGTTAGAATCAGGGACATCATATCCTATGATTTAGCTCTATGGCACGATCTAAGATAAGAAGGAAAGGTCAATGGTTCCTAAATGCCCTGCAGCCTCTTGTTTATAAGTGTGGCGCGCTTCACACCCATAAATAAGAATCTACTGGACACGATTCGTATACATTCCCTAGGACGAACTGCTCTGATACCACTTTGTCACGACCCAACCAGAGGGCCATGACGGGCACCCGGAGCTAACCTACCGAGTACCTATAAGCATATTTCTCATAACAATTTCTAGATGGACCCCAAAAGTAGCTCATGGTTGTCATAACCTGTAAGGACATATACCACAACATAACGGTGCATCTCTATATAATCATCAACAATTATTCCCATCATCACCAACCAACAAGGATACCAATATATTATACAATGATATGAACCGATGGAGCTATAAAATGTCTAACAGAACACACAGGTCCAGGAGCCTCTACATAGAAAACGACTAATCGTAGGGACCAATACCATATAGACTGCAGCTCTGAAGTAAGTGGAGAGCTCCTGAGAATCCGATTATAAAAGACATACGGGTTTGATCCGTCTCCCTGTCTACCTGCGGGAATGAGTGCAGCATCCACCAGAAGAGACGTCAGTACGAATAATGTACTGAGTATGTAAGGCATGAATAATAACGCAATATAGATATGAAAAGTAACATGGAATAAGAAAGAGATAACCTGTACATCTGGATGCCTCTTAAGCCAGTGGTCATGCATACTAGTTTTTTTTTTAAATAAAATAAAAACATTTTCATGCATATATATATATATATATATATATATATATATATATATATATATATATATATATATATAATATAATATAAGAGTTAGTGCCAAGTAACGTACGACCCGATCCATATTTCATATGTTAGTGCCGAGGAACGTACGGCCCGATCTATAAATATAATATGTTACATATACATAATGTAAATAGTATGCATGAAAGCTCATATGAAAGCTACAAATAGATCGGAGTGACGTAAGGTCAGTAACCCCCGATTTTCATTATGGAATTATCATCATGCATATATCTCACCTTGAAAGAAGAAAATCATAAGATGAGATCAACATCAACAAATATAATCAATAATCTTGAAACCAGCTTAGTAATCTCATAATGACATTAAAACCATAACTTTGGAATCTCCGGAAATGGGATCATCATAATCATCATCATGGTCATTATAGAAAACATTCGTCTTTAGCATCATAAGGATTTTGAGAATCATGAAACGCTAGTACTTTCGAAAATAATGGTATTATGGAAGTCGTGTATGCATTCATAGGAAAAAAATCATGCCTTTAGAAAGAAAGGTGAACATACCTGGACGCTTATTTCTCAACTTTCCAACTTACTTCCTGTCTTGCAATTTACTTAAGATCATTCATAGTCTCGTAATCTACATATAAAACGATTCACATTATTGTTAGGCTTATCCTCATACGCTCGTCTTAAGCTCTCCATTTAAAATCCATTTAGAATTTGCCGAAATTCGGGCAGCATCTCCCCTGTTTATAGGCCTAGCCCGAAATCATAATATCAACAACCAATCAACAATAATACCAACATCATCAACACCATTATCCATACCAATTTATTCTCTAAAACATCCCACACGATGTTATTCAAATTTCTCAACTAACCAACTTGTAATATGACTATTTAATAACTTTATCTTCGTAAACAAACCTAAATCAATATTAATAAGTGAAGATTCATACTTTACTTCTGCTGGAACCGAAATATATTCACCTTTCACCTTGAATCCAAACCCAGATTCGCTGCAATACGATATAATAATCGTAACTATACGCTTTCCGAACCTAAATTCGGAGATTTCCACTTAATTGGCGCTAAAATATGATGGACGGAAGTTGGGAGAATATTCTAGAAAATTTGGGAGGAGTTTAGGGGTGTTGGGGTGGAAAACGAGGGGGTAAACCCCCTTTTATAAGGTTCTCGAATCGGTTTCCACCGACCTAGGATTTTCCATTCGCGTTCGCGGCCTTAGGTCGCGTTCGCAAAGGGTTAATCCCTACTCCTCTTCGCGTTCGCAGCCCTTTGGTCGCGTTCGCGAAGGGTTAATTTCTGCTCTGGCGGCCTAACTTGTAATGTCCAAAACTCTCTACTCCGATGTCCTATCGACGAGCGGTTTGTTGCGTTGAAAACTAGACTTCTTGAACTTCAATTTATGCTTTTGCTTTGCTTAAAACTCCTCATATACGAAAAGATATTCCTTCTCCAAGTTGGACCAAAATGGCTCCTCATATATTTTCCAATGTTCCAACAAACTTAATTCTCTTGATTTACTTGCTCTCCAATCCTCCATAGCTTATTATATGAACTTAAACCTTCATAATCATAAGATTGGCGCATATAATCTCATATATTCTGGAAGGTAGCTCCAGTGTCCATACTTAAAACAATCAACACTTATAAATCTCAACGTACAAAACTACGGGGTGTAACATTATCAGTCATCAACTCAAGTTGACCATACTGAACTGGGTTGCGAGCAACTCCAAGTTTTTCCAAGCTTCCTTTAAGTCTTTGACTCTATTAACCACTTAATTAATTTCCTTTTTAGGCAACATGGTTCTCAAACTAATTCTAAGGCAAATCTTGACTTAATCTTAGCAAGGCAATCATTCATCATTTATCAAACCAACAACAGAAGGATATTTTGCTTCATCCAATCCAAACAAGTATCAAATGGACTACGAATATTCATATTCAATACAAGTAATTCATTTGAGAGCTGGATAGTGCAAGGAACAAAATTACTGAACTAAAGTTGTTTACAAGATTGGATATAAATAATAAGGTCCCTGAACCTACTCAAGACTTGTTGAGACTAAGGACAAACTCATTTAAGGTTTTTGCTTCACCCTGTTCCCTTTCCCAAGTTCCAGAGAGTATGAGCACTAAGTGAACTAGCTAAAACTATAATAACAGGCCCATTTTCAGGCTAAATGAGCCATTTTATGCAAGATCAAATTCACTTTAATCAATCCTTGATTCAATGATAGGAAATGAAGGTCAAATGTGTACCTATGACAAGTATTACCCCATAGACTTATAGGGCATGTTGTGACAACCTTTTATTTGAGAGAATGATATTATGAACCAAGTTAGACTTGGTTCTTTCCCAATCTCCTCTAAAAGGTTTCTTTAAAAAAGACTCCCCTTTGTCATGTGGTTCACAACTTTCATACCTGCACTCATGACCCTCTCATCCTGTCATTAAATCAACCCTACTATCCTTAAAGGTGAGACAACCTGATTTTTAGAACTAAATTAACTTAGAGTCTTCAAGTAGACTATTCTAACCCATCTTTAGCCAATATAACCTAAAATGATCCTATTTGATTAATCTAGGTAGATTTTAGTGTCACAGTTTTAGCAAAATCCCTCCAAGGTCTTATTAACCTATTCCTAGTCAACTAAAGGGCTTTCATGGGCCCAATGGTCATAGAAATGAAACCAGGGGAAAATAACTTCAAAGCCCTAACGAAGAAGCAGTACAGGGTGGATCATCACCCCAAACCCCTTTTTTAGACCCTCTTCTTTAGTAAAAAGGAGGCAAGGCCAAACTGGTCATCACCCCAGTTTATGCCTTGACCATCTTTTTACTCCCCTGAAGCACTCTCAACCCTTTATCCCATCCAAAACCTAATGACAACCACTAGAAACCACTAGAACTAGGGCTAGTTTAATATTACCTTTAAACCATACTATACTGTTGTTTAAGGCTTCACTTAATAGTCTACCCTCTTATCCTAAGGCATTAATCATTTGACATTTAGGCTCTGTTAAGTAATCCTAGAAAAAGAACCCTTATGGGCACACAAACAGGCTGATATGCATGCTATGACAGTTTATTTATACAGGAAAGTAAACACATAAGATGTTTATACAAATAATCACATTATATTGAAACCCTTATGGTTAGAACCTAAAGTCCCCAGCAGAGTGTTACACCTCGGAAAATTTCCCGTTGGTACGCAAGTAAATGAACTAATGATGTGTGCGAGGAGTGCGAGTGTATAATGTTTCATGGGAAATGTATGTAAAGGGATGTGGATGATTAGAATGAAAAGTCGAGAAATGAAAAAAAATTGAAAGTTGGCAAAACTGCCCAGTGGTCGTATAATGCAAAATACGGACCGTAAAGTGCAATACGGTCCGTAAACTTGACGTCGTAAACTGGCATGTCCAACTTCAACTTTCTGCCAGCTGAGGAAATGGCTAAAATACGACCTGGTGGACGGACCGTAAAGTGATTTACGGCCCGTAAACCATGGTCGTAAATCACCATGCATGCAAGCCAAAGATTCTGGTTCTGCTTAAGCTTAAAAACGAACACGAGGGACGGTCCGTAAATTGAAATACGGACCGTAAACCTCTATGGACGACCACTGTTCACCCAGCACAGATTTTTCAATTCATTAAATATGAGGATCAAGACTTGCCTTATTTCATTTACAATATTACACAACTTCTCTCTAGAACTTCTCTCTACATTTATTTTATGAGTTTTCAAGGATTATAAGTCATCCATAACATTAAGACAAGTAAATCAAGGATAAGGGAATCATCAAGGATCATCCAAGTCAAGAAATTCAAATGGAGAAAAACTAGGGTTTTGCTCAAAGAAGAGTATTATCAACCAAAGCTTGTTCCTACAACTTCTAAGGTAAGATTCATGATTTGTTTTTACAAGATGTTTGAGGTATTGGAGAATTAAAATACATGGATTGTAGAAAATGTGGTCAACTAGGTCATGAATGATGAATAGTGACATTTTGAGAAATAGTTTGAATTGAGTTATGAATGTTGTTGTGTTGTGATATGAATGTGTTATAAATGGTATTAAGATCATGAACTAAACACTTTAGACGAATGGACGAAGATGGGTGTTATAATCATGAATGTGGGTGAATTAGAGGCAAATTGAGGAATTCTAGATAATGTGGATAATGTGAATGACTAATGGCCATTGTTATGATATTGATGAAGGTATAAACGCTAGCATTAGAAGGGGACGTGCAAGCATAGAATAGTTCGACGGAAAGGTATGTAAGGCTAACCCTTTTTTTTTCATAAGGCATGGTTCTTGGCCAAATTCCTAAATTCCTCTATATGAGTATGTTGTCTTCACATGGTTGACATTCCGAGCTCATAAGCTCACGACCCTTGATATGTACTATGCTTATACTACGTTCCTCGTATGACGAGTAAGTCTATAATGTAAATGTAACGATAATGATGAGGATAGTAATGACGATGAGAGTAAAATGAGACTAGAGATGCTTACGAGCTACGATATATGTGTATGTGTGCCTATGAAGGGCTATAATAAGACCCCGAGCTTATGATGTCGGGTAAGACTATATGTATTTGACTATGTCTAAAGTATGTATACGATTACGAAACGCACGCACACCTCTGCAGAGGGTACGGATAACCCTGATGCCTTGGTAGGGCCAGGTATGTATGACCTTGAGCCTTGGTTTCTCAAGTATGTATAAGACACCGATCCCATGAGGTCGGGTATGCTATGTAAATGCTATGTATATGAAATGACTATGTATATAATATGAATATGAATGTGAAAAGACTATGTATAGAAATACAAATAAGGACATGTATACGAATATGAGCACAAGTATGGTACGAGTATTATTATGGGATACGAACGACGATGTATGCAAGTAAGCGACATGATGATGATATTACTGTCTCCCCTCCTATGCTATCTTCATACGATATCTATTATGCTTCTATATTGACGTTGATCATGCTTTACATACTCAGTACATTCTTCGTACTGACGTCCTTTTGTTTGTGGACGCTGTGTCATGCCCGCAGGTGCGCAGGGAGACAGATTTGATCCTTAGCTGCCTATTCGGAGATTTCATAGAGAGCTCCATTTCCTTCGGAGTCATATCTTTTGGGTACTCATTCTTTTGTGTATATAATTATGGGCATAGCGGGGTGTTGTCCCGCTAATGTGATATGTTATACTCTTAGAGGCTCGTAGACGTGTGTGTGTGTGTGGGTAGATGTGTTTGGCCTTGTCGGCCTATGTTTGGTATATCATTTTGTCGGCCACGTTGGCCCATGTATATTGATGTAGCATAAATGCCTATGATGATATAAATGTGCGGTTGTCCATATGGGACTAGTTGACGAATCAATGGAAATACATGTATAATTATGTGGCTCACCTAGATGTAAGTATAAGAGTAAGCTAAGAGGATGCTCGGGTGGGTTAGCACCGAGTGCTCATCGCGGCCCCGAGTCGGGTCGTGACAAAAGTGGTATCAAAGCAGTTCAGTCCTAGGATGTGTCTACGAGCCGTGTCTAGTAGAGTCTTGGTTATGGGTGTGTTGCGCGCCACACTTATAAACGAGAAGCTGCGGACATCTTAGGAATATATGACCTTCTTTCTTCAGAAGAATCGTACGATAGAGCTATGATGTAAGAAATTCTTGTTCCTAAATCGTGTGTTGTGTATTTCAGAGATGCCTAAAAAGAAAAAGGCTACAGCAGCCCAAAAGGGCAAGACGGTGGCAGAAAAACGGGCTGAAAGAGCACCGCCACCGGTAGTAGAGGAAAGAGCACCGTCACTACATGCCTCCAGAAGTTCGGCGAGCTAGGGCCGATAAATTCTTGAATCTGAGGCAATGTAGCATGAGTGCTACAGAGTATAGTCTCCGCTTCAATTCCTTGGCTAGGTATGCTTCGGCCATGGTAGCGGATATGGGCGATCGGGTGCACCGGTTTGTGAAAGGCCTAGGGCCACACTTGATGGATAAATGTTTGACTGCGTCCCTTCAGGATGTCATGGATATTGCACGCATTCAGGCACATGCTCAGGAATTAGAGGAACACCTACAGCAGCGGAGAAATGAACGTGAGCAGGATAGGGGCCATAACAAGAGGGCCAGAACTTCGGGTTCGAGGAGCGAGTCCAGGGGCGGACACAGACAACAGTTTCCCAGCCAATCAGGCTATTCTATGACCAGTACACCTCCACAGTTCACGGGGCAGAGATTTGACAGATCTACTCGTTCCGAGCCGAGTCAGGGTTATTCGGGGTCTCAGTTTAGAGGTGATTCAGGCCAGCCAAGGCCACCCGTACCACGATGTTCTCAGTGTGGAAAGTTGCATTGGGGTCAGTGCCGATAAGGTTCAGACGCTTGCTATTCATGTGGTCGGCCAGGCCATATTATGCGTGATTGCCCCTCAGTACATGGTAGAGGTAGGACCCAGCCATCAGGGTCGGCAGCCGGATCTTCGGCATCTGTACGCCCTACGGGGCCAGGTTCACATGCGCCAGTCGGCCATGGTAGAGGTAGAGGCAGAGCTCCTAGTACTAGCGGTCCTCAGCACCGTATTTATACTTTGGCTGGACGCCAAGATCTTGAGTCTTCTCCTGATGTGGTCACAGGTATATTATCGGTATTTTCTCATGATGTATATGCTTTGATTGATCTGGGATCCACATTATCATATGTTACTCCATATATTGCGGGTCGATTTATAATTGAGCCAGAGTCTATCAAACCTTTTGAGGTGTCTACACCCGTGGGTGAATCGGTAATAGCTAGCCGGGTATATAGGAATTGTGTGATTGTGATTTGTGATCGTCGTACCATGATTGATTTGCATGAGCTAGAAATGGTAGATTTTGGCGTTATTATGGGCATGGATTGGTTGGCTTCTTGTTATGCAAATGTTGATTGCCGAATGAAGATGGTTCGTTTCCAGTTTCCGGGAGAACCAGTCTTAGAATGGAAAGGGAATTCGGCATCACCAAAAGGTAGGTTTATTTCCTGTCTAAAGGCAAGGAAAATGATCACGAAAGGGTGTATTTATCACCTAGTGCGAGTTCAAGATGCAGAAGATGAGTCGCCGACTCTTCAGTCAGTTCCGATAGTGAACGAATTTCCGGATGTGTTCCCGGAAGAGATTCCAGGCCTTCCTCCCGAGCGAGAGATAGATTTTGCGATTGATGTGTTGCCAGACACTAAACCCATATCTATTCCTCCCTATAGGATGGCACCCGCAGAGTTGAAAGAGTTAAAGGAGTAATTAAAAGACTTGCTTGAAAAAGGCTTTATTAGGCCTAGTTCATCCCCGTGGGGAGCACCCGTATTGTTCGTCCGGAAGAAGGATGGCTCTTTGAGAATATGCATTGATTATCGGCAATTGAATAAGGTGACAATTAAGAACAAGTATCCCCTCCCGAGGATTGATGATTTATTTGATCAATTGCAAGGTGCCAAATGGTTTTCAAAGATTGATTTGAGGTCCGGGTATCACCAAGTAAGAGTTAGGGAGAAAGATATCCCTAAGACAACTTTCAGAACAAGATATGTCCATTTCGAGTTCCGAGTAATGTCGTTTGGGCTAACTAATGCACCGGCAGTGTTTATGGACTTAATGAACGATGTATTCAGGCCTTTTCTGGATTTATTCGTGATTGTATTCATCAATGATATCCTAGTGTATTCTAGATCCGAGGCAGAACATGCGGATCACTTGCGTGTTGTCCTTGGAGTTCTTCGAACTCGAGAGTTATTCGCGAAGTTTTCCAAATGCGAGTTTTGGTTGAACTCAGTGGCATTTCTGGGCCACATTGTTGCAGCTGACGGTATTCGAGTGGATAGCCAAAAGATTGAGGCCGTGAAGACCTGGCCAAGGCCCACGACCCCTACGGAGGTTCGTAGCTTTTTGGGCTTAGACGGTTATTACAGAAGATTTGTTGAGGGTTTCTCTTCGATTTCTGCACCGCTCACCAAATTGACTCAGAAGTCAGCTAAGTTTCAATGGACAGATGATTGCGAGCGTAGTTTCCAAGAGTTGAAAGACCGACTGACTTCAGCCCCAGTCTTGACACTTCCAGAGGGATTGGAAGGATATGTTATTTATTGTGATGCTTCAGGCGTCCGGCTAGGCTGTGTATTGATGCAAAATGGTAAGGTGATTGCGTATGCTTCTAGACAATTACGGAAACATGAGCAGAATTATCCTACCCATGACTTAGAATTGGCCGCGGTGGTCCATGCTTTAAAGATATGGAGACATTACTTATATGGTGTCCACGTGGATATTTATACAGATCATAAGAGTCTCCAGTACATCTTCAAACAGAAAGAGTTGAATTTGCGGCAACGACGATAGCTAGAGTTGCTAAAAGACTATGATGTTGAAATCCTATACCACCCGGGAAAGGCAAATGTTGTGGCTGATGCTCTTAGCCGTAGGTCGATGGGAAGTCTAAGTGAGGTACGACCAGAAAAGAAAGAGATGGCCCGTGATCTTCAGCAGTTAGCTAGCCTAGGAGTCCGAGTGGTGGACTCAGGTAGCAGCGGAGCTACTATTCAAAATTCAGCAGTTTCATCGTTAGTAGCGGAAGTAAAAGAGCGACAATATGAGGATCCCATGATAATGCAGTACAGAGATACACTCCCTCAGAAGGAGGGGTCATCATTTGACATTTCGGAAGACGGAGTTCTCCGATGTCGAGGCAGGCTTTGTGTTCCCGATGTGGCAGGTCTACATTCAGATTTTGAGAGAAGCTCATTGTTCCCGTTACTCCGTTCACCCCGGAGTGACGAAAATGTATCATGATCTTAAGACTATATATTGGTGGAATGGGATGAAGAAAGACGTAGCAGAATTCGTAGCTCAGTGTCCCAATTGCCAACAAGTGAAGATAGAACACCAAAAGCCGGGTGGCTTATTGCAAGCTATAGAAATCCCAACTTGGAAGTGGGAAGTGATTAATATGGATTTCATTACAGGGTTACCCCGTTCTCGACGTAAATATGATTCTATATGGGTGATCGTGGATAGGCTCACAAAGTCAGCGCATTTCTTACCGGTCAGAACGACCTATGTGGCAGAATATTATGCCAAGCTTTATTTTAAAGAGATAGTGAGACTCCATGGCGTTCCGGTATCTATTATCTCCGATAGAGGGACTCAGTTTACAGCCAAGTTTTGGGGGTCTTTCCAAGAAGGTTTAGGGACCCAAGTGCGCCTAAGCACGGCGTTTCACCCACAGACCGATGGGCAAGTTGAACGTACTATTCAGACTCTTGAAGATATGTTACGGGCATGTATGATAGATTTTGGAGGAAATTGGGATGACCATTTTCCACTCATTGAGTTTTCTTACAATAACAGTTACCATTCTAGCATTCAGATGGCACCGTATGAAGCTCTATATGGGCGAAAGTGTAGATCCCCAATTGGGTGGTTTGAAACCGGAGAAGCTAAGTTGATAGGGCCAGACTTGGTCCAGCAAGCAATAGAGAAAGTTAAGCTTATACAAGATCGATTGCTAGCGGCTCAAAGTCGTCAGAAGTCCTATGCGGATAATCGTCGAAGAGACTTAGAGTTCGAAGTGAAAGATTGGGTATTCTTGAAAGTGTCTCCGATGAAGGGCGTGATGAGATTTGGCAAAAAGGGGAAGCTCAGTCCCCGGTATATTGGGCCATACGAAATTGTGCGCAAAATAGGCACGGTGGCCTATGAGCTAGATCTACCTCCAGATTTGGAGTTAGTCCATCCAATATTTCATGTCTCGATGCTTCGGAAGTGTGTTGGAGATCCTACGAGGATCGTCCCAGTGAATGATATTCAAGTGACAGAAAAGTTAACTTATGATGAAATACCCATTGCCATATTAGATAGGAAAGTACGGAGGCTTAGAAACAAAGAAGTGGCCTCAATTAAAGTTCTGTGGAGAAATAACAATCGAGAGGAAATGACATGGGAAGCAGAAGATAATATGCGATCCAAATACCCACATTTATTTCAGCCCTTGGAAGAAGTCCAAGATGAGACGTCAAAATCATAAGGTATGCATGTTTTCCTTTTATACATTCAGCTCGTGTGTGGCAAAATTTCTAGTGCTGTTGTATTATTGCCCTGTGAGGCATTGTTATTGTGGGTTGTTGTGACAGGGTGGTTGTCACGCCCCAAAACCCACCCTAGACGTGACCGGCATCCGACGTCACGAACAACATCGGAAGAACCTAAACAACACAATAATGATACTTGAACCCGCTAGGTTCAACATTCGCCTCCAACAATTTATAAATTAAATGCAACACATCATGAACACATGAATTAAATCAGCGGAAGTCTTTATAAGTAATAGCCATCAACGTGGCAAACACCCATTAAGTCGTACGAGACTTTTGAAAATCTACCCACAATTCTGACAACTATCTATGGAGCTTCTAAGAGACATAACAATCGTTAAACTTCGGGACGCAGCCCGGAAATCTAGAATAATAAATGAAACAGGAAGTGTCCCACGAACAAGGATGTGGGCTCACCGAATCCACAGCAGTAGCAAATCCTCTTAAGCGTCGAAAGTATCACGAACCTGCTCTTCTTCGTTACCTAACATACCATAAAAAACAACAATGGTATGCCTGAGTACTTTCGTACTCAGTGCGTGCCTCGGGACAACAAGTGTTATGAAAATAAAATATAATGATATATAAACAAATCAGTTCTGAAAAGATAGCATAAAAACAGTCATTCCACTTTGTGATTCTCAATATCATTTGTTAATCAGTTTACAAAGCCATTTATCAATATAGAAACAAGTATTCAACATGTGTATCTCCATAAGAATTATCAAAACCGATTATGAAGTCTTTTGTTAAGTTACAACTTTTAATTATGCCTTTCAAATTGATCATGATTGTCAACAACAGTTCTATTAGAGATTACGAATATTAAACACACCAACACAAGCCCAAGAATCAATCACATCGAGGGGATGACCGTAGGGTTCCCTTGTCACAACGCACCACACCAAATTACAAAGTCTCGGTGACCACTCATCCTCCCGAATGGCTAGGCATAAACACACCGGAATATGAAATCCCCGGTGACCACTCATCCTCCCGAATGGCTAGGCGTAAGCACACCGGAATATAAACCTCGGTGACCACTCATCCTACCGAATGGCTAGGCGTAATCACATCAGAATATGAAATTCCCGATGACCACTCATCCTCCCGAATGGCTAGGCATAAGCACACCGGAATATGAAATTCCCGGTGACCACTCATCCTCCCGAATGGCTAGGAATAAATACATCAACAGAGTTCATAGCTTAAAAGCCGAATTACAATTCATCTTAAAGCAGTCACATCAACATTTACCATTAAGGTTCGTTATGCCATATCGTAAAGATAAATCATTCCAATCAATGTTTTGAAAACATACAACTTCTTTACAAAGATTTCCATGTCCTAATTCACCAATGGGAATGTCATTACCAACTCTTAACTAGCATTACTAAGCATCTCTCATAGAGGAAAACATTCATAATATCTTATACATAAATAGAGTTTATTACAATCTAGGTTTAATGTGGGTTTGTCCCCTCACACACATTAACCACCATTTAAAACATGAATTAGAGTTCAAGGAACATGAAAAGATTGCTTTTCATTTGATTCATTAAAGGATCTTGAAATTAAATCCATCCTTAAATTACTTCCAAGACAGCCCACTATACCTTCGGATGCCAATGCTTGTATACACTTCTTTATTTCCGTATATCCATAGTATAACAACAACAAAATATAAAACAGCCCCAAAATACACGAAAATCATATAAAACAGCCCCAAAATATTGTCACAAAACAGCCACGAAATCATATAAACAGCCCCCAAATATATCGTCACAAAACAGCCCGGTATACGTTTTGTATACAATATATTCATACACTTTATTCTCTCAATTTCAAGAACAACAACTTATCAACAACATCAACAACAATATCAACAATTATTTTATATCAATATCCAACTAATCCTATCCATTTAATCATACCAAAACAGCCCACAAATCATTTGATATCCCAAAATTAATACCGAACTTCCAATGTCATTTTCTCTATTCTAACTCGTCAAATCTATCAATGATAAGGATAAAAACATCATTAAAATCTTAGGCATACCTTATATGAGCAGATACCACGAAAACAACATCCCCCAAGTTCAAGTTTTAGCTTAGAACGACGGCAACAACTTGTTCTACACTTTATCCTTCACGAGCCTCGGGATTCGGGGCCTTGAACTTGATCGATTCTCCACTTTCTCTCTCTAAATATCCTCTCTCTCTCTCTCTAAAAATTCTGAACCTTTGGTAGGGGAAATGTGGCTGCTAGGGCTGAACATTTCCCTTAAATACCAAGGGAAATGGGCCTGACCCGGTTTTGAATTGGGTTGGGCCAACAGCTTGACCTCTCTGTCTTAAAACGTTCATATCTCCTTATCCCGATGTCACATGGAGTCCCACGACCTATGGTTGGAAAGGTATTTCAATTATCTACAACTTTCGTTCTTTGAGTTTTCCCAAATGCTCAATAAATAATGGGGTTATGGCCTCCCGAAGTCAGATCAGCCAAAACCGTACTTGACGGGCCAAGTTACGGCCCAAAGGGACGGTCCGTAACACGTGTTACGGCCCGTAACTTGGCACCGTAACTTGGTGAAAATTTCCAGTGAGTTTCTGGAAATGTTTGGGACGTTACGGCCCCAAGGGACGGTCCGTAACGCAGACCAAATTTCCAGTGCGGACAGACTTCAGTAAAACGGTCATAACTCTTTGTACATAGCTCCGTTCAAGTCCCATAATATACCGTTGGAAAGCTCTTTCAAAGATCCACAACTTGTATTTGAGGAACATTTTCCAAATTCTTAACAGATTTTCACGCAAATCGCCTAGAAGACAGACCTATCAAAACTTAGGCGAATTTAAGAGCCCTTAAGAACCTCGATTGTTGGATTGACTTCAAAATGACCATTTTCCTCCCGAAATCATCAAGAATGGGTTCACATAGATAAAATATCATATTGACACTAGATATTTACATACTCACACCTAGTTCAAGTTTACGGGGTGTTACATTATCCCCCCCTTAAGATCATTCGTCCCCGAATGAAAGTCATGGCTTAAGATTCTTCACTAAACCTCAATTTTCAAAATTTCGAGAGTTCGTTAGTAAAGAGGATCCTTCTCAGAGGTAACATACGATTGACCACATAATGAATACATCATTCAAGCCTAAACACAAGGACGAGGAATTCATACCTCTAATCTAAACTTCCACGAGAAATGCATAGTCGAAAGGTCCAACACTATATGCGTTGACTAGGAAGCGCACAACATTTAAATCTAGACAATATACTCCGACAAGGAGGCTAATTCAACAACACATGATTCAAGCTTAACTTACCTCACGCCAAAACTGAAAATAACAAATTAAAGCTTAAATCAACTACATCATCTTCTTAAATAATTATTCCACCTGCAATTGTTTTCGAGTTTCAAGCAAAAAAAATAAAGTTCTTCCACTAAACATCAAAATAGTATAGATCTTTTAATCCAATAAGAATATGACCTTAACGTACGATAAATTCTTAATTCTTTACAAAAGACCCTCAATTGTTCCTTTCACCCTAACGTCCTGTACTTAAAACATATCACACCTTAATTATTCCTTTCAGCCTAACAAGATTTGTGACAGAGTTCTCCCCGTAACAAGGGCTACTTTTGTTTCTATACTTGTCTCACTTTTATCAACCACCAAACTCTACAACAACCACATATACCAAACACCTACAATACAATTCCAGCGACTCTGTACCATCCATCAAATTATGCATCAGAACGATGTGCACTCCATACCACAATTGTTCATTCGGTTAACAACTGCAACACAAGTTAAAGTCATCTCCATAAAGCACGAGTAAAGAACACGTCAGAACGATCCTAAAGGAAGTTCAAGCTCTATAGAACAATCTAGAATAAAGAAGAGTGAGAAACACCTATAATGCCCTGGTAGTCTTTCGATTATGCAGGTGATCAGGCTGCACAAGGAAGACTCCACTAGACACAACTCCACAGACACAAACAACTCCTAGGACACATTTAAACCTAGGCTTTGATACCAAGCTTGTCACGCCCCAAAACCCACCCTAGACGTGACCGGCATCCGACGTCACGAACAACATCGGAAGAACCTAAACAACACAATAATGATACTTGAACCCGCTAGGTTCAATATTCGCCTCCAACAATTTATAAATTAAATGCAACACATCATGAACACATGAATTAAATCAGCGGAAGTCTTTATAAGTAATAGCCATCAACGTGGCAAACACCCATTAAGTCGTACGAGACTTTTGACAATCTACCCACAATTCTGACAACTATCTATGGAGCTTCTAAGAGACATAACAATCGTCAAACTTCGGGACGCAGCCCGGAAATCTAGAATAATAAATGAAACAGGAAGTGTCCCACGAACAAGGATGTGGGCTCACCGAATCCACAGCAGTAACAAGTCCTCTTAAGCGTCGAAAGTATCACGAACCTGCTCTTCTTCGTTACCTAACATACCATAAAAAACAACAATGGTATGCCTAAATACTTTCGTTTCTCAGTGCGTGCCTCGGGACAACAAGTGTTATGAAAATAAAATATAATGATATATAAACAAATCAGTTCTGAAAAGATAGCATAAAAACAGTCATTCCACTTTGTGATTCTCAATATCATTTGTTAAACAGTTTACAAAGCCATTTATCAATATAGAAACAAGTATTCAACATGTGTATCTCCATAAGAATTATCAAAACCGATTATGAAGTCTTTTGTTAAGTTACAACTTTTAATTATGCCTTTCAAATTGATCATGATTGTCAACAACAGTTCTATTAGAGATTACGAATATTACACACACCAACACAAGCCTAAGAATCAATCACATCGAGGGGATGACCGTAGGGTTCCCTTGTCACAACGCACCACACCAAATTACAAAGTCTCGGTGACCACTCATCCTCCCGAATGGCTAGGCATAAACACACCGGAATATGAAATCCCCGGTGACCACTCATCCTCCCGAATGGCTAGGCGTAAGCACACCGGAATATAAACCTCGGTGACCACTCATCCTCCCGAATGGCTAGGCGTAAGCACATCGGAATATGAAATTCCCGATGACCACTCATCCTCCCGAATGGCTAGGCATAAGCACACCGGAATATGAAATTCCCGGTGACCACTCATCCTCCCGAATGGCTAGGAATAAATACATCAACAGAGTTCATAGCTTAAAAGCCGAATTGCAATTCATCTTAAAGCAGTCACATCAACATTTACCATTAAGGTTCGTTATGCCATATCGTAAATATAAATCATTCCAATCAATGTTTTGAAAACATACAACTTCTTTACAAAGATTTCCATGTCCTAATTCACCAATGGGAATGTCATTACCAACTCTTAACTAGCATTACTAAGCATCTCTCATAGAGGAAAACATTCATAATATCTTATACATAAATAGAGTTTATTACAATCTAGGTTTAATGTGGGTTTGTCCCCTCACACACATTAACCACCATTTAAAACATGAATTAGAGTTCAAGGAACATGAAAAGATTGCTTTTCATTTGATTCATTAAAGGATCTTGAAATTAAATCCATCTTTAAATTACTTCCAAAACAGCCCACTATACCTTCGGATGCCAATGCTTGTATACACTTCTTTATTTCCGTATATCCATAGTATAACAACAACAAAATATAAAACAGCCCCAAAATACACGAAAATCATATAAAACAGCCCCAAAATATTGTCACAAAACAGCCACGAAATCATATAAACAGCCCCCAAATATATCGTCACAAAACAGCCCGGTATACGTTTTGTATACAATATATTCATACACTTTATTCTCTCAATTTCAAGAACAACAACTTATCAACAACATCAACAACAATATCAACAATTATTTTATATCAATATCCAACTAATCCTATCCATTTAATCATACCAAAATAGCCCACAAATCATTTGATATCCAAAAATTATAACCGAACTTCCAATGTCATTTTCTCTATTCTAACTCGTCAAATCTATCAATGATAAGGATAAAAACATCATTAAAATCTTAGGCATACCTTATATGAGCAGATACCACGAAAACAACATCCCCCAAGTTCAATTTTTAGCTTAGAACGACGGCAACAACTTGTTCTACACTTTATCCTTCACGAGCCTCGGGATTCGGGGCCTTGAACTTGATCGATTCTCCACTTTCTCTCTAAAAATTCTGAACCTTTGGTAGGGGAAATGTGGCTGCTAGGGCTGAACATTTTCCTTAAATACCAAGGGAAATGGGCCTGACCCGGTTTTGAATTGGGTTGGGCCAACAGCTTGACCTTTCTGTCTTAAAACATTCATATCTCCTTATCCCGATGTCACATAGAGTCCCACGACCTATGGTTGGAAAGGTATTTCAATTATCTACAACTTTCGTTCTTTGAGTTTTGCCCAAATTCTCAATAAATAATGGTGTTATGGCCTCCCGAAGTCAGATCAGCCAAAAACGTACTTGACAGGCCAAGTTACGGCCCAAAGGGACGGTCCGTAACACGTGTTACGGCCCGTAACTTGGTGAAAATTTCCAGTGAGTTTCTGGAAATTTTTGGGACGTTACGGCCCCAAGGGACGGTCCGTAACTTGTGTTACGGCCCCAAGGGACGGTCCGTAACGCAGACCAAATTTCCAGTGCGGACAGGCTTCAGTAAAACGGTCATAACTTTTTGTACATAGCTCCGTTCAAGGCCCATAATATACCATTGGAAAGCTCTTTCAAAGATCTACAACTTGTATTTGAGGAATATTTTCCAAATTCTTAACAGACTTTCACGAAAATCGCCTAGAAGGCAGACCTATCAAAACTTAGGCGAATTTAAGAGCCCTTAAGAACCTCGATTGTTGGTTTGACTTCAAAACGACCATTTTCCACCCGAAATCATCAAGAATGGGTTCACATAGATAAAATATCATATTGACACTAGATATTTACATACTCACACCTAGTTCAAGTTAACGGGGTGTTACAGTGGTAGTGCCACGTTACAGAGGAAACTCTGGCGAAATATTTATAGAATTCCCCAAGCCTTTAACATTCGAGGACGAATGTTCCTAAGGGGGGTAGAATGTTACACCTCGGAAAATTTCCCGTTGGTACGCAAGTAAATGAACTAATGATGTGTGCGATGACTGCGAGTGTATAATGTTTCATGGGAAATGTATGTAAAGGGATGTGGATGATTAGAATGAAAAGTCGAGAAATGAGAAAAAATTGAAAGTTGGCAAAACTACCCAGTGGTCGTATAGTGCAAAGTAAGGACTGTAAAGTGCAATACGGTCCGTAAACTTGACGTCGTAAACTGGCATGTCCAACTTCAACTTTCTGCCAGCTGAGGAAATGGCTAAAATACGACCTGGTGGACGGACCGTAAAGTGATTTACGGCCCGTAAACCATGGTCGTAAATCACCATGCATGCAGGCCAAAGTTTCTGGTTCTGCTTAAGCTTAAAAACGACCACGAGGGACGGTCCGTAAACTGAAATACGGACCGTAAACCTCCATGGATGACCACTGTTCACCCAGCACAGATTTTTCAATTCATTAAATATGAGGATCAAGACTTGCCTTATTTCATTTACAATATTACACCACTTCTCTCTAGAACTTCTCTCTACATTTATTTTATGAGTTTTCAAGGATTATAAGTCATCCATAACATTAAGACAAGTAAATCAAGGATAAGGGAATCATCAAGGATCATCCAAGTCAAGAAATCCAAATGGAGAAAAACTAGGGTTTTGCTCAAAGAAGAGTATTATCAACCAAAGCTTGTTCCTACAACTTCTAAGGTAAGATTCATGATTTGTTTTTTACAAGATGTTTGAGGTATTGGAGAATTAAAATACATGGATTGTAGAAAATGTGGTCAACTAGGTCATGAATGATGAATAGTGACATTTTGAGAAATAGTTTGAATTGAGTTATGAATGTTGTTGTGTTGTGATATGAATGTGTTATAAATGGTATTAAGATCATGAACTAAACACTTTAGACGAATGGACGAAGATGGGTGTTATAATCATGAATGTGGGTGAATTAGAGGCAAATTGAGGAATTCTAGATAATGTGGATAATGTGAATGACTAATGGCCATTGTTATGATATTAATGAAGGTATAAACGCTAGCATTAGAAGGGGACGTGCAAGCATAGAATAGTTCGACGGAAAGGTATGTAAGGCTAACCCTTTTTTTTCATAAGGCATGGTTCTTGGCCAAATTCCTAAATTCCTCTATATGAGTATGTTGTCTTCACATGGTTGACATTCCGAGCTCATAAGCTCACGACCCTTGATATGTACTATGCTTATACTACGTTCCTCGTATGACGAGTAAGTCTATAATGTAAATGTAACGATAATGATGAGGATAGTAATGACAATAAGAGTAAAATGAGACTAGAGATGCTTACGAGCTACGATATATGTGTATGTGTAACTATGAAGGGCTATAATAAGACCCCGAGCTTATGATACCGGGTAAGACTATATGTATCTTACTATGTATAAAGTATGTATACGATTACGAAACGCGCGCACACCTCTGCAGAGGGTACGGATAACCCTGATGCCTTGGTAGGGCCAGGTATGTATGACCTTGAGCCTTAGTTGCTCAAGTATGTATAAGACACCGATCCCATGAGGTCGGGTATGCTATGTAAATGCTATGTATATGAAATGACTATGTATATAATATGAATATGAATGTGAAAAGACTATGTATAGGAATACGAATAAGGACATGTATACGAATATGAGCACAAGTATGGTACGAGTATTATTATGGGATATGAATGACGATGTATGCAAGTAAGCGACATGATGATGATATTACTGTCTCCCATCCTATGCTATCTTCATACGATATCTATTATGATTCTATGTTGACGTTGATCGTGCTTTACATACTCAGTACATTCTTCGTACTGACGTCCTTTTGTTTGTGGACGCTGCGTCATGCCCGCAGATGCGCAGGGAGGCAGATTTAATCCTTAGCTGCCTATTCGGAGATTTCATAGAGAGCTCCATTTCCTTCGGAGTCATATCTTTTGGGTACTCATTCTTTTGTGTATATAATTATGGGCATAGCGGGGTCCTGTCCCGCTAATGTGATATGTTATACTCTTAGAGGCTCGTAGTCGTGTGTGTGTGTGGGTAGATGTGTTTGGCCTTGTCGGCCTATGTTTGGTATATCATTTTGTCGGCCACGTTGGCCCATGTATATTGATGTAGCATAAATTCCTATGATGATATAAATGTGCGGTTGTCCATATGGGACTAGTTGACGAATCAATGGAAACGCATGCATAATTATGTGGCTCACCTAGATGTAAGTATAAGAGTAAGCTAAGAGGGTGCTCGGGTGGGTTAGCACCGGGTGCTCGTCGCGGCCCCGAGTCGGGTCGTGACACAGAGTCGCCATCTGTTACGGTTCGCATTTCGCTGGTGAGGATAGCGCTCAAAAAGCTACTATGAACTTGTTGGTGCTCTTTCGGACTTTTTTTTAAAAGACCCGCCACCTAATTTTTTAAGAAATTAGGAAAATCGGTGGTGAAGGGTTTATTCAAATACAGTGAAAAATCCTTTGTAACCCAGAGTTCTAGGTAAGGGTTCTGGTGATCCCCTAGGGAAGGTGTTAGGCACCCTAGTATTAAGGATCTGTAGCATACGATTGACCTTCGAGCTTCAATGTGTGATTTTGTATAAACTATCCGGGTAAAAAATAGTTTGTCCTTTTACTTCTAAGGATAGTAATATTGGGTGTGCCCCGTCTGAAACTAATGCCATGTGTTTGTTTGTAAGAAAATACATCAATGTATAGTCTTTTATTAATTCATACATTATCCACATTTTGTCTCTTTGGTCAACCATATCCTCAGAACTATTTTCCCAAACTCGGGCTTCGAAAGAAATCCCATTCATCTTAATTCATTAAGTTGGGTCTAGCCCAAATATTTCTTTTCTTAAGTTTCTCAAATTATGAAATGTACTTTTAAAGATATATTCGAAGATAATCATCTTTTTGTACAAGAAAACATTCTTTCACTTTTAGTTACTTTAATAAAATAGAATACAACTCTTTCATCATTCGGGTACAATTTGAAATATGGTCTACCTGAATCCTAGGTTCCAATATCTATACAAATATTTACAACAAAAAGCATGTTCATACAAAGTGAATGTAAACATACAAAATAAGCATGTTTTGTACAAAAATAAGGAAGGGAAGAAAGTTTAGCTTTGCCAGCCTTGGGCCCAAATCCCAAACTCTTCTAGTCTTCGTTCGAAGCTCTAAGCATCCGATCCTTTTACTTCGTCCTTAAGCTTTGCTTTCTTTACCTCGCAAAATGAAAAGGAAAGTAGTTAGTCAAAATGATACGCCACCCCGTCGGGTGACGTTTAGGAACATAAGTCATAATATCCCTCGGACTCGTATCAAACTTTGAGAGCTTCGATTACTGAGGCTCAGACTCATGATTTCGAATATAGCAAAGGAGCCTAGATCATGTTGCGACTGCAAATTAGTGGCCATTCTAGTTGCCTTTCCAGGCGCATGTCGGTTCCTACCTCGTGATATCAATGTGCGATCATCCTTGCCCAAACCGAGGGATAACCTTTCTTGACTAGGCATGGCCTCAAAAAATCATTGTTTTCATTGGCCCAAGTGTAGTCTACGTTCAAATCAGCAAAAGTTCCCTATTTGTTAAGAAATTAGCAGCAACTGCTGCGTTGTCTTAATCAAGTGTAGCATCTGTTTCCTTTTTAAAAGAAAGCCATTCAGTCACAAACATGGCAGCAGCTTGTTTGCCCAAAAAATGAAGCAATCAACATAAATGCCACAGCGGTTCAAGTGCATCATTTGTAAAATAGAAAACAACAGGCAACAGCAAAGTTCACCCCAAGTGGCATAATCAAGGCAACAACAACATATGTTTAGCAGCAGTAGTTTACATCAACAGAGGGTAACTGACTGCATCATTTACAGCAGCAAAACTGTTTCCGAAACAATCATTCGACTTCCTTGGAGTGCAAAAATTACCTGTCTCAAGATTCAGTAATATATCATAGCACAGTTTTCCTTAAAACCGGCAATTGTTTGTAGCACAGTGCATAGAATATCTTATCGAGGCAACCACAATGCCAAAATGCAGCAGCCAAAGTATAGCAGCTCAGGAGTAGCATCTATTTGCCTTAAAGTGTGGCTACAACTTGACTCAAACATGAAACATCAGAATGAAGTGGCCAAGCTCTTTATAATATGGAGACTATTTACCTCAAATGCAGACACTGTTTTGCCTTAAGTTATGGCAACGAACTCTCCAAAATGTAGTGGCAACATCAATGTAATAGCAGGAACTCAATATGGAAATATGTAGCAACCGTAACTTTATTCAAGTACAACCCTTTTGAGAACCTCACAAGTGCAGCCAATTTTTCCAAGTTCACCAGCAACTCCGAAACATTTTGGGGTTTGAAAATCCCCAAGTCATGCAAAGAAGAGAGGGGTGAAGGATGAGTATCAAGAATTACATGTTTTTTAACCAACTAACATTAAGTAGAACATAAAGTAGTTGACTTGTTTGATGGATTATCAAGGTTTTAATCCAAGTTGAGAAAAATAGTTATGGGATTCCAAAGGAATTCAAGTTTCCAGAAGCATACAAGTGAGGGTTAAACAACATACTCAAGCAAGAACATTTAGTACTACTATCGTATTCATATGAGGTTACTTCAACCAAAACCAATATTAATTCTAAACACTGATTAAACTAAACACTCTATTTTCCTCTTTAGTATTGGTTAATAAACAAGATCCAAGCCATAAATGGTTAATCTTATTTAGGAATAAACCAAGGAACCATCAAAAATGCTACTGAGCTTTCAACAGGACTGAATTATAACATCAAGAAAACTTTAATAAATAAGACCTTTGTTTGGACAAAGAGGGCCGGATCAGATTTTGATTGACAATACATGTTTTCCAACATCATTAAAGATAGACAAGGACATATTGCACTCCAACAAGATATACGTTCTTTCCCAGAATCTTAAGTTTCTCCTACTAATCAATAACCTCTAATGTCCCAAAGAGTGCAGATCCTGGTTCTTTTAATATTAGAGTCTTTTCCTTTCAGATTTTTGACCAGGGTGGATAGGAAAAGAAAGAAATTAAATAACACTTTGGAGGCAATCAAGGTCACATTGCTGGACACTTGGCACACAAAGAAAAGATTAGCTACTTAAAAATAGGTAAAAATTGAGTTTAGGATCACTTTGCTAAAATTTCGGAGCTAGAACCAAAGTTGACTACTATTCAAACACCCTTTAAAGTGTGAGATATCTTTAAAAAAGAACTCGAGGACCAGTTTGCTGAATAATGGCAGAAACTACAAAGGGAATTAACTAAACCACTTTAAGCCCGGGTTGTTAAGACTTGTTCTGTTTTGACAGGAAGGCAGACCTTTACGATAAAATGAAGATTCAAAGTAAAAATGCTAGGAGATGTTCAATCCATTTATTGCAGCTAAAAGAAAACAACACACACATATTCACGCTTACTTCCAAGAGTCCTCTCAAAAACTACTTTTTCTCTTTTGAAGATAGAAACTGAAAACAATTGGGGTTTTAATACCTAGGTTTCATACACACATAAGCATAGAGCCTACTTATCAAATTCATAACATTAACAGTCTCCTAAAACAAGGAAACATAATCAAATATAGAACTTACTTGTCAAATTGAATCCCATATATTCACATCAAAGCTATAGGACATCTAAATACTTCTAAAGGAGCATATTTGCAATCGTTGAAACCTAAAACAGCCATATATCGACTGGACTTTAGCTTAACTCAACTTAACAGGCTAAACAGTATCCATATTAACTTAATTATGCGTCAACTTATCAATCAAACTTCCTATTGATCTCAACATAAACTAATCATAATGACGGAACACAGAACTTGAATCAATACCAGCAACCACCCAAAAAAAAACAATATTCAAATTAAGCCTAGGGCATCGCTAATCCTTAGAGCTTAAACTAGAGCAGCTTTAAGACTACTTTGATGCTGCTCTACAAAATTAAATATAATCAGGGCTAAAGCATATCAAACATACACATGAAGAACACATAATGTTATATTATCACAGAATTGAAAAAAAAAAAAAACAGAAACAAAAAAGGGATTTTCGAGAATTACCTTTTTGTTGAGCAGCGATGGGGGTGACGAGAGTTGCGAATCACCTTCGAACCAATGTGACAACTATCCCTACGAATCGAAAGAAGAGTCAAAAATTAAACTTGAGCAACAGAACCCATTCTCGAAACTCAAGGCTTTGCCGAGCTTCTAAGGGGTTCAAGCTCTTGTGGGTGTAAAAAACCCATTTTAGGTGTGTAAAACCTACTGTGGTTCAAAAAGAAAAACCTCTGTGTGAATGAAGAGAGGGGTTATATTTATAGTGAACCAATTGTAGGATTTTGAGTGAAATCAGCGATGTGGGACTGATTCCTTTTTAAAAATTATTTAAAAATTGAATCTTTTTCACTGAAATTAAAGAAGAAATCATAAAGAAAAGGAAAAGTAGGGATGAAAGAGAGGTTACTATATATCCGGACTGTTGAAGAAGGAAAAGGAGACAAATGCAATAACTCTTTTGCTTGAAATGGTGAGGCATCGACTGAGGAGACCAAAACAAATTCAAACTTTTGCCAAAAATGGTCGGAGATAGCTGTGATTTTGCTGGCAACATTGACTAGTTTGAGACTGATTTGGGGTCAGGGCTCATTTGGTTATTCTTATTTTTGGGAAAAATGATCTAAAAGGGGATTTTGGGGATTTAAAGAGAAGTGGGTCGGGTCTTTAGCAAATTTGGGATGGTGGATTGGGTAGGGTATTTTTGGTGAATTTGGGCCAGAATTGGTCCAAAAAATGACATATAAAAGGGCTGCATTTAGGATTTAGAATATTAACCATTTAATCTAATAGATATTCTTTGGTTCTAAAAAAATGTAACCAAATCTTATTTTAAGTAGCCGACTTAACTGAAAAAAATTAAAATAATATCGAGATAATTTTATTATTTAATTAACTAATTAAGCTTCTTGACTTAACAAAGTAAAATATTCATTTGCAAAAGAGGTTGATTAGAATAAGTACTTAACTAAGACACTTTCCTTTTGGGTGAATTGATTTTCAAATTGATAAAATTGACATAATTAATGCTTAAAATTATACGTAAAATAGACATAATATACGTTAATGTATTTTTGCCAAATGAAATGGCAAAATATCACCAAAACCTGTGTTGAAAGTATTTTTGATATTCTGAATAACTATTCTACTCTGTTTGCATTTCAAGATGCTTGACTAGTTAATTTGAACTTTTAGAGGGAAAAAATTGGGTGTCAACAGCTGCCCCTTCGTGGCATTGAGTTGACCCTACTGCTCTTATTTGACCCCTGCAATCTTTTGTATACTAGCATGTTACGATTCTGCCATCTTGTTTCATTATATGAACATGCATCATGCTTAACAAGAGATTTAGATGCCCTATTTACTCAAAATTTGTTCTCCTTCCTGAATATGATTTGTATGCCTCGAATGGATAACATATAGAGTCTTTATATTAGTTTCACCATAGTACTGCCATGAATGCATCAAAGATGCATATCTGTTTGAATAAAGATTCAGTTCTGGTACTCCAGAATGAGTTAGGGTAATTTGAAGTATGATACAGTTTTCCCATGATCAATGCATAATAGGTTTAGGTGTGAACTTTATATGTGCATGCTGGTTGGTTTTAAGATACTGCAATGATGGAATGATTAAGATGGAAGTTTTTCACTTATTGGGTGATAGATCATGGGTGTGACTTACCCAGGGCCAGGAAAAGGGTGATAGAGCTTTGAGTTTCTAGCCAAACTCAGCCTAATCCCCTTCATTCTAGGCTGCTGGGTTTCCTCCATGAGAAAACCACTTATCATGGGACCTCCCCAGAGTAAAATAAGGGAATTGCATACATAGGATGCATGCTAGACTATCAGAAAGTTTCATGTATATGACCGAAATGTGTTTTTTTGTATGTTTTGCCTTCTTGTGTTATGAAGGTCTTATTTTGAAGATCATTGTCTGTAAAAATGTCTCTCCTACACATGAATTAACTTGATGATTTAAATAAAAATGACCTTGAATATGATATGCTATTGCATTTGTTTGACTCTGAATCCTGTATATTATGCATATCATGTCCACTATACTTTGTTTTGTTCCCTTTTTGAATCTGTCCTTTCCCTTTCTTTTTTAATAAAGTTTTAAAACATCAAGTAGAGCAAAACATGCTTTTTCCTCTAAACCTAAGTGTTGATTCTTGCAAAGGGATATACTTGCATATAACAGGTATATTCAGTTTTGTATACTTTTGATATACAAAGACTTCTATACTTATCCTTGGCCATTATGATTGTAAATTGGGCTTTGTTTGTTTAGGCCTCTCTTTTGTGTCTTAATTCTGGATTGGATATTTTTTATTACATGTGCCACTTGTTTGAAAGCATATTAACATGCATGTCGGTTTGTATAATTAGAATTAGTTTGTGTTAAGTAAAAGACTAAGTTCTGGATAATCTCTAATCCGATACCTTCCTTTTTCCTTTGTGTTGCATGTGAGAACCATATGGGCTATTTAGGCCGACTTCTACTGCATAAAACCTATTGGCCCCGAGGCCTAACCCTTTCTTTGATTGTGTCCGAAATTTGAGTAATGAAAGCTAATATATTGAAGACCCACCTATGGGTGAAAATAGGCAACTGGTGGGCTTAGGTAGGCTCACCAGTCTAACCCTTCTCCATTTTATCAACTTTCATTCTTGTATATTATTTGTATATTAGTTGTATATTGTAAACAACACTTGTATATATACTGAAACCCATGTATGGTAGAACCTAGGAAATACGCTCAGTTGCTAGGTGATCGCCACAAATGATTTTTCCAAACCCGGCTAATTTGTTAATACATGCATGAAATCAGTATCTAACGTTTTTTTTATAAGTTTCTGCAAGTTTAAAACTGGCATGGATGTCTAGTTAAGCTTAAATGATCTTAAAAATGGGGCTAAGTGACATTTTGGGCCTTCTACCCCTTTGAAAGATCTGGAAACACGATGATACAAAAGATGAATTCATTTTGGGCCTTAAGTCCATTGGGGACCCTTTTTAAATAAAAATGGACTGCTTCTTCTTAAATTTTGTGCAAAACTGAAAAGCAGATCCTTCTCAAATTTAAATGGACTGTTTGTAAAATGAATTTGGACTTAAGAAGACTTAGTGAAATTTCTTATATATTTGGGCCAAAAGCCCAAAATCTAAAGGGCAAAAACAAGAGAAAATTACATTTGGACCAAAATTGAGATACGTTGGCTTTGATATGACTATGATTGATCTTATTGAGCTTCAATGAATTAAAAATTGACCTAATAACTTCTTTTATATACTTATATTATAAAAAGGAGATATACTCCGCTTATTTTCTTATATAAGTAATAAAAACCTATAAGGACTAAACTTATATCATTAGGACTAAAATAGTAGTGACTCTACTCTGGAGAAATCCCGAGTGTGTCTTGGTCCGAAAATGAAGTTAATTGAACACTTATGTGAATTTTAAAACCAAAACCCCCTTTATTCAAAGGGGTCATATTTTCCGTAAATTTGAATTTATGATAAAGCATGACATTTTCCGATAAAGTAAACATTTTAAGCAAATAATTACAATAATCACACATTGAAGCTCGTAGGTCAACCGTACTCTACGGAATCTTAATACTAGGGTATTTAAAACCTTCCCTAGGGTATCATAAGAACCCTTACCTCGAACTTTGATTTTAAAGGATTTTTCTCTTGTTTGATAAACCCTTTTTACCTGGTTTTCCTAATTTCCATTATAAAATTAGGTGGCGACTTTAACCATACGAAATTCATTTAGAGCACCAACAACCTCTTAGTAGCTTTTATGCACCCGCGTAAAAATGAACCGTAACAGATGGCGACTCTGCTGGGGATATTTTAGGTTCTAACCATAAGGGTTTCAATATAATGTGATATAATTGTGATTATTTGCTTATTTGTGTACTTTTTCGCAATTATAAACTGTCATGCATTTCATATCATGAATTCCATCACTCTTGGAAAAACGCATGGTTTCAAAAGGAACATGCGGGCTCTCGTTCTAGCCTTCACTAAAATACCCAAAACACCCTTTCTTTGGAACACGTTGAATGCAGAGTTAGTGTGCGATCGCCCTACAGCCGACAACGGTTCACCCTGAGTAGTCCGCTTGGGTCCAAGGTCACTTCGAAACTCACTCTTTCTTATGCCTAAGGTAGAGCTAAGTCAAATCCAAAGATGAACAAGAAGAGTTTTGGATATTTGAGACGTATCTAAAACCCGATAGGAGGACCACCTCGTGTCAAATGCGGTCTATGACCTGAAATACACCGCATCTCATTTATGTGCTAATTAGAGACATGTTATGTGCCTATGTGCTAAACCATTGCGTATTGGGGGGGGGGGGGGGAGGGATGACCTTGTCTTTATTTTGTATATGACAAGTGATTTGCAATTTGACATAGTTATTGATACACCTAATTTGTTACACATATGGTGGGGTAGGATGAGCCAAGAAGAAAGAAAGAGAATCTCTTGCCACTTAGGAAACATACCCTCTATAATGACGATGAAAGGTTGTAGGGAGATAATAGAGGCGATTACTTGGTTTTGGGACCAAGATTGGATGGTTTTTTGATTTGGGAATAATATAGAAATGGCCCCAACTTTGGAAAAATTGAGGAATGTCCTAACCAGTGTAGGGTCAGGTCTAAAAAGAAGGAAGAACCCTGACAAACATGTCCTAATCCCAGAAAAGCCTACCCCCAACCAAATACTCAAAATGCTTTCTTATCCCACACCAATTGTGCATTTGGTCCAACCATACCCTTTAGAGAATTATATAAACGATTTGGTAACCCAAGTGGATTTGTAGAACACCAGTCGAATTCGAAACCTATGCCAAGTGGGAAGCCACCCGACCCTTAGCCTTTGCCATTTGCTTCTCGGGACTCATGGTCTTTCCCAAAGATGGAACCTTAGCTATAGATACTCGAATCATCTCAGTCACTCATGCCATCTTTGACGGCATAACCCGACAAGAAGAAACCAAATAATTTGACTTGACTCCCATTATCCTTGCCGATATGTACCGGGCCCTGAGCCTTTGTAGAAACCACTTCAAATACTTCCAAGGGTGCAGCCTAATCCTACAATGGTGGATCCTTAAGCACATGATTAGAGTCAGGGGTACCCAATATTTGAGTAAGCCGGCGGAAAAAGATGACCTTCTTAACTATTGCCCCAACTTTGGGGATCAGACTAAATGAAGTTAGGCCTTCACCTTTTCTAGGCTAAAAGAAGATAGCATATAGTGGATGTCCAATGACTACGTAACCGTCACTGTTGTGGTCAAGGGAAGAAAATTTTCATTCTTGTCACTCATGGGGATTCGCCTTTTTGCACCTCCTATAGTTATAAGGCAATTTGGTAAGACCAAAGTCATACCCCAAGTTGAAAACATGGGGGATTTCATCATCGACTATGATGGTGATAGGATTTTGAAGGCCGGGGATCATAATCGTGCGTGGAGTGGTCGCATATCTTGGGGTCCAGACACCTTAGCTCCCGATAGGTTTCATCCGGATTGTGAAGAAGAGTATAGAGGCTGGTTAAGGGCCGATTTATAGTGCACTCTCACTCCTAAGCCCATTCTCTACATTTATGTGCAAGATAAGGCCTCAAAAGCTGAGATCCGAGCTCGTTTGATTCAAAGAAGGGCCGATGATAGGGATGACAAGTATTTGGAGGAGATAGAGCAAGATCAAGCTACCATAAAAATCTTGAAACATGAGTTGGATTTAACCCATGACTGCTTGACTGAGCTCGATGATCGGTTGAAGAAGACTTTGGATGACATTGCCCCAATAAGCTTCACGGAGAAGGGTTTCTTGATGGACACCGTATTAACATCGGCCCACCTCCATATCCAGGCCGTCCTCCGAAAGGCCAAGAAGGAAAGGACTGATAGGGCTTCATCATCAGCTACTAGAGGACACTTCTGCTGATTTATTTTTTGGTCTTAACTTTATTTATCTTTTGTACCCCTCTAGGGAGGAATATTATTGCTGAGATTTATGATTATGGGGGCAATAGTTTGGTACAAATGGCACGTTTATGTTTCAAACGATTAGAAAAGGTTACCATGAACACACCGGAGCACATTACCATCAAAAGGGAAAGCGAAGGATCGCTTAGCAGAAAGATCCAAGACCTGGAAAGGAAAATCCGGGCAGTCAAGGCCAAGATCAAAAAGGCCGACGAGTTGATGGACTCGGCGGAAAGACCGCCCAATGAGCCCACTGAGATAAGGTTCCATCAAGAGAACCCTTTGGACAAATACAAAGGAATATCTCACGGGTACGTACCCCTGCTTGAGGGACAAGGAGATGAGGACTATGAAGCAAAATCTGACCCACAAGAGGCTACTTGGCCATCACAAGAGGCCGCCACTGTTGCCTCCACAAACCAAGGGGAATAGCCCGAAGTACAAATAGTGTTTGTTCGCGCGGCGTCACCAGCTTGGTGGGCAATTGTACTCAAGGCTGTCGCCTGCCCCTACCACGTCTCACCAAGACATGTGACATGTAAGGAAATATTTGATAAGCTTAAGAGTGTGGGAGCCACTTGCACTCGCCATGAACGGCTGCAACCTTGAGCTTCTATTTATGCGCACAAGAGGTGCCCGTTCCATAAAGAGCAACCAGGCCACACTGCCGATGAATGCCTGGCTTTCAGGAAAAGAATTATAAGGTTGATCGATGACAAGACAATTCACAAGCTTTGGGGACCACATTCGTTGTTGGTCCACGATACCGTCTCCCCATAGGAAGAAATTACTTTGGACACACATATTTGGCGTTATGACTTCGCTATCTTTAACTACTCGTACGCAAGTATCTTCTAGAAATTAGTGAGCACAAGAAAGATCCAGCCAATTAGGGCAGCTTGGAAGGCCTCATATGCGGGAACGAGTCAAAGAAGGATTTTTCTTTTTAACTTTGGGGCCCCGGGGCATGACATTAAAGAATGCTAGGCTTTCAAGTTTGAGCTAGAGCATTTGGTCAATACGGGAGGGATTTGGGTAGGACTCCCTCCCCAATATTAGGAAGTAGGGCCTTTGGCCAGAAAACATGGCGAAAAGGACAAACACCCGTTCCGATCTCAAAGTGAGGTCACTTTTGGGTAGACATTAGGGGATCCCTTTTTTTGTATTTTGAACAATGTCCCCCCTATTTATATGTAAAATAAACTACATCTGACCTGATGTCCGGATGATGGATACGTAGGAAGCCTTTATCGGGCCTGGCCTAGGAAGGTTTTGGGTAGGTTTAAAGTAGGAGTGTCATTACATATGTAACCTGAACTACGGGAGGGCCTAATTTCCCGCAGAGGGATACGTAGGCAGTTTACGTAAGACTCGGTCCCTATATTACTTAACAAAGAGCCGAAAATACCCGAAACCCCAAAACAATGGATCAATCAAACATTTGAATCAAACATATGATTTATATGTGCTACGTGCTTTACATGCCAACTCTATGTGATATCTTGCTTATTTATTGTTATCTAACGAACAAACATCATTCGCCTTTAAGTTGTTCTTTTCTTATAGAAAGAGAAAGTTGATTCGTGTTCACACTGGTATACTTCACAAGATCTAAAGCTGCAATATTATCCCTATCCCAACATGACAAAGGCAAGGGAAAAATGACAGGTACTTTAGAAAACAAACAAAACCGGACTGACCTCTCCATTAGGAAGTCACCCATACTGGAACTACAAGAATCCTCGCATTCCAAGGGCATCATCAAGATACTATTTGAGAAAGTCACTGACCTCTAAGAGAAGGTCGCAAGAGCAAAAATGGCCAATGCTGCCCGAGAGGCGTCCAATGAGATCAGAAGGCCTCTGCCGCCTTTTCCATCTTTAAGCTCACCACTACTCGATCACTTCCCCACCTACACCACTGGGACCACAATGTCATTTACCCTAAACCCAATTGTTGTTGGACACGTAGGTACCTCATACAAAACCCCACCACCACCTAACACTGTCCTAGTCCCCAGAACCACCCACTCAGTTTCCTCCTACCAAGTACTGCAAAGCACTCACCCCAGCTTCACTATACAAACAAGCAACGTTTCCCTACCAATCGCAAAAACCACCCAAATGCCTAAACATCACCCCGTGCACCCAACAATTTATTTCCACACAACTGTCACCCCATAAACCTTCTCACCTGATAACCAAGAGATTAATCATTATGAAGAAATGGAAAAGGCGTGGAGAGCCGAGCAGGATAGGCGCGATAAGGAATTGAAATGCAAAATGGTTGAAATGTTGGAACAATCCAAAAGGGCTGCCGGCAAAGCTACGGGTTTGACCAACGATGATCTGTGCATGCATCCGGGCTTGGATTTTCCCAAAGGCCTTAAAGTGCCAAAGTTCGAAATGTTCAATGAAATGGGTAACCCTAAGGCCCATCTATGAGCCTATTGTAACTAATTGGTCGGTATCCGAGACAATCGGGAAACTTATTATGAGGTTGTTTAGTCGAAGCTTGACTGGAGAAGCCTCCGAATGGTTCTCGACACAAGACATACGCTGATGGACTTCATGGGAAGATATGGGTGGAGCCTTCATAGAGAGGTTCCGTTTTAATATGGAAATAGTATCAGACTGGTACTATTTGGAAAAGTAAAATAAAAGTCCACCGAGAACTACTACGAATATGCGAGTAGGTGGAGAACTGAAGCCACTCGAGTGCGACTGCTAATGGGCGAAGAAGAGCTAGTCTCACTTTTTATCCGCTCCCAAGAGACGGATTTCTACGACCGAATGCTGGCAATGGCTGGTAGGCCATTCTCTGAACTTGTCAAATTGGAAGAGGCAATAAAAGACGGTCTCAAATCAGGACGAATCCTGAGTGTAGCTGGCCAAGCTACCGGAACAAGCTCAACAGGGTTTATTAGAAAGAAAAAGGAAGACGTGGCGAACATTTCCCATACTCCTAGCCCAAGACCCCAAAGAAAGGAAGAATTCCAGCCTCCAATGGAAATATACTCTTCACCACCTCTAAATACCTACATACCCGCTCCATACAACCCGGTGCCCATTTATTATGCGCAACCCACTTTCGAAACACCACCACCTAACTACCAAGCTTCACAAAATACCTTTCAATCTCTACCACCAAGTTACCAAGCTCCACAGCCAAATTACCAAACTCCCGCACCTATCTATAAACCTCGACAAAATAACCCACCCACCAATTACCAAAACCAACCACCACTAAATACCTACAATGCACCCGCATATTTACCCTATTAATCGAAACCCGAACTGAGCTGTTCAAATGATTGAGCGCCGCCAGAATGATCCAAACACTTCCCCAAAGGTCGTCGATCCCAAGAACCGATTTTATCGGCAGACCAAACATGCGCCTACCATTCTATTGGAGTAGGGCACAGTACTGAGGATTGTATCAATCTAAAGTACAAACTATAAGATATGATTGAGAGGAAGTAAATTGTTCTCCAGACGGCTGCGCCAAATGTAAACACTAATCCTTTGCCCAACCACAGCAACAATGTTATTCACATGATCGAAAAGGAGGAGGATTGGGTCGCAGGCAGTCATGTCATCCGAGATTTTATTCAAGCACTCGAGCACACAGTGGCGTCACTCTCCATACAGGAATGCCCACATTTCAAAGTATTGATTCTCGCGCCAGTCTTTGAGCATATATCCCAAGTAGTGGCAGTAGCACCTAGAAAAGAATTTATGGTGCAAGTAGTTGCGGCTCACGAAATGACACCATCGGGAAGATGCTATACTCCCAAAGATTTGGCCAAAGGGGCACCTCAAAAAGAAGGAAATCAAAATAGGACCATCACTGAAGGCGAAGCGAAAGAATTTTGGCGCCGGATGCAGCCGAAGGAATACTCCATTATGGATCATTTGAAGAAAACCCCGGCCTAAATATCTGTATTGGCACTTTTGCTAAGTTCACCACAACACCACTTATCTTTGATAAAATTACTGGAAGAAGCCCACGTCCTTGCCTGGGCAGGCAGTGAAAACTTGATCGAAATAGTCATCAACGTCACGGAGGAACATCAAATTGCCTTCATTGAGAAAGAACCGCCCAAAGAAGGTACGAATCACAACAAGACGCTACATATCACTGTTATGTGCCGCAACAAAGTGGTAACTCCGGTTTTGATTGATAATGGGGTTGGTCTCAACATTTGCCTCGAGTCCACTCTGATCCAACTAGGTTATGACCTTGGGAAAGTTCATCAAAGCCATACCAACATACGAGCGTTCGACCGGGGTCAATGTGACACCATCGGAGAAGTTAACCTTAACATTCAAATAGGGACAACATAATTTGTTACTGAATTCCAAGTCATGGAAATACCCGTAAATTACAATTTACTACTGGGAAGGCCATGGATCCACTGGCAGGAGCCATGCCATCTTCACTCCATCAATCTCTGAAATTTGTGTGGGATGGCCATGAAGTCGTAATTCACGGAGAGGGTAGCATTCACAACTACTCGGACAAGTTGGTGTTTGTCATCGAAGTGGAGCCGAAAGGAACGAACTTCCACATAATGGAACTGGTGGGGGCAGCCCACAAAATAGATTCCACAGAAGCACCCATGCTAGCAGTCTATAAAATAATTGCATCAACTATGCTCCAGAACGGATTCAAACTTAGGAATGGTTTGGGAAGGAATTTGCATGGCATCGCCAAGCCGATTCCCGTTCCCCAAAACAATTTCCACTTTGGATTGGGTTATGTCCCAACTGATGATGAGGTCTCATCTGCTACTAAAATGAAGAAAGGCACTGCGAAGCTCCGCAAGCCTATTTCGAATTTGTACCAATCATTCCCAAACAGAATGCCTGTGCCGAATGATGAAGACACAGAAGAAGGGATAGGGATGCTATTCCGAGAAGAATACTGCTCAGTGATATTGAAAGAATGCACAGAAGCGCCAACCATCCGAGATGCTGATCTGGACGAGCAACTATCCAACTGGACCTCTACCCCGCTTTTGGCTCTTCGGTAGAGAAATGATGAATTTATTTTAAACTAGTGAGAATCGGTCGAGACCCGATTACTCACTCTTTTTACCTCGTAATGTTTTCAGAAAAATGAAAATGGCTCGATGTTGATCCGAGCCAGGACCACAATTTGTACTTTCATTACGATCAAATTAATGAAGCCTCGAATTATGGAAAAATGACTTTGCTTTTTTAAACATCATGCATGTGTTTTATACTAACCTCACTTTGCCTTGATTTTTCATTAATGAGAACAATAAATCAACCTTAAATGTCATGATATGTTGCAAAACACATAAATTAAACGGTATAAAGGAGGAAGAGTACGAGGAACATGATGAGGAAACAATGCTACCTGAAGGTCTCATAGAAGAGGTAGAACAGTTGGAAAATAAACAAAATATGAATATAGATGAAACAGAAGCCATCAACCTAGGTGATGAAGAGAACATAAAGGAAACTAGGATTAGTGTACACCTAGAAGCACCCTAAAAGGAAGAGCTGATAAGTCTACCAAAGGAATATACAGACAGATTTACATGGTTATAGGCTAACATGCTGGGATTGAATACTAGTATAGTGTCCCACAGGTTGCCCATCAATGTAGGTTTTACCCCCGTGAAACAAAAAATCAGGCTGTTCAAGCCGGATCTAAGCATCCATATTAAGGACGAGGTGGAAAAACAAATCAAATCAGGGGTGATAGAAGTAACCTCGTAACTCATATGGTTGGCTAACATAGTGCTAGTACACAAAAAGGATGGGAAGATACGAATATGTGTGGATTCTCGGGACCTCAACCGAGCCAGTCCCAAAGACAATTTCCCACTCCCAAACATCCACATACTCATGACAACTGTGCCAATCATGAGCTACAGTCGTTTGTGGATTGCTTTGCAGGATACCATCAAATCCTAATGACAAAGAGGATGTGGAAAAGATAACTTTCATCACTCCATGGGAAGTGTATCACTACAAGGTTATGTCGTTCGGTCTCAAAAATGCCAGCGCCACTTACATGCGTGCTATGACCACCATTGACCATGACATGATCCACAGGGAAATTGAAATATACATGGATGACATCATCATTAGGTCAAGAGAAAGTTTAGAGCACACCACACATTTGTGGAAGTTCTTTAATAGACTCCGAAAGTTTAATTTGAAACTAAACCCGGCCAAATGCGCATTCAGAGTGCCCGTCGAAAAGTTTCTTGGATTCATAGTCAGCCAAAGGGGCATGGAACTAGACCCAGCCAAGATTAAGGCAATCCAGGAGCTACCCCCTCCCAAGACTAAGAAAGAGGTCATGAGCTTCCTGGGAAGGCTGAATTACATTGAATGGTTCATAGCCTAGTCCACCATCATCGTGGAGCCCATATTTAAGCTCCTGAAGAAAGACGCGCCCACAAAATGGACAAAGGAGTGTCAAGAAGATTTTGAAACTATCAGGAAGTATCTATCCAATCAACCAGTTTTGGTACCTCCCAGGCCAGAGAGCCCACTTTTGCTATACTTGTCAGTTTCAGAAAATGCCTTCGGGTGCGTGTTAGGACAACCCGACTATCATGTCCTCTATGCTCGTACCAAACATAGTGAACTCGACTATCACTTTGTGCATAAGAAGGTAGTTCAGGGTGCCATGCTCACCAATTTTATTTTGTCGATCCACCAAGTCACTGACATCTTCACCATGCCTCTCGTCAAGTCTCAGTTTTGATTCTTGCGGTCCAAGCTTGGCGTTGTGGAGCTCCCTACCTCTAAGATTGAGTGGGGATGTTAGACGATATACTTAGGACTCTAGGACTACTAAACTACCATATACTAAATGTCTAAGAGTAAGGATTAGAAAGGGATTATAATTGTATCTATAGTGTGCATTAGTATACCAATATGAGTAGGAATCTTAGTTATTCCTACAATGTATATATTGACACCATATTGAACGTATAGAAGAAAATAAACATACCGATAAATTATAGACTCATTTTAGTAATTTTATCCTTACCTCTCCATGCATATACAACCAAAAGAAGAGGGCAGCAGCAACCAAGTACCAAATAAAGTATCATCTGTACAGTGAAGGCAAACATAAAGTTGCCAACCTGGGAAATAAAAGTTGTTAGAGATATAATTTTTTAAAAACTATATTTTGATTGTAGTATCCTTTTTATAGTAGAACGAAAGAATTAACACAATGACTCTTTGAATTGGTCTGAGCCAGTATTTGTTTAAAAGCGAAGACGGAATTTATTTTGGTTTTAAATTTGTTCTAATCTAAACCTAAACAAATTATAAGAAAATAGAAATTATTATACACAAACACAAACCAAATGTTGTGATATTCTGAATTCTAAAAAAAGATCAATATCATGAAGTAACCAGATCACAACACTTGGGATTAATATGAGATTAGAACACATATTCTGTTTTAAACACGAGATGACAACACCTGGAAAATCACATTTGAAACTTCAATGTTAACTAATTGCAATATGCACGAACTCTCCGTTTTTGCACGAACAACTGAAACGGGTGATAATGACTGTTTGTGGTCTTCAACTGAGTTATCGGGAAGCTATCACAAAGAGCAAGATTATTATAGTTAGAAAAAATGACAAAGCTAACTTAAAGAGAAAGAAAAAGTTAATTGAGCACAAATTATTTACCTCTTCAATATTGATTGATTTACTATTTGAGTCATTCATACAACCCATACTTTGTACATATGCTTGGATCTCTACCTTCCCTTTTTTGTCCACTTTTTCATGCATTTTTGCTTCCGTATCTTGTTTTACTTCAGCCAACTTTTCCTCCATATCAATTTGGAAAGGTAAATTAGCTTTCTAAACTTCTATCTCAACTCTTGCATCAAAATATCGTTGCTCCACCTGGGATCATTTATATATTGGGCCATAAACTAAACTTGAAGTGGCTCGTTTTCCTAAAGTTTGAATAATCCTATGAGTGTCTGGTCCCATTACTTGTGAATATATCATTGCGAGCACTTCGAGGAACATTTAATTGGGGATACGCCTCAACAAGGTCATCCATTTGTTTCATTTTGAAAGAAAGGTAAAGCGGCAGAAAGTTAGCAAAATTTTATAATGGAATGAAAGCATCTTAATATTTATAAAGAATAAGAACTTACCATAACTTCACCAACTATTACAGGTTATTTATTCTCTCTCGTATGGGCTTTTTGGAACACCTCAATACGAGTTGGCTTTGCACCATTATTCTTTTTTGTCATCTGTTTGAATAGTAAGAGATTGCAGTGAAATATTTAAGAATACAAAAATTAATATATAAATAGTAGAAAATAGATAGTGATTATCATCTATAATTTGAGGAAGACTTTTCTTCTTGATTTTTTTAGGAAAACCCACCAAATAGATTGGTTGGGATTTATTGTACAAAAAAATCTTTGCAAATCAACCAAAGCTGGTTGATTGATCAAAAAAATAGGAAAAGGAAAAAAGAAAAAAATGCACCAAGAGGAGAGCCACGAACATTACAGATTACCATATACTCAACAAGAATCTAACAACTAAAACTCCAAGGTCCTTGACTTGATGTGATCTTTCACACCTTCAAGCTCACATGTGATATGGATTAAAGTCTAATGAAGCAGTCTTTAGGCTGCCTCAGATGTAGCAGTATTTTCTGATTGTGCCATGTTCAAATTAAGCTCTAGCAATTATCTTGTACATTTACAGATTCTATACAAAGGAATGCGCATGAAACACACTAATACCACCCTTATATAGTTTCAACAAAGTACTAACTAATTCTAGTCCTCGGTATATGAGTAATAGCCATCAATTTTTTTTCTCCTTTCTTTGTTTCTGTCGCTCTTTTTCTAGAAAAGATAAACACAATAATATATTATAGAATAGTCAAGGAGCAGTAGAAACTGATTCTTGATATTAATGAAATACCTTTGCATCTTTTGAGCTCCAATAATGAACTAATGAATCCAATTGATCTTCTTCGATGAGCTAAGTGCTCAATATCAATATTATATGGGTCATAGTCACTACTTTTTGCTTCATGCTTTCACTCTTTCCATTTAGATCTAGCTGACATCATAAAAATGCGTCTCATATCTTCGGTTGCATCGGTATTTTCCTACCTACACACATACACACAAGAGTCATGATGGCACATATTTGCCCACAAATAGCTAAGCCAAGCCCAACATATTGCAATATAATAGAGTAAATAAGCGGAAGAAATGAGAAGAAGAACTGATTATCTATAATACTAAGTCATATAATAGAAAATGTGGAAATACATAGTCTAAGTCTCCCATAAGATGGGTATCATAAGTACAACAGCCTCTAGAATAATAGAACAATACAAGTCTAAAACTATGAATACATCATCTGAATAATCATAAAAGGAAGAATGCTTAAAGATAGAGAGGGAGGAGGGGTGCTGCGGAACAGCAGAACAGCCAAGCATCTAGCCACAACATCCGAAATAAGCTCGGCATGATAGAATTCCACCCTGCGTGATCCACTAGTACCAGGAACTGAATATGCCCCAAAAGTGCAGAAAGTGTAGTCTGATTATGGGAAACACGTGTACTCAGCATGTCTCAAAAACCGACAACAAAAGAAGTTGTGATGAAGTAACTAGAAAATCCCCCATTACCTTTTATCTTACCCACACTTAGCCTCGTAATCGATTTCATCACCAAAATGGCTATAAAGAATCATATAAGTCACTTATTCAAATAAGCCGGTAATCAAGTAGTCGAGAAGCATATATGAAATCCAACACATACTCATAGGTAAAGAAGTGCAATGCAATATAGTGCAATATGCTCCGTATACACACAAAGCTTCCGGGACTGTATGGAAGATGTGACCCATGGGGGACCGCTAAGTCTATATACCACCCGGAAACATCTGACCTCCCAGGTCACATCGGGTCCAGGCCTCCGAAGACCTAATAATACTCCGATTCATAAGAGACCACTTACCTTGCATTCAATGCAACCTGTTGCAGGCATTCAACCCGATCCTTTTGCAACCATATGCACAATTAAATAAATCAGGAATGAACAACTCAACATTAGACATAGTAGTCAACATTTCACACAAATTTATCAATTATCAGACTTAATAGCCTCGATTTCCATTTATATTAATCGACATAAATTTCATGGTTGAACGAGATTACTAAAGGTTTCAACACAATTCAATCAAGTATAAACACATAACATATAACTGAATGCCCACATGCTTTGGCATTCTCGAGACACGTCTTGTATCAACAACACATCACAACCCAACAAGATACACTGTTGCTCATACCAATGCCCTTCACATCACGGGTACGAGATCCCTTGTTACCCCTTAACCCTTCTTAGTTCATTTTTAGTCTTTATTTAACAAAACCTTCCCTCAAGTGAAGTTAAGTCTCAACATTTCTCGAAAGCTAAGCAATGTGCCATAAACCTCATGAGAGCGCCTTTCCTTTCATCAAAGCTTCAGATCAATCCCAATCTACCAATTACGTAATCTACATGAGTATGTGAGTCCGTAGGCACCCATTTTGCTATACTTATACCCGGAACCCCAAAACGAACCCAAAATAGCCAAACCAGAACCCCAAGAGGAAAATTGAAATTTTAATTTAAAAATAGTTTACTCATAGCCTAAATAAGAAAGATCTAGAAAATCATGTCAACCAACCATGGGTTGACCTCCAATATCAAGAAAAACTCAATATCAACTTAGACCTAAAACCCCCAATTTTCCAACTCAAACCATGGATAATCCCAAATTTAAGGAAGAATTCATGAAGAAACACAAGAACTAGGATTAGGATCTTACCCAAAGCTTAAGACGAGCAAAATGCCCTTGAAATCATCCCAAACCGAGCTCTAGAACTCGAAATATGTGAAAATGAAGTCTAAGTTCGAAATGGGGAATAAATACACTATTCAGCTATGTCCGGGCTCGTGATTACGACCCTAACCTGGCCCAAACATCACAAACGTGATAATGGCCTCACGATCGAGATGCCTGGGCGCGACCTGGCCCAGTCCCCTTTTCTCCTACCCAAATGCGATCCACCCATAGCGATTGTGACGCCCCGCTAAGTCCTTTGTAAACTCGATGGCCTAGCTGTGATCGCGAAGAAGAATTCACTCGCACCGGAAGCAACAAAAACCAGCATTTTCTATATTTTAGATTCAATACACGAAAATCATTTTGAACCCCCACCCCCTCCCCCAGACACAAACTAAATATGCATTTTGGTTATATAACATGCCACAAACATGCTTGCACACTTAAAACACCGTAAGGAGATCGTTTTGACCTGGTTTGACCGTGGTCAACTCTTAACTTAAAACTTAACTAATTTCCAACCAAAAGCCCAAATCATGCTCGAGCCTCTCGGGAGCCGAATCAACACTCGAATAAGTCATAAATCTTGTTCCCGACCTATTGGAATCGATGAAACTTTGGTACGGACCATTTAACCCCGATGTTGACTTTCGTCGAACTTTCTCATTTCCTGAACTTAAGGACTTCTAAATTTACTAAATGTTATCTGACTCACCCGATTTCCTCGAGAATCATGCCACCCATCTCAGCAAGTCATAAACACCAATGTGAAACTACATGAAGGGTATTTTTGAGAAAAAAATGCATAAAACAACTTGGAAGGTCATTTTATCATCTACCACAAAAAGAAATGTTCATCCTCAAACGGTAAAGAAATCCAAGTACCTAAATGGTCAAAAACTGAGGATATCAACTCCGCATGTCTGACCCATCATCTCCATTGAACCTTCACCGAACCTATCTCCTTTGATCTCAACTTCCTAACCTGCCGATCCATAATGGCTATCGGCTCTTCCTCAGAAGCTAAATTTCGTCAAGAAACACCGAATCCCACTAAATCACATGAGAACCATCAGTATAGTACTTCTTCAGCATCAAAATACGAAACACAGGGTGAACACCCGATGAAACAGGAGGTAAAGCTAACTGATAAGCTACCTCACCAATACGCTGAAGAATGTCAAAATACCTAATAAACCTCGGGCTTAACTTACCCTTCTTACCAAAATTCATCACACTCTTCATGGGTGAAACCTTTAGGAAAACCCGCTCACCCACCATGAACTCCAATTCTCAGACCTTTCGATCCGCATACCTTTTTTGCCTACTATGTGCCGTGAGAAGCCTATCCTAAATCAACTTAACCTAATTTAAGGACTGTCACAACAAATCGTGCCCCAAGGCCTAACCTCAAATGCATCAATCCAACCCACCAGGGAACAACATCTCCTACCATACAAAGCCTCAAACGGTGCCATCTCAATGCTCGAATGATAACTGTTGTTGAAAGAAAACTCCGCCAAAGGAAAGAACGGATCCCTGTGACCACCAAGGTCAATAACACAAGCCCGCAGCATATCCTCCAAAACCCGAATAGTTGGCTCGGACTGACCATCTGTTTGAGGGTGGAAGGTTGTGCTAAGCTCCACCCATGTACCCAACCTCTTTTGCATCGACCTCCATAAGAGAGAATTAAACTGCGTGCCCCGATTTGAAATGATAGAAATGGGCACCCCATGCAAGCAAACTATCTCTCGAATGTAGATTCTAGCCAACTTCTCTGAATTGTATGTAGTCTGAATCGGAATGAAATGAGCCGACTTGGTTAATCAATCCGTTATAACCCAAATAACATAAAACTTACCCATGGTCCATGGTAATCCTACCACAAATTCCATAGCGATCCTCTTCAACTTCCAATCACGTGTGGGCATCCTCTGAATCATACCACTAGGCTTCTGGTGTTCACACTTCACCTGTTGAAAATTCAAACACCAAGACACGAACTCCACATTGGCCCTCTTTATCCGAGACCACCAGTAATGTTACTTCAAATCACGATACGTCTTAGTCGTCCCTCGCTGTATAGAATATCTCAAACTTTGAACCTCCTCAAGGATTAATCGAGTTAAATCACCCATCTGAGGTACACAAACATGACCCTTGATTCTCAAAACAGCCTCACTATCTAGAATCACCTCATTGGCCTCTCCCCTTAACACCTTATCCCGAATCTTACTCAATTTCCCATTATCAAACTGTTGAGCCTGAATCTACTCCAATAAGAACAACCTCGCCTCCACATAAGCTAGAAACTTTACCAGGCTCTAAAATATCAAGCCTAACAAAATGATTTGTCAACGATGGAACATCCATATCCAAGGGATGCTCCCCTACCTGTAACATAGCTAGACTACGCATACTCACCGCCTTCTGACTCAAAGCATTCACCATTAAATTAACTTTGCTCGGGTAATAAAAGATAGTCATGTAATAATCCTTGAGCAACTCCAACCATCTCAGTTGCCTCAAATTGAGATCCCTTTGATTGAATATGTACGGAAGGCTACGATGATCCGTGAACACCTTACAATACACCCCGTAGAGATAATTCCTCAAAATATTCAAAGCAAACACTACCGCCGCCAACTCCAAATCATGAGTGGGGTACTTCTTCTCATGAACCATCAACTGCCTCAAAGAATAAGCTATCACCTTGCCTTTCTACACCAACACACAACCAAGACCAATACGAGAGGCATCACAATACACTATAAAGCCCTCTCCCTCTACGGGTAAGGTGAAAAAAGTGGTAGTCAATAAAGTCTTGAGCTTTTGAAAGCTTGCCTAACACTCATCAAATGACTAGAAGGCCACTTCCTTGTAAGTCAACTAAGTCAATGTAGATGTAATAGATGAGAATCCCTTCACAAATCGACAATAATATCCCGCCAAACCAAGGAAACTCCAAATCTCGATGACTAAAGATGATCTAACCCAATCCCGAACCACCTCAATCTTCTTAGGATCTACCATGATGCCATCCTTGGACACTATATGCCTCTAAGAATGCCACCAAATCAAGCCAGAATGTACACGTCAAAAAAATTAGCATAGAGTTGCTTCTTTTTCAAAATTTCAAGCAGGATCCTCAAATGTTGTGCGTGCTCCTATCTACGACGAGAGTAAATCAAGATGTCATTGATGAATAAAATGATGAAGGATTCAAAGTACGGTTTGAACACCCCATTTCATCAAGTCTATGAAGGCAGTTGGGACATTTTTTAGCCCAAAGAACATCACTAGAAACTCATAATGTCTATAACACGTCTGGAAAGCTATCTTAGGGATATCCTCTGCCCTAATCTTCAACTGATGATAACCTAATTTCAAATTGATCTTAGACAAAATCGAAGCACCCTAATGCTGATAAAACAAGTCATCAATGCGAGGTATCATATACTTCTTCCTAATAGTAACCTTGTTCAATTACCGATAATCGATACACATAAGCATGGATCCATCTTTCTTCTTCACAAAAAGCGTAGAAGCACCCCCCGAGGAAACCCTGGGTCTAATGAACCCCTTACTCAACAAATCTTTGTATTACACTTTTAACTCGACCAGTGCCATTCGATATAGCGGAAATGGGTTGAGTGCCTAGCTCCAGGTCAGTACAGTAATCAATATCGAAATCTATTGGAATACCCAGTAGGTCTATCAGAAAGACCTCAGAAAACTCACTCACCATAGGAATGGATTCAAGTGTAGGAAGCCTCCGCACTAGTATCCCGGATATGCGCCAAATAGACAAACACCCCTTCTCTACCATTCATAGAGCCCTAAGGAATGATATTACCTTCTTTGGAGCATGACTACAAACACCTCTCCACTCTACCCTAGGGAAGTCCATCTAACATGACTGTCTTGGCATGAAAATCCATAATCGTGTGATAAGGAGATGACCAATCCATACAAGGAATAACATCAAAGCCTACCATATCCAGAAATTTTAAATATACCTTGGTGTCATAACCCATCAAGGTAACTACACAAGATCGATAAACTCGATCTACCACTATATAATCTCCAACCAGAGTCGAAACATGTACAGGCAAAGTAAGTGCCTCACATAGCATATCCAGACCCGAAGCAAAGTATGTAGACACATAAGAATAAGTAGAGGCTAGGTCATAACAGCATAGCCGACCTATGATAAACCAGAATAATACCTGTGATAACGATATCCGAAGCCTCAGCCACTGGCCTACCCGAAAAAGCATAACAATGGCCACGACCACTCTCAGACTAAGTACTCATACAACCACCACCACCTCGACTAGTCTAGGCACCACCCCTACCAGAATAAGAACCACCCCTGTCACTATGAGCGCCTCCTCTAGCCGTTGATAACGTCCAAATCCACCCTATTAATTAGAATGGCCACGGTCGTATGCAAATATAATTTACCCAACTATGAGTCGGGGTCGAATCCCACAGAGAACAATATGTAGGTGATTTAAGCAGATTAGGAATTATCACTAACAATAGCTATGCCCGAACGCATCAATGGTGGTTTTTGATAAGGTTTTTATAAAATATGGAAATATAAATTCTAATCTAGAAAGCAAGTAAATTGATCAATGGCAACAAGAATAGAAGGAGGGAAACTACTTCTCAAGTAACGATCCAATCTATTTCACGAATTGTAAATAATAGCAAGTTTATGTTATTTAGCCTCAGATAATGACTCTAAATTAACTTCTTCCGAAGATTAACTAGACTACCCAATTGAAGATCCCTCAAGCAATTAGGAGCATTAAGAACACCCGAATATGGCTACAATTGGTATTGCCTATTCCTAGGTCAATTTCCATTAGATGAAGGTTAACGCCCCAAATTCATGTTAATTATCCTATCCCAACTCCGTTTTTCCACTTCCGAGTTTCAAACAAAGTAAATGGGCAAGTTCAAAGGTTAACTAATCCTTTGAAAACATTCAAGAACAAGAATAATTAAAATAGCAACAACTTACTTGATTAAGAACAATGCAAATGAATAAATAAGCACAACAAGAGTGTCAATCTTAATTGTCACCAAGAGATTTCCATCAACAAGGATTAAAAAGAAGAGAGAACATTTTTGTAGGAACCCTAGCCTCCAACTTGTGGGAGCTGCCAAAGATACCTGATGTTTTGCCCTAATTTTCTATTTATATAAACTGGAATGGAAGAAATCGTCAAATCTCAAGTTCTGGTCGAAAATTTCCAAAAATCCTTCAACGCGATCGCGCCATGTGTCTGCGCGATCGCGTGGATGACGTCAGCTCCACTTGGTTCCTTCAGCGCGATCGCGTGCAAATTCAGCGCGAACGCGTGGATTTAATATCGCGCGTGTGCGCGATTGCGTGGACTAGCAGCGCAAACGCGTATAGTTAATAGCGCGCGTAGGCGCGATCGCGCAGATTATTTTTCCACGAATTTTTCCAGAACTTCCAGTTAATTCCAGTTTTGCAACTTTTTTGCTTGTTTTCCACACTTAGGCTCTAGGGACCTCGTATTACCTGAAACATGACAAAAACTACCTAAAATGACATAGACTTGCTTAAAAACAAGTAAAACTTATAGTTAAAAAGCATCGATTGTAGTGTAAAATCACGCCACATCAGCCGTGAGCTGTGTTGAACTAGGAGTTTAACTCTGTGAACCCTAGAACGAACCACTGCTTTTACTGGAACACTCCCTCCTAAAGTTTTTGGGATCGCCATACTTAAAGCATTCCCTACTGGCCACGGTAGGCCGAGAACAACTTGAATAGCTAGACTGTCCTCCATAGCGTGAAGGCCTAGAATATGAACCCTGTGGACCTTGTGCCGAATTGGTCATGCCATACTCTAAAGCTGACATAACTGCATAAATGGGCCTGATGGACCAGAGACGATGATATTCCCTCCTCGAATAACCTCAGCTCCTAGGTGGAGTACCGTTGTAGCTACCAACATATTGAACCCTTTTTTCCTCATGCTACTCAAAACCCTACTGTTGAATCATCTCTATATCCATGGAAGCATCCACCACATCCTAAATGACGCCCCAGAAGCTGCAATTTGAAAAACACCCAAACAAATCGAAATATTTAACCCTCTTAAACATCTCTTCAACCTCTCTGCCTCGGTGGGAAATATCAACATAGCATGGCAGGCCAAGGCATGGAATCTAGTCTCATACTCTATCACGTAGATGCCATCCTGCCTTAAACCCTAAAATTTATCCCTCATAAACTCTCTAATACTATGAAGGACATACTTATCCAAGAACCTTTGAGTAAACTGAACCCCAGTAAGTGGAGGTGACCCGGTTGGCCTACTATTCATAAAAACTTTAACGCTCCATAAATTCGGTTTAGATTTGAACTCATTAAATGCTTGTGGTTAGTCCCGAAGGGTGTGATAATGTGACTCATTAGTATACAAAGTTTTCTTGAAGTAATTTGGGCTGTAAATAATTTCCAAAGCCAAGACAAGTTGAAAAGTACATAGAAATCAAAAGTTCCAACGGAGTTTGCACAAGGCATGAGTTCGAGCGAGTATAATTCGAAATTAGCAAGGAATTTGAGAAAAATAAAACATGAAAGTTGTAGCCTTTTGAAATACCTTTTCATCCATATAAGGCCCACATCAAACGGAGGTATGTACAAAAAGTTATGACTAATTTACTGAAGACATGTAAAATAGAAATCCCTATTCTTGTAGGATTATGTTTTAAAACCCAAGCCTTTATGAAAACCTATAAATACAACGGTGAGGGTTTTTCAAGCAGTGGCTTCTACCAACCCTCAAAGGTGAGTTTTTAATCAAATCCCTATGCTAATTACATTAAGTTAACACTACATTAACAATGAATCATTATTTGGAATCGCTATATTGTGGAAAATTATTTCAAGGTCATATATGGGATGAAGCTTTGGGATTTCTTCCAAAATTTAAGCCCCTCACTATTTGATGGATTATATGGAGTTGTTATTATGTTTTAGACATTGAATGGTTGGTAGAATCATAAAATAGGATTGATTTAGATTCACTCTATCAAAGAAAAACCCTAGTATTTTTGTTATAGAATTCCCTCAGAGCGATCAGCTTTAATTGACGTTTCCCACTGATTTAACCGTTGGATCGATCTCAAATTTTAACTGAGTGGTCACAATATAGGTCTTAAATTTGAATGGTGGAGATCTGATTTGAAGGTCCGCAGCAGTGTGTGTCGAGCTATAAAAAGTAGCTACGAATTTGGTGAATACCTCTATCTTATTGATCATACAAACTTCAGTTAGATGTAAAGTGATTCTTTGAAGCGTGGAGCTTAAGTTTGAAATATTTTAATGGGATTTGAGGTATTTTTACATTTTTGAAAACATTTTGATATACGTCTATACTTTTAAAATATCGTTTGAAACATGTCTACTTTTAGGAATTTTTTGAAAGCATGATTAGTTTTGAGAATCCTCTTTTGAATGTTAGTACAAGTTGAAACCCTAGGTGGTTGTTCTTTGTTGAACTTATTTTTGAATTAAAGATGATATTCGAAAAACGCCATGCGCAAGCCTAGTTATTCGGGAGGATGAGTAACCCATGAGTTGTCGTGCGCAAGCCTAGTTATTTGGAGGATAAATAATCGCCGTGAGTAGCTCTGATGCGGAGGCCGCATTCGTGCGCAAGCCTAGTTATTCCAAAGTATGAGTAACTCGTAAGTTGTGCTATGTAAGCCGCATTCGTGCACAAGTCTAGTTATTTGGGAGGATGAGAACCGTCGTGAGTTGCATGCCGATGTGTAAGCCGCACTCATATGCAGACTTAACGTGATAAACAGTTGATGGATTAAAATTGTTATACTTCTTCCTTATTGGTTTCCACGGATGATTTTACTGAGTTTTGTGATTTACTCTCTCACTAATTTTGAACTGTTTCATTAATATTGTTTTTACTTATTACCATTATTATGATTATCTTATGATATGAACTATTTCCCCTTAGACACTCACTGAGTACAAGTACTAAGGCATACCATTATTATTTTTATGGTATGTTAGGTAGGGGAGAAGAGCAGGTACACGCAGATCGCACGGACTAGGGGTACTTGCTGCTTTCGAGTTGTTGGTGAGCCCACATTCTTTTTCATGGCTTTCAATTGAGTCATTTATTATTTTCTATTAGTTTCGGGTTGTGTCCTTAATTAGATTATTTTCTTAGATGCTCCATGGAAAAGTGTAATATTATGGGTAGTATTGTGCAAGTCGTTACTTGGCTTGCGGGTGTTTTGCCTCAAAGGCAACTATTGCAGATTATTATTTTATATCATTTACTTATTCCTATTAATTATTGTTTTATTTTAAATATACATAATTGGATTAACTAATAAGTATGGGGCATTATTTGTAATTATTCACTTTATGAGATGCTTCCGATGTGGGTTTTTTTGCATTGGATGCCTGTTGCGCCAGGGTGGGTTTTGGGGGTTGACAAAACCCCTCCACCACAGCTTGGCATAATCGACCATCTGAAATGTTGTGTAATCAACTCCATGAGACTCGACTAACCCTAGGTTGTGCAACCTCTTGTGACAGCTAATCAGGAACTCATACACCTCCTCGCTCTTTCCCATAGAACTTGGCAGGCTCCATCCTCTTGACATATCGAACATTTTATGCTCCTCAGTAGACATAGCAAGCCTGTTGGTAGAATAGGGAGCTATACCAGGCAAACCCAAACCATCAAAGCAAGGAGCCATAGCTGTGGCTGGCTGGGCTAGCCGGACTGGCGAAACCCCTGGTATCTGAAACCCTGGTACGAACATCTGATCTTGATTCTTCCCCTAACCCTAATCGGGGAGCCGTCTGAAGTGGCAGGTAAGATACCCCTGAGTCATCCCCTCAAGGATACCTAACATCTAAACCAAAGAGCCTTGCACAGCTGGTGCAGCAATAAATCCAGGCGGTGCCTGCACCAGCCCATACTCCTCAGCGGGAATCGGCTCATCCTCAAGAATCACCTCTAGGTCAGGAGACTCTGCCCTATCACGGTCTTGAGCGGCGGCTGGTGCTTGACCCCTAGCGGGTGCTGCCACACGTCCTCTACCCCTGCCACGCCTCCTTCCTCCTCCATGTGCAATAGTATTGCTAGCAGGTATAGGTGCAGGAGCTGGCTCCTTATCCCCAGCAACGACAGAACGAGTCCTCACCATCTGTGAGAGAATGAAACAATAAAGTTAGAATTCATGTAGTGCCAAGTACGAACGATAAGAATGAATAGAAGTTTCCTAAATTTCTTATAGCCTCTCGAAGATAAGTACAGAGCTTTGCATACCTATTTGCGAAACTTTACTAGATATTGCTCTTGTACTCATGAGACCAGTGAACTTAAGGCTCTGATACCAAATTATCTGACTCAAAAATCAAGAGTCATAATGGCACCTATTTTCCCACCAATGGGTAAGCCAAGCCCAACATATTGCAATATACTAGAGTAAATAAGCAGAAGAAATAAGAAGAAATGATTATCCATAATACTAAGAGCCCATTTGGATAGGCTTATTGCTTTTGACTTATAAGCCAAAAGCCATAAGTTAGGAATTTCAGCTTATGTCTTTTGGCTTATTTTTATTATTTTGGCTTAAAAATAAGTGCTAAAAACAAATTTTTTATTTTACTCAAACACTACAAAAGTGATTAAAAGCTGTTTTGGCTTAAAAGCACCTAAATAAGCCAATCCAAACAGGCTCTAAGTCATATAATAGAAAATGTGAAAATACATAGTATAAATCTCCCCCAAGATGGGTATCATAAGTACAAGAGCTTCTAGAATAGTAGAATAATATAAGTTTGAAACTGTGAATACAACGTCTGAATAATCATAAAAGTCGTAATGCTAAAAGATAGAATGAGGAGGGGTGTTGCGGAACATCCAAACAGTTACCATAACCTCCGGAATAGGCTCGGCATGATCTCACTCCACCCTGCGCGATCCACTGGTACTAGGAACTAAATCTGTACGAAAGGTGCAACAAGTGTAGTTTGAGTACGAAAGCACGTCTACTCAGCATGTCTCATAAACCGACAACAAAAGACATAGTGGCAAAGTAAATAGAAAATCATCCTTTACAATTAATCTTACCCATACTTAGCCTCTTAACCGAATTCATCACCAAACAGAGTATAAAGAATATTATTAGTCACTAATTCAAAATAACCAGGTAATAAAGTAGTCAAGAAGCATGTATGAAATCCAACACATATTCATATAAGGAAGGTAAAGAAGTGTTATGCAATACTATATGCTCTGCATACACACAGAGCTTCTGGGACTATACAAAAGATGTGACCCATAAGGGGGCCACTAAGTCCATATACCACTCGGAATCATAAGACCTCCCAGGTCACATCACGTCCTACCTCCCAATACCTAATCATGCTCCAAGTCATAAGAGGTCACTTACCTTGCATTCAATGTAACCTGTTGCAGGCAGGAAACCCGATCCTTTCACAACCATATGCACATTTGAATAAATAAGATAATGAACAACTCAACACTGGACTTAATAGCCAACATTTCACACAAATTCATCAATTATCAGACTTAATAGCCTCGATTTCCATTTATATTAATCAACAAATGGGGGGACGAGATTACTAAAGGTTTCCACACAATGCAATCAAGTATAAACACATTGCAAATAATAGCTAATGCCCATATGCTTTGGCATTCTCAAGTCACACCTTGTATCTACAACACATCACCAACAAGATACACCTTTACTCATACCAATGCCTGTCACATCACAGGTACGAGACCCCTATTACGCCCTTAACCCTTATTAGTCCATTTTAATTTTTATTTAACAAAAACTTCCCTCAAGGGAGCGCCTTTCCTTTCCTCAAAGCTTCGGATCAATCCCAATCTACCAGTTACGTAACCTATATAAGTATACGCATCCGTCGACACCTATATTGCTATATCTATACCGAGAAACCCAAAACGAACCCAAAATAGCAAAATCGAAGCCCCAAAGAGAACACTGGACATTTAATTTAGAAATAGTTTACCCATAGCCTAAATAAGAAAAACCTAGAAAATCATGCAAAACTAACCATGGGTTGACCTCCAATTTCAAGAAAAATTCAATTTCAACTTAGGCCTAAAACCCCCATATTGTTCGACCCAAACTATGGATTAAATCCTAAATTTAAGGAAGAAGTCGTGAAGAAACATAATAAATACAATTAGGTTCTTACCCTAAGCTTAAGACGAGCCAAATGCCCTTGAAATCATCTCAAATCGAGCTCTAGAACATGAAATATGTGAAAATGTAAGTTTAAGTCCGAAATAGGGCAAAATACATTGTTCAGCGATTTCCTTCGAAACAACCACGAGAGAAGGCTCGCGATCGCGACCATGACCCTGCCCAAACATCGTAAACGCAACAACGGCCTCACGATCGCGATGTCTAGGGGCAACCCGACCAAGTCCCTTTTTCCCCTACCCGAACGCGATCCACCCACTGCAATTTTGACATCGCGCCAAGTCCTTCTTCGCGAATGTGATGGCCTGGCCGTGATCTCGAAAAAGGAATCACTGGCACTAGAACCAGGAAAAGCCAGCATTTGCTGTATTCCCAATTCAACATTCGAAACTCGTTGGAAACCCTCGGACACAAACCAAATATGAATTTCAGTCATAAAACCTGTTTTGAACCCGTTTGCACTCTCAAACTACTTAATACAGATTGTTTTGACTCGAGTTTGATCGTGGTCAACTTGTAACTTCAAACTTAACTAGTTTCCAACCAAAAGACCTAATCATGCTCGAGCCTCTTAGGACTCAAACCAACCACCCGACTAAGTCATAAATCACATTCCAGACCTAATGCAATCGACAATACTTGGTATGTACCGTTTTACCCCCGATGTTGACTTTGGTTTGTAACGACCCTTTCGGTCGTTATGGGAAATGTAGGATCACCTCACTAAATATAACCTTTCTAAAGGTAGAACGAGCCAATAAAAACTCAATCATATGAGCTTATGAGCTGAAATTTGACTTTTTTGTGGTTGCTGCTTGATTTTCTCGAGTCCATCAGGGGGTGACAAAGAAAATTAGAACCCCGTTGGGAATTTCGAGGCCACGGGTGGATTCGTAGGACGTCTCTATGTATATGTGCATGTTTGTTTTGTGTTTGTGAGGCCTTGGATGAAATGTTAGGTGATAGGGGCAAAACTGGACAAAAGTCGAGCTTACTGCCCAAATGGGACTGCTGTGGCGGTGGGAGTACGGCTGCACCGCTGTAGCAGTGGTGGACCGCTGCCAGCGGCCATCCATTTTCTAGGTGGCCGCTGTGGCGGGCGGTTGACCGTTATGGCGATACCGCTATTGCGGTGGATAGACCGCCATAGCGGATCCTCTTGGTCTGCTATAGCGGTCACTTGACCGCTACAGCGGGACTGCTGCAGTGGTGGAATGACCTCTGTAGCGGTCGAAGGAAAATAGTGACCCAATTTTTAAACACTTAGTCTCACATTCTTTATTCATAAAACACTAACACAGTTCCCAAAAAACACCTAGGGTGAAATTCCAAGCTAGGGCAAGAAACTCTTGAGAGGTAAGTTTCATCTATTCCTTTCTATCAGTCCGTTCTCCTTCATGATTGCCATCCCTTTTGTGGGTCTTTAATGGTGAGATTGAAATAGAAACCCTAGAAATTAATAAAGTTTCTAAACTCTATGGGTTATGGTTATTATAACTTAGTTATCATCTAAAAGCTTGGGTTATTTTCTCTTAATCATGAATTGAACACTTAGAGCGATAAACTAAGTGAATTGAGACCTAGGGTTCTATAAAAATGGTGTCTTGACCATAAAAACTACTTTTAGTGGGAACTTTGATAGAATATTGTTATAAATTGATGATTAATGATTACTAAGGCCCTTTATAGGTTGCTTAACACCTAGAAAATCATCCACCCCTTGGAATGGGGTTAAAGGAAGGGTATTCTTGAATTGGTACTTGTGATTTGAGTATTTGTGGCTTATTGAGCCTTCTATTTCTAGACTTTGAGCGTTCTGAGGCTTTAAGGAAAGGAAAAGCTGTAGCGGAGTGACTTGCGTTGTTCCAGCTCTACATTGAGGTAGGTTACGGTCTACTTGAGTTAGACTTTAGTTAGTTGATTGTATGTTTTGTGAATTCTTTAGAAGAAAGCATGTCTAGTTTTCATGCATGATATTGTGTGGCTAAACTCCTATGTGAATGTGATTGAGTGATTATGTAGGCTTCGTGCCACTATTCCTACGTGTTATTCTGCAGTGGATGTATTTTGATGAGAAGCTAACATGATCTTCTCGGCGGTATTGTGACACGAAATGATGATTTGAGTATTGATAATGTGAAGGTAAGAAACACTATTCTGTAAAGAGGTATGGAAAGGCATATATGTGACCTATATTATGGGCTCATGGTTTGAGGTTAGTTCCGAAAATGAGAGGTATGTTGATATGTCCCGCGTCCGAGGTTCATTCCGGAGCGGAGGTTGGTGCTCAGGTCTGAGGAGTGAATCCAGAACGAGTGGTACATGGACACCATGGGTCCCCTGCAGGTCATGACTATTGAGCAATGACATCAGTTAGCATGTGTGTACAGTGAGTGTGGTTATTGTGGTAAACTTATTTCTATTGTGGCTTACGTTGATTGTGATTCTTGATATCTGCGTGATTTGATTGTGATTATCCTTGGTTGACTTGTTATGGATTATTGATATTCATGTATGTTGGCTGGCTTATTTATTCTATTGATTTTATGAAATATGGATGATACTCATCTTAGTCGGCCTATGATATCTACCGGTACATAGTGTTTGTACTGCTACTACCTTGCTACATTCTTTTGAGTGTAGATTGTGATACAAAGACTGCTACTCGCCCTCACATCTAGTGTGGAGGACGCCTGCTGATAGATTTAGGGTGAGCTTCTTCACATTCTAGGCCCCCGAAGATCATCTTCTTATGATGTCTTTTCTTATTCTAGACATTATGGATATTTATTAGTCATATTTCATTCCTTAGACATGTTTTAGATTAGAGTCCCATACGATGACTTTCGGATTTTGGGGATTTTGTAATAGTTAGAACTTCCGCATTTATTTCAGTATTTATGGCATAACTTATTTTTTTTATTTGATGCTTGAATGAATAATAACTGATTAACTTGGTTAATATAAAATCGGACTTGGTTAAATAGATGACTTGTGCGTTGGTTCGCCCACTAAGATTTAGTTGGGCGCCAGTCATGGCGGGTTGGGTCGTGACATGGTCAAACATCCATATTTTCTTAACTTAGTGACTTCTAAATTTACTAAATCTTATCTAAAACTCAACTGATTGCCTTGAGAGTCGTTCCACCCATCCTCGCGAGTCATAAACACTAATGTGAAACTATAGAAAGGGTATTTTTGGGGGAAAGTCAAAAAATGCATACAACGACTAGGAGGGTCGTTACATCATCTACCACTAAAACAGACGTTCGTCCTTGAACAGTAAAGAAAACCAAGTACCTGAATGGTCAAAAAGTTAAGGCTATCTACTCCGCATGTCCAACTCGCTCGCCTAAGTAGCCTCCACAACCGGATGATGCCTTGATTGAACCTTCAGTGAAGCTATCTCCTTTGATCTCAACTTCCTAACCTACCGATATAAAATGGCTACCAGTTTCTCCTCATAAGCCAGATTTTGGTCAAGCAACATCAAATCCCACTGAATCACATGAGAACCATCCGCAGGGTTAAGATAAAAGCAAGACCCAATTAGTAAAGGAGTTATAGGCAAATCTAGGTATGTTAAACCTAAATCCTCCTAATTGATTCCTACTAATGAATCTATACTAATTGATAATCAACAAGGAAGACTCAATGAATCCACAAATGAGCAAATCAATGTAGAAAATCAAGGACAAGAGTTTTAGATTACCAATCAAAGATCCACACAACTAATCACTAAGATAATCTCTAATTAACTAACTAAACAAACTATCACTCATAAGAGGTTTTTTCTTCAATAATCAAGCTAAAAAACTAATGAAATGACTAAGGCAACTATATATAGTCTTGTCTTTTATAACTAAGGCCCAAAAGTGACCTTTTGCAAACTAAGCCACAAGTTAGCCGAAAATAGCCAACATTGGTTGGCTCTTCTTTGGCCATTTGCACTTCCATCCACTTTTTATGGCTTCCCTTCTTATGCCTTAATCTTCAACATCCTCCCAAGCAATCATCCACACGTTATACACTCTTGAGAGGTGTTCTTCATGTCACGACCCCACTAGAGGCCATGACGGGTACCCGATACTAATATACCGAGCACTTCTGAACTAACATTCCATTCTCGCTACTATGTGTGCCACATGAACAATTTATGAATATCTCACTTAATATAGTTATCAATAGCTATACCCGTAAGCATATGTTAATAAGCTTTACCAAAATAGTACACAACAACAAGGACGGACAACGTTACGAAACATCTATCCACATACGTCTGTCTACGAGCCTCTAAATAAGATACATAAATCCATGCGAACGGGGCAGGATTTCACCATGCCCAAATATATACACAAGAGTAGTACCAATAAGCTGTAGCTCCAGAACAACTGAAGCGCTTTCAAGATACCGCTGATGGAGCTCCTAGAGGTCAGACACGTCTACCTGTTTACCTGCGGGCATGAACGCAATGTCCACAAGAAGGGACGTCAGTACGAATAGAGTATTGAGTATGTAAGGCATGAGCAATAATATAATAAGACACATGGAGCATATCATGAGGGAAAAGGGAAACCTGTACATCTGAGTGCCTGTCAAGGCGGATACCACGCATGCTTAGCTCTTTTTAAAAAAAAAACATTTCTCATACATAAGATGGAATTGCTGCGGAACGTGCAGCCTGATCCAAAAGCATGTCATTTTGTCATGGAACGAACGGCCTGATCCATCTATATATCATATATATAATAGTGTCGAGGAAAAAACGACCCGATCCATTTATATATCATATATATAATAGTGCCGAGGAATGAACTGCCCGATCCATTTAACCATATATTCCGCGTCCGGGATGATATCATAATATACCAACTGATCAGGTGGCTATGCGTATATAACGCCTCACCCTTTTTACTTTCCCCATAAAATCATATTGATACATATAAGCATATATAATACAAGTAGTATGCAGGAGAGCCCAAATAAAGGTTGTTACTTTATCGGAGTGACGTAAGGTCAGTAACCTCCGATTTATATTATGGAATAATCATCATCGCTCTATCTCAACTTGAACGAACAATTATTATAAGGTGAGATCAACAACAATGAGTAAAATCAGGAAAATCATGAAATAACTCAACATCCTCATAATAACATTAAAATCGTAAAATTGGACTTTAAACATAAAATCATCATTATCACTGTAATCATCATAGAAACATTCTCATCTTTAACATCATGAGAAGCTTTAAGAATCATGAACTTCTAGCTTTTTGAAACAAGGAGGTTATGGAAACATTTATGGAATCATAAAATAGGAATCATGCCTTTGAAAGAAAGGGACTAGCCTTAACATACCTGTTCAACCTCCTATTAGCTACGCTATCCGTTCTAGCTCGTAAATCTACATTCGAGAGGATTTACACTAACGTTAGACTCATTATTGCACACTTGTTCTAAGTTTTCAAATCAAACTATTTTATGTCCTACCGAAAATCGGGCAGCATCTCACCTGTTTATATGCCTAGCCCGAAATCTCAATTCAGCAACCAACAACAAAAAACAACAATACCAACATCAACCATAATATTCTCAATACCAAAATACTTCATAAACATCCCATATGGTGTTTATCCCATATTTCCACTAACAAAATCATTTTATAACTATTTAACAGCTCTATCTTCGTAAAGATACCAAAACTAATATCAATAGGGAGAGATTCATATCTTATTCTTACAAGAACAACAATTCTTCAGTGTTCGCCTAGAATCCAAACCGGAACCCACTGCAAAACAATACTACAATCACGACCACGCGCTATCCGAACCTAAACTAATACTCCGCCGCTTGAAAATCACTCAATTTTGTGATATGCTCACCTCCCTCATCTATTTTTTGGATTTTTCTGCAAATGATGATGAAAATAAAGGGGTTCTACCCCTTATATAGGTGGTCAATGTCGGTGGAACCGACTTAGTAATTGGCCTTCGCGAACGCAATGTCCTCTTGTGAACACGAAGGTCTTGAATTTCGGTGGCCATCGCGAATGCGAGGCCATCTTGCGAACATGAAGGGAAATTCTGCCCAGTTTGCCCAATTTTCATCTTTCGCCCATTTGACATCCAATCCTTCCAATACTTCTCATACTTGATCATAAACCATTATAACTATAAAACAAGCATATATAATCTCGTATGTCCTCAACAATAACCCCATGTTCACAATAGTACAACTACCACCTAGCGAATCTTAACGTACCAAGCTGCAAGGTGTAACACTTCAAGCGCCTCCAATGCCCCTCTATTCATAAACATCACTTGCGAGCCTTAGAGTTCCTTGGCGTGGCTACGAGGGAATGGCCTTGAAGGAGTGGTGCCCATTGGTATCATATCATCCTCCCCTTCTTGGAGAAGATTCGTCCTCGAATCTAAAGGCTCACCTACAACACAAGAAGATAGATCATTTACATTGAAAACATTATGCACATTATACTCACTTGGCAAGTCAATCTTGTAGGCATTGTCATTGATCTTCTCAAGGACTTTGAAAGGGCCATCTCGTCTTAGGCTCAACTTTCCCTTCCTCAATTGAGGGAATCTTTCCTTCCGGAAGTGGACCCAAACCCAATCATCGGATTGGAATTCCACTTTTTTTTTCCATGGTTTTGCCTTTTTGCCACCTTAGTATTAATCCTCTCTATGCTTTCATTCCCTTTGGCATGAACCTTCACCATTGCAGACGCCCTTTGTTTTGCATCTAAACTCACAACAACATCCGAATGAATCACAAATTCTTTGTGCCACAAATAATGTTGCCAATAGGTCAATACCCTCACAAGTGCTTACAACTCCTTGTCATAAGTTGAATAATTCAAACAAGCCCCCTTTAGCTTCACTAAAGTAACCTAATGGCTTGCCCTCTTGCTTCAATACTCCACCTATACAAACCCCGGAAGCATCACACTCAACTTTAAATGTCTTCTCAAAATTGGGCAATTGCAACAATGATGATGAAATCAACATGGACTTCAACTCTTGAAAAGCCTTCTCTTGCTCATCTCCCCAAACAAAAGGGGCTTCGTTTTTGATCAATTCGATTAAAGGAGAGGCAATAGTACTAAATCCCTTCACAAATATCCTATAGAAACTTTCCAACCCATGAAAACTCCTTACATCGGTTGCATTTTTAGGAGTTGACCAAGTTCTAAGGACTCCACCTTTTCTTCATCAACCTCCACACCATTCACACTCACAACAAAACCTAATAATACCACTTTATCGACCCCAAAGGAGCACCTTTTGAGATTAGTAAACAACTTTTCATGCAATAAGACATCAAACACTTGTCTCAAATGGACTACATGCTCCTCCATTGTTTTACTATACACAATAATGTCATCAAAATAGACAAACACAATTTTATTGATAAAGGGCTTCAAGACATGATTCATCAACCTCATAAAAGTGCTAGGTGCATTGGTTAGGCCGAATGGCATAACAAGCCACTCATAGAGACCAAACTTGGTTTTGAAGGCCGTTTTCCACTCATCACCCCGATTCATACGAATTTGGTGATAACCACTTCTAAGATCAACCTTTGAAAATACACTTGAGCCACATAGCTCATCCAACATATCATCAAGTCTAGGAATAGGAAGTCGACACTTTACCGTGATTTTGTTGACGGCTCTACAATCAATGCACATCCTTTAAGTGCCATCTTTCTTTGGAACAAGAATCACCGGTATGGCACATGGACTAAGACTTTCTTTGACAAGACCCTTCTCAAGGAGCTCTTCAACTTGCCTTTGCAACTCCTTAGTTTCCTCCGGATTGCTCCTATATGCTGGTTTGTTAGGAATTTTGGGATCCCAGCACAAAATCAATTTCATGTTCAATGCCCCTCAATGAAGGCAATCCTTTGGGCATCTCATCCGGAAATAACTCATCATATTCCTGCAAAAGAGAAGAAACAATACTAGGCAAAGTGCTACTATCTTTGTTAGTATGCAATAAGTGATCCTTGTTGATAAGGCACACCATGAAACGCCTCTCATCAACACCTTTCAAGCAATTGCTTGGTTTGGCAAGTGTACACATCTTGGCTTTTTCTTTTGTTACCCCTTGATCCTCTTGGCTAAGTAAGGACTCTTTTTCAACCACTTCCTTTTACACTCTCTCTCGGAGCTCTTTCACGATTTTATAGTCCTCACTCACTTGATAGGGTGTCAATGTGGTAAGAGTATGCTTTATACCCCTAAAATGAAGGAATACTTGTTAGATCTCCCACTATGTTGAGCATCCCTATAAAATTTCCATGGTCTCCCAAGTAACATATGACATGCTTGCATTGGCACCACATCACATAAGACTTCATCTTGGTACTTGCCAATGCTAAACTTCACTACAACCCGCTTCGTGACCCTCACTTCTCCACAATCATTGAACCACTGAAGCTTGTAGGGGCTAGGATATTTCCTTGTGGGAAATTTCATATGGTCAACCAATGTCGTGCTCACCATATTTGTGCAACTACCGCCATCAATGATCAAGGATAACACCTTATCCATGATTTTACATCGAGTATGGAAGAGGTTTTCCCTTTGATCGCATTCCTCTCTATTCATTGCACTCATGATCCTTCGCAACACACAAGCCAAATTTATATTATCCTCTAGCTGCTGTTCATCATCATACTCTTCAAATTCTCTATCATGTTCACCTTTCGATTCACCATTACTACCTCCTCTACCACTCTCTTCCTCTTCATCGGTTCGATAACCATCAAGCATGGCCACAATTTCCCTTCTATTAGGACATTCAATTGCAATGTGTCCCGTAATAGTAAAAGGATGAGGAAAGTTAGGTTTAGCATTGTTACCTCCTTTGGCCTTGTCTTCACCCTTGGCTTTGTAGTCAAACTTGGCTTGGGGAGTTGGAGTAGTGATTTTGGGCTTTTCCCATCTATCCTTGCTCCATGATGAGGATGACACATTCTTAGCCTTGTAAGATTTCTCTGCTTTCAAATCGGCTTCAACCTTAGTTGCATCATGAAATGTGTGGTATAGGAATGAAGCCTCAAGGGTTTGGAGATGTCATGGTTCAAATTGGCCATAAATCGGATCACCGTGTACTTCAAGTGTTCGTTGATCTTAGATTTCAACCTCAAGTTCTCAAACTCATCAAAATATTCTTCTACACTCTTACTACCTTGCCTCAACATGTATACTCTTTTGATAACACCTTGATAATAGTGGGTTTTTACATACCTTGCTTCCGTGAGCTCAATCAACTCTTGCCAAGTTGGCACATCAAATATATGTTGTTGAGATCTCTCACGTTTATTGGATTCCTACTTAGTGGATGCATTGACTCTCGGGGTCACCTGTGGTGGACGTTCCTCTTGAGGTTGTTGGTATAATTAGGGTTGGTTAAGGGGGTTGGTTCGCCTCACATATCCCGAGGCGTCGGCATTTGGATTAGTAGGGTGTAGAATGAATGAGAAAGGATTGAGGTTAGCTTGGGGATAGTATAACGCACACATTTGTCCCGGGGTTATGGTTGGTGAGGTGTTGGGGTTCCTACTCACGTTATCTCCAACATTCACATCCCCACCCTTGATTGGGGAGTGCCCAACCTACTAGTTAACTCCACATTCGCCAATCTAACATTGATACTTCCCACATCCACCCTCATTGCACTCATCTCTGTGGTCATTCTTGCAAACTCCCTAAGTAAAAGAGCCATTGAGTCCTCTCCATCATGAGATTGTCCTTCGAAATTAGTCATGGTACCTACAAAACTCAACAGACAATATTAGTAGTAAAGTTCCTCACGTCGCTCGTATTTATCTCTAAAGGTTTACCACTCAACCTAGTGCTTCGTCCAAGGTTGGGAATGAAAACCACTTGTCCAATCAAGTCTCACGATTGCTAAGCTTTGTGGAAGAATGGATTCTTGTGTTAGGAATGGCGGACGACTCAAATCAAACGGACAAGAGCCAATAAACGTTCAACGAAATAAAATGAGAAAAGCTTGAAGAAATTGGTACGAAATAAAATTCGGACTCAAGAACTAATTTAATAATCGAGTAAGAACAATTACTAATTGTTAATTAGTTAGAAGAATCAAGGAAAAGAAATTAGAAGAAGAAACAATCTTGAAAAATATTTTTGTTTTGTTTTGTTTTTTTTTTTTTTTAATTTTTTTTTTTGTCTGGATTAGAAAAAAACGGGGGAGGAATTTGTGCAAAACAGGGCAAAAAAAAGCAGAAAATATCCTCTGAAGTTGGCCCTCACTCACTCTCAGGCTGAGAGTGGGCCTTGCGCATGTGCTACTTAGTATGACGCACTGACGTCAGCTGGGCCCTTCTCCACTTTGCCTTTTTTTTTCCAATTTCAGATTTTACTAAATTTGAGGGCCTACCAATTTTTTTTTTAATTATTATTTTCTTTTTTGTTTTGGCCCAACAAACACTTTTGACTTGAACACTTTTTAGATTAAACACACCTTTTGTGATTTTCTTTCCAATGAAGATTTAAAGTTCTCCAAGAACATCAAATTGCCAACCACCTTCAAATTAACTCCAAAAATTCCCAAATTTCGAATTTATGCTCCCCTCCACTAATGAAAACAAACCCTAATTTCCTTCTTTTTTTATTTTATTTTATTACGAACACCTTCAAGTTCTTTCACCTTCAAACTCCATTAATGGTGGATGACTCAAAAATGATCTCATTGACTTGAAATTTTGGAATTTGATGCAAATAACACTAGGGAACAAGAATCTAGTGTCAAATCAACGAAACAAATACAAAATGTTTAGGGTTATTGAAGAATTTTGAATTTTCTATATATATATATATATATATATATATATATATATATTGTAGAAACAAGGATGAAGAATTGATGGAACAATTCTTCTACCAAGCTCTTGAAACCAAATGATAAAGATTCCTAATGGAAACTCTAGAAATTTCAAAGGAATTAAAATGCAAGGGATTAAGCTAAAAGCAAGACCCAATTAGTAAAGGAATTATAGGCAAATCTAGGTATATTAAATCTAAATCCTCCTAATTGATTCCTACTAATGAATCTATACTAATTGATAATCAACAAGGAAGACTCAATGAATCCACAAATGAGCATTGCAATGTAGAAAATCACAGACAAGAGTTTTAGATTACCAACCAAAGATCCACACAACTAATCACTAAGATAATCTCTAATTAACTAACTAAACAAACTATCACTCATAAGAGTTTTTTCTTCAATAATCAAGCTAAGAAACTAATGAAATGACAAAGGAAACTATATGTAGTCTTGTCTTTTACAACTAAGGCCCAAAAGTGACCACTGCAAAATTAGCCACAAGTCGGCCGAAAATAGCCAATATTGGCTGGCTCTTCTTTGGCCATTTGCACTTCTAGCCACTTTTTATGGCTTCCCTTCTTATGCCTTCATCTTCAACATCCTCCCAAGCAATCATCCACATGTTATACACTCTTGAGAGGTGTTATTCAAGCGCCTCCAATGCCCCTCTCTTCATAAACATCACTTGCAAGTCTTGGAGTTCCTTGGCTTGGCTACAAGTGAATGGCCTTGAAGGAGTGGTTCCCATTGGTATCATATCACAGAGTGAACACCTGATAAACCAGGAAGTAAAGTTAACTCATAAGCTACCTCATCAATACGTTGAACAATTTTGAATGGCCCAATAAACCTCGAGCTTAACTTACCCATATTTACAGACCTCATCGCACCCTTCATGGGTGAAACCTTCAACAAAACCCGCTCACCCACCATGAACTCCAAATCTCAAACCTTTTGATCCACATAGCTCTTTTGCCTACTATGTGCCATGAGAAGCCTATCCTAAATCAACTTAACTTTATCCAAGGTGCCTCTCAAGAAATATGTGCCCCAAAGCTTAACCTAAAATGCATTAAACCAACCTCCAGAGAATGACATCTCATACAATACAAAGCCTTAAATAGTGCCATCTCAATGCTCGAATGATAGCTATTGTTGAAAGCAAACTCTGTCAAAGGCAAGAACTTATCCCAATGACCACCAAAGTCAACAACACAGGCTGACAGCATATCCTCCAACGCTTGAATAGTCTGCTCGGACTGACCATCTGTCTGAGGGTGAAAGCTTGTGCTAAGCACCCCTTGTGTACCCAACTTCTTTTGCATCGATCTCCAAAAGTGAAAAGTAAACTGCATTCCCTGATTCGTAATGACATAAATTGGCACCCCATGCCAGCAAACAATATCCCAAATGTAGATTCTGGCTAACTTCTCTGAATTGTAAGTAGTCTGAACCGGAATGAAATGAGACGACTTGGTCAACCGATCCACAATAAACCAAATAGCATCAAACTTACCCAAGGTATATGGTAAGCGGATACGGGTGCAGCTCTTGATCCCCAGTAACGGCTGAATGCGTCCTCACCATTTGTGAGAGAATGAAACAATAAAGTTAGAATTCATGTAGTGTTAAGTACGCACGATAAGAAAAAAAATAGAAGTTTCCTAAATCTCTTATAGTCTCTCGAAGATAAGTACATGGCTCTTTATACTAATCTGAGAGACTCTACTAGACATTGCTCTTGTACTCATAAAACCGATGAACCTAAGGCTCTTATACCAAATTGCCATGACCCAAAAATAAAGAGTCATAATGGCACCGATTTTCCCACTAATAGGTAAGCTAAACCCAACATATTGCAATATAATAAAGTAAATAAGCGAAAGAAATAAGAACAAGAACTGATTGTCCATAATACTAAGTCATATAATAGAAAATGTGGAAATACATAGTCTAAATGTCCCCCAAGATGGGTATCATAAATACAAGAGCCTCTACAATAGTAGAAAAATACAAGTATGAAACTCTGAATACATCATCTGAATAATCATAAAAGACAGAAAGCTAAAAGATAGAGGGCGGGGAGGGATGTTGCGAAATATCCAAGTAGCTAGCCACAACCTCCGGAATAGGCTCGACACGATCTCACTCCGCCCTACGCAATCCATTGGTACTAGGAACTGAATCTGCACAAAATGTGCAGCAAGTGTAGTCTGAGTACAGGAAGCACGTGTACTCAGCATGTCTCATAAACCGACAACAAAAGAAGTAGTGATGAAGTAACTAGAAAATCCTCCTTTACCTTTTATCAAACCCATACTTAGCCTCTTAACTGATTTCATCAAAAAATAGTGTATAAAGAATCATATCAGTCATTTATTCAAATAAGCAGGTAATCAAGTAGTCAAGAAGCATATATTAAATCCAACACATACTCATATAAGGAAGGTAAAGATGTGCAATGCAATAATATATGCTCCGTGTACACACAGAGCTCCGGGACTGTACGGAAGATGTGACTCACAGGGGACTGCTAAGTCCATATATAGCCAGAAATCATCAGACCTCCCAAGTTACATTGGGTCTAGGCCCCCAAGACTTAATAATGCTCCAAATCATAAGAGAAAAGTTACCTTGCATTCATTGCAACCTATTGTAGGCGTGCAACCTGATCCTTTCACAACCATATGCCCAATGGAATAAATAAGAGAATGAACAACTCAACACTGGACTTAATAGCCAACATTTGACACAAATTCATCAATTATAAAACTTAATAGCCTCGATTTCCATTTATATTAATCGACAAAACTGTCATGGTGGACGAGATTACTAAATGTTTCAACACAATTCAATCAAGTATAAACACATAGCACATAACTGAATGCTCACATGCTTTGGCATTCTCGGGTCACATCTCATAGCAACAACACATCACAACCCAACAAGATACACCATTGCTCGTACCAATGCCCTTCACATCACGGGTACGAGACCCCTCGTTACACCCTTAACCCTTCTTGGTTCATTTTTAGTCTTTATTTAACAAAAACTTCCCTCAAGTGAAGTCAAGTCTAAAGATACCTCGAAAGCCGAGCAACGTGCCACGAACCTTAGGAAAGCATCTTTACCTTCTTTAAAGCTTTAGATCAATCCCATTCGTCCAATTACGTAATCTACATAAGTATATGAGTCTATAGTCACCTACATTGCTATACGTATACCCGAAACCCCAAAATGAACTAAAAATAACCAAACCCGAGCTCGAAAGGCAAAACTAGAATTTTAATTCAGAAATAATTTATCCATAGCCTAAATAAGTAAAACCCAGAAAATCACGCGAACTTAACATGGGTTGACCTCCAATTTCAAGAAAAACTCAATTTCAACTTAAGCTTAAAACCCCCAATTTTCCAACCCATACCATAGATCAAATCCAAAATTTAAGGAAGAATTCATGAAAAAACATAAGAATTAGGGCTAGGATCTTAGCCCAAGCTTAATACAAGCCAAATTCCCCTAAATTCTCCCAACCCAAGCTCTAAAACTTGAAATATGTGAAAATAAAGTCTAAGTTCAAAATGGGGAATAAATACATTGTTCAACATTTCCTTCTAAACAACCGTGAGACAAGGCTCGCGATCGTGACTCTGGCCCGGCCTAAACATCATGAATGCAACGCAATGCCTAAGCGCCATGTAGCCCAGTCCCATTTTCCCCTGCGTGAACGCGATCCACCCGCTGCGATTGTGATGGCCCACCAAGTCCTTCTTCGCTAACGCGATGGCCTGGCCGCGATCATGAAGAAGGAATCACTGGCACCAGAACCAGCAAAAACCAGCATTTGCTATATTCCCGATTCAACACCCGAAACTCATTCGGAAAACCACGAACACAAACCAAATATGCATTTCCATCATAAAACATGATACGAACCTGCTCGAGCACTCAAAATATCGAAAAGAGATGGTTTTGACCCGAATTTGACCATGGTTAACTCTTAACTTCTAACATAACAAGTTTCCAACCAAAAGCCCAAATTATGCCTGAGCCTCCCTGGACCTGAACTAACCACCCCATTAAGTCATAAATCACATTCCGGACCTAATGAAATTGATAAAGCCTTGGCTCTGACCCCCTTATCCCGATGTTGACTTTTGTTTAACTTTCTCATTTTCTTAACTTAAGGACTTTTAAGATCACTAAATCTTGTCTGAAACTTATCTGATTGCCTCAGAAATCGTGTCATCCATCTCCGCAAGTCATAAACACCAATGTTGAACTACAGGAAGGGGTGCTTTTGGGAGAAAAGTCAAAAAATACATAAAATGACTTGGAGGGTCATTACACTTAGGATGTAGATTTTGCTTATACTAAGCACCTTAATATGACTCCATATTATCCTTGTACATATTAGGAATAATCCTCCAATATCTATGAATTAATGGAGCTAAGATGCCATTTCGTGTTATCACACAATTTTTTTAATTTAATCTAGTTTCTTCTAGCCTAATAACTTGTCCACGATCATTCAATTCAAAATATAAATTGCTTCTCTCTTTTCCCCATTTTCAGTGCATCATAGTGGAGCCCCTAAGTCGCTTAGATTGCTCTTCACTCTCACTAGAATCTGCTAATAAACAAAGATAAAAAGAAGAGGAATTTATTATTTATAAAAAATTGAGTTATCTAACTACTTTATACTATGGAGGAAGAAAATATTATCACAAAAATTTAATACCATGAAGATTTTTTATATCATGTGAATCATTTCCTGACAATTTACCAGATTGGATAACTTGTCTTTCATTTCGTGGTCAGTTTTGAGGTGGTTGAGGCATTGCCCCACTTTCCACTTGTTGTTCTTGTTGTTCCAAAGAATTAGATAAAAGCCCACCTTGACTAGAATTTATGTGTCTTTTACTTGCCATTTCAACGAAGTTTCTCAAAAACTGGAAATCCTGCCAAATTGAAAAATATTTTCTACTATCCAAAAGTATAAAATAATATATAACTCTCATGTCAAATAATAAGACATGTAAGCATATAAGATTTTAACAACTCAATAACAGAGTAAAATTCACCAAATTTGTTACTATTCAATAACCATCTTTATTAAAATTGTAATAACACTGTAAAAGAAATAAGAACTAAGATATGTCGTTGCCTTCATCAAATGCTTCATTACTTTCCAAAGTTTGTGGGTCAATTTTTATTCCTGATACTCCGTCTCTAACCCATTCAATATCTTCTTCACTTTCAAACGTAGTATTATACAGCTGTTGCTCAGGCCACAGTTCCATATGGCCTTCCTTCAATTTCTGATGTGTTTTCACCTAAATTGTCAAAACCTCTTGGCTTAAGTTTAACAATAATTTGACACTCCTTTCCCATTTGATGATTGACATAAAACACTTGTTTATCTTGAGAAGAAATGACGGGTTCATTTGACAACTGATGCCTTGTGTAGAGTAGATTATTAAAATTCACAAGAGTAAATTCATAATCATCTTTCTCAATAAGCCCCTCGTTATTGTTTACCCATTTACAGCTAAACAATACAAACTTGAGCTTTTTGGTAAAATACAACTCAATTATGTCTGTGAAGACCCCATAGAAACAAACTTCTGTCTACATAGGATTTTTATTTCTTACACTTGCATAACATTGAGTGGTAGCCTTTATTATAATACCACTATTTTGAGGTTTTCTTCAGGCATCCGAGACTTTGTTAAGTATCTGATTCCATTACATATATATCTCGTCATTCTTTTTGCTGGTTTGTATGAGCCAATAGCTAATTAATTTTTTAATATCTTTAGGTATTTTTTCACCAACCATATGCGTCTTTTCAACCTATCATTTAAAAGTAAAGATGTGATTTAAAAGACTTCATTACAACTATAACAATATACATGAAAAATATTTTAGCTGGTCCATAATAAAATTATTGCTAAACCATACTTGAAATATTTCATTGTGACTACGATCCACATCATGTCTCGATAGATGAGGATTTCCCTTCTTGCTTTATTTTGTATGTTCACTACAGAAGTAAAACACATATAAACTTACTAAATAAATTGTAAATATTATTACTTAATAATTAATTACTATGCATAAATTATGATTTAACAAGTACTCACGATATAGAGTTGTGGAGGCAGAATTAAATAATATATATATGTGTGCTTGAGCATGTGCAATGTCATCAAGATCAAACCCTTTCTCTTTACTTGATCGACGGCCTTCTTGGTTTGTGATTTCATTAGACAATGCATTATTTAATAAAGGTCGATTATACTTTGTCTCCACATCATCTAAATATCTTAAGCAGAACGTCAACCACTCTTCTATCCAATATCCCTTTGCAATTGAACCTTCTGGATGACTTCCACTCCTTACATAGTTTTTAAGACTAAGCAAGTACCTGAAATAGCAAATTCCAAAAATTTCAATACAATTCTTTATAATTAATATAAAAATATAACAAAATAATATCTTTTGAATGCCCACATTGAGCGATATAGTGGAGGTCCACCCAACATTGCTGCTTTAGCTAAATGGATGATTATGTGATCCATGATATAAAAAAAAGATGGAGAATATCCTCTCCAAATGAAAAAGAGCTATTGCAACTCGAGCTTTACTAATTCACCTGTCTTCATAACTGTTGAAGAAATGGCCCTAAAAAATTACTTAATGCAATTGGACATTCACTGCAAGAGATTTTGCAAGGAAATAGGAAGGAGTTGTTGCTTAAAATATGACAGTCATGACTTTTCATGTCACGACCCAGCTAGGGGCCGCGACAGGTACCCTGGGCTGACCACCGAGCACCGCTCGTCCTACTACTCGTCATGCTCATTATCTACTTCTTTTATCGATTTTATACTCACATTATAGGAAAGTCATATTTCATTTGTAAACATACATAGTTTAATATACATAAGCCGTTTGGGCTATCAAAATAATATATACAAATATACCATAGTGACTTCATCCGACCACATAACCCACATTGAGTACCTACGAGCCTCTAAGGGAGTACAAAACGCATAGACGGGACAGGACCCCGTCAAGCCCAACATATACAAATAGACACAAAAGAATAATCAAGCACCTCCGGAACAAAGGAGTGCTTTCAATCGGCTAACAGCTCCTATGACTCTGGCTCAAGCTCTCCTCCCTGTCTACCTGTGGACATGAACACAGCGTCCAAAGAAAACGGACATCAGTACGAACTTTGTACTGAGTATGTAAGGCAAGAATGAAAGAAATATAGTCGAAGGATCATGAATCATAAGAGAGAGAGAGATATAACCTGCAAGAGTGTCACAAGCATTTACATTTCGTACATATATCATATTTCATATAATCATAGCACATATGTCATCACATCACATATCTCGTCACATCACAATCCTCATCGTTAACCCGCATCCGGGTAACCATCATATGCCGCCCTCTAGTGGTGCTCATGCCCGGCCCTCTAGGCTCGGTGTAAACATAGTAGCCCGCCTTAGCGGTGACATGCCCGGCCATCTAGGTGCGGTGAAATCATATGCAGCCCGCATTAGCGGTGACATGCCCGACCGAATAGGCGCGGTGGAATCTCATCGTCACAAAATCAATCATAACACATCACTATCACGCATATCATAGCATAGCATTATTTTACCATTTCTCGGCGTCTTATACGTATCATCATCGTATTACAACTAGCATTGTTAATCGTATTTTAGACATATCATATATTAGCATTAAGAGCAACCACACTATGTCGGGGTGACGTAAGGTCGTGAACCCCCGATTTTATTATGAACATTTATGAGTACCGTGCCTCGCCTTAAAGCAAATAGAGCATAAGGCTAGTGTTAACAAAGATAACATCGTTAGCATTATAGGAACATCATGCCACAATTTCTTGAATCTCTATACTCTAGGTTATTATCATCACCATCATATTCATATGTAATTTGATGTATTGGAGGACTCATAGACTTCGTTTTGTAGAAGGATTATAGAGACTTGAAGGATTCATGCCTTTTGAAAGAAAAGATGAGACTCACATACCTTTGACGTTTAGCTAAGCTATCACTTGCGCGTTCTCCTTAAATGCACACGTTCTACCTTCAAGAGAATTTATATCGTCATTAGCTACACAATTATAAGAACGGACTTTCTAAAGCTAGGGAAAATTGGAAAGCACTTCCTTTGTTTATGCTACGATTCCCATGTTCCATATCAACTCCCAACACTCACAACAACAATCACAATGTAGCAATTAACAATCATCATTCGTATCCAATAACCATAATCCACCATTTCTCTTCATTTCTCCACATTCATGGTTTTAGCTCACCATCGTGTTCTCTTGTATATAATACATATTTCATGGTCTACATGTCATTTATGACGTGTCCACGATCATAACACACCAACATTTATGATTCAATCCAACTACCATCCAAACATGGCACTATTCACTCACTAATGGCCCATTTCCTATGCCTTGCTACAATTCAAGTTTCTTAGCCTTTCAATATCTTAAACAACATGGTTTAGTCAATAAACGTACCTTAGATGATTGTTGAACAAGTATTGAGTGGAGTTCCTCCTCTAGCACCAAAACCCTATCTCCTCTCTTTTGGTTTTTCTTTGACGAAGATGAACTTTACTTGGGTTTCATACACTTTGATTCATGGATTATGTGTTGTTGATCTTGGTTTCCCTTTTATTTCTCATGTAGTTGAAGAGTAGAGAGGGTTCTAGATGTTTCTTGAAGTGTAGAGTGAAAATATAATGGAAATGAAATGAAAGAGGTCTCTTATACTTAAATTAAACATCTGGCCGACCATCTTTATACGGACCAACATACGGTCCGTACTATTTATACGGACCGTATGTATGGCCGTATATTTGGTCCAGTATCTGGTGGCCTCCTTGGCCAATTGTACGGTCGAACATATGGCTGGTACAATCTATACGGTCCGTAGGTTGGGCCGTATAATGCCCAGTGGTTCCGGTTTCGTTCTCGTTGTCTCGTTTGACCTCCGATCCTTATGGAACCTTCTTGGAACTTGTTTAACATCTCAATACCAATCTAAGGGACATTATTACTTATCTCCAAGACATCATTATGCCGTCATAGACTTGTTGCTCAAAATTCTTATCCGATACACAACATATGGTTCGCTTTCCTTGGTAACTTTCTTTCCTTGCATTATATGCCTTTGGAATCTCGTCGAGGGTCATCAAATACTATTTCTTACTCATCAAAACATCGCGTGCGCTATTCCATTTGTTAGCCTATTCACTGTACACATACAAGGGATTTTCCAAGGTGTAACATTCTTCCCCCCTTTTTGGAACATTCGTCCTCGAATGTTAAACACTCGGGATTCTACGGAACTTTTGCCAGAGTTTCCCCTGTAATTTGGCACTACCAACCTGTCACAGCAAACCATAATATCATCGGCTCACGGGCTACATCACAATATCAACACATCTATGGCCACACATGACCCAAAGCATAAAGACAAAGCATACATACCTTATATTATTGGCGTTTCATCTTGGATCTCCTCTGGGGGTTGGAATAAGTGCGGGTACTCGGAATTCATCTTCTCTTCCGCTTCCCAAGTCATTTCTTCCCGATTATTGTTTCGACATAAGACTTTGACCGAAGCTACCTCTTTATTTCGAAGTCTTCGCACTTGCTTGTCTAGAATAGCAATAGGAACCTCTTCATAGGTTAGCCTTTCTGTCACTTGCACATCATCTATCGAGAAAATATTTGTGGGATCTCCAACACACTTGCGGAGCATCGAAACATAGAAAACTGGATGAACTAATTCAAGATCCGAAGGTAGGTCTAATTCATAGGCTACATGACCCACCTTGCGGATAATTCTATAGGGTCTGATGTATCTAGGACTTAGCTTCCCTCTTTTGCCAAATCTCATCACCCCTTTCATTGGCGATACTTTAAAAAATACCCAATCATCAACCTGGAATTCCAAGTCTCGTCGGCAGTTGTCCGCATAAGACTTTTGGCGACTTTGGGCAGTCAACATGTCACAACCCAGCCCCGTGGGCCGCGACTGGTACCCTACTTGGGCACCCAAACAGACTTACATTTTCAATCGTCATATTGTAACTTGGTTCACATTTCAAATTCATCATTTTTTTAAACAGTTCTGAAAATAATTATTTTCTTAAGCGGTCACGCGTATCCAAAACATCATATCGGAACAAAAAGGGCGGCGGAATACACATCGCCGATCATATGTACATATACGAACACATGGGCCATTTTGGCCGCCATAACAAACAGGACCGCATTAAGACGCAAATCAGAAACAAAACGAACACACATAGGACCCACGACCCACATATATGACTACAGGCCTCTACAAACCAAAACGGAAACATATGGCGGGACAGGGCCCCGCCGTACCCCAAATAGCCAAATATACATAAATATATACATGACAGAGATATGTACCAAAATATGGGCTCCGAATCAAAAGGAGCACTTTGTAGTAGCAGAAAGTGTGGCCTACAGTGGCGGATCACCAACGTCTGTACCTGCGGGCATGAAACGCAGCCCCCGAGGAAAGGGGGTCAGTACGAAAGATGTACTGAGTATGTAAAGCATAGAGTACAGAAATTCAAACCATAACCATAGTAAAGGTACAGAAAGGGAATACCGAATCAGTATATCAAAACCGGTACGAAAATCATATGTACATAATGCAAGTAAAAGAAATCATGCATAAGGCTCAGGAACGTGGTCGCCACTCCGACACTGGCGCCACAACACATCATACTCCGGAAAGTATCAAATCTCCGTACAACCCCGAACGTAACACATCATCACACACATCATATCATAAGCCATATCACAGCATAACTCCATAAACGGAACCCGCCCCTATGGCGAGGTCTCGGGAACCGTAACACACCATACTGCCGAAGATATCATAGTGCGCACGATCCCAGAACTGGCCCGGGAACCGGCGAACGATATCACAATAATGGGCACGAGCAGAGTAGTGCGGAAACTAATGCAATTTACATATCAAAACATTTGTGAAACTGGATATAATCATATGACAACCCGTTAGGCAAACTAGTCCGGACAACTGATCAATACGGGGTTTACCTCACAAAAGTTCTTTTGAAATCGTAGTCATAGTTCAAAATGTAAATCAGAATATCATGGAGTAATCAAAACATTATTATTTAATAGCTAGAGTCATAAGCAAAAGTCTCTTTCCGATATCGTACAAAGTTAAGTCAATTAGGGCAACGAAGGAGACTCGGGGCTAGTGGGCCCACCTCGGTCCAAGTCGAGGCGGCGTACGAATTTTACAGACATTTGACCCTATGGAATCATCCATGAAAGCTTAGGGGTAATTCGATCATGTTTACAAAAGTTACGAAAGTTTGAACGTTTCTATTCAACAAAGCATAAGATTCTAATTCAATTTCACTGAATGGAATAGTACTAAAAGTAAACTCGAATTCCTATGAATAGAATAATCCCCGAGGCTCAAACTCAAACCTAGTACATCTAGGACATGCCAAGAGAAGAAAAAGGATAGCTTTACATACCTTTTCCGCCTCCTATACGTCTCCAAAATCACGTCTCAAGTTCGCCAAAATCTACAATTTGGTCGTAGTTACCAATTATGAGTTGCAAGCTTTTAAGAATTCAAACTTAAGTCTATATTTGTCTACCGAAATTTCGGCAGCATATCCCCTATACATATAGCATCCCCGAGACTTAGCTCGGCCCAATATATCAACAACAACAACCCAACAATCCAACAACATCAACAATTATCATAAAGCGCACTATAACATAAATAGTCCTCTTTTCTACATAGTTCAACAACTTCCATTCCAACTTCCCGTTATCAAACAAATATTAACATTTTCCATATCCATCAACTAATTCAAGATTATTGAAACATATTTCAATAACATTCCAAACAATATTCATGAATTTAAGTGGTTCCGCCAACTCCATATTCCATCTAAAACTTCAACGAATGCAACAACGCTACCAACTCGCACTGTTTTCTCCCAAATTCATTAACAACAACCATAATTCACATTCAAAATCTTACTTTCACAATTATATAAAAATCACATAATTTCCCATAATAACATACAACCAATTTCAATGCTAATTCAAATCGTTAAACCTTTATTTACGTCACAAAGGTCACAACGACATAACTAACCAACTAAATGGAATTTAATTCACCTTCCCTTGACCACCCTATGGCTCACGGCCACAGACACCACTCCACACACACACGGCTTCACACACACACACATCACAACTCCATAATTCTCATCTTATTCCAATCCTTACAACAATATATACTTATTCCATAACACAAAAGAATAGATTTCTTACCTTTTCCTTCAAATTTCAATCTTGCTGCAAACGTTGCTCTCTCGCTAAACCAATTATATCACGTCGGAGAGCGTCCTGAACTTAACAAGGATTCAACAAGAAAGAGATTTTTAGGATGAAGATTAAAGAACTAGATTTTTATTTTTATTTTTTTGTTCAAGGGTTTCGGCCGAATGGCCATAGAAAGCTCTTCAATTTTTTTTTGTTTATCTTCTTGAATCTTCTTGAAGATTAAGCCTTCTTATATTAATTAAGCACATTGTCATCACATGACTAATTAATTCATGGGCTTGGGCTAGCTTATGGACCATGGCCGGCCACCCTATGTGGATTGGGCCTTAATTTCTCTTTTTATTTTGTTGAGCCCAAATCATTAAGATCCTATATTTTTGTAATTCCCGAAACTAATTTCCGAAATTCCAATTTTGCCCTTGGCTTTATTCCGCACTTTTGCTTCGATAACTCTCCTAAATATCACACATATGTTACATAAAATAAAAACATAGTCTCATTTCCTACAAGAAAAAATTATTCCAAATTTTTCAAGTGCGCAAAAACCCGGGATATAACACAACAATCGATCTCGGATCACCTTGAATTTTTCTACTGCCTGTTGAACCAATTCGGGGCCTATCAATTTTCCTTCTCCTGTTTCAAACCATCCGATTAGGGATCTACACCTCCTTCCATATAAAGCTTCATAAGGAGCCATTTAAATGCTGGAATGGTAACCATTGTTGTATGCAAATTCGATTAGCGGTAAATGATCATCCCAACTACCATCGAAATCCAGCACACATGCTTGTAGCATATCTTCCAAGGTCTGAATAGTACGCTCAGCTTGTCCGTCAGTCTGCGGATGAAATGCCATGCTAAGCTTCACCTGAGTGCCTAGACCTTCTTGAAAGGACTTCCAAAACTTGGCTGTAAACTGTGCTCCTCTGTCTATAATGATGGATAACGGTATACCATGGAGTCGCACAATTTCCTTGAGATATAACCTCGCATAATCTTCTGCTGAGTAGGTAGTTCTAACCGGAAGAAAATGAGCTGCTTTTTTCAATCTGTCCACGATCACCTATATAGAGTCATACTTGCCTCGAGAACGAGGTAGCCCCACGATGAAATCCATGTTGATCACTTCCCATTTCCAAGTAGGGATTTCTGTTGCTTGCAATAAGCCTCCCGGCTTCTGATGTTCGGCTTTTACTTGTTGGCAATTTGGACACTGTGCTACAAATTCTGCTATGTCTCTTTTCATGCCATTCCACCAATATATTATCTTGAGATCATGATACATCTTGGTCGTTCCTAGATGAATGGAATACCGAGAATAATGTGCTTCCTCTAGAATTCGCCGACGCAATTCTGCCACAGTCGGCACACATAGTCTGCCTCGGTACCTAAGAATTCCATCAATAGAAACTTCAAATGGAGACTTCTCCTTTTCATGAGGTAGGTCTCTGTAATGGCACAATTGGGAGTCTTCATATTGTCGCTCCTTCACTTCTATGTCCAAGGACGAAGTTGTGGGGTCATTGATACTAATCCCCATATTTCCCGAATCGGTTACACGTACCCCAAGACTAGCTAGTCTGCGGAGCTCATGAACCATCTCTTTCCTTTCTGGAGGGATTTCACATAAACTGCCCATCGATCGGCGACTGAGCGCATCGGCTACTACATTCGCTTTTCCGGGGTGGTACAAGATATTTACATCATAATCTTTCAGCAATTCTAACCATCGCCTCTGCCGGAGGTTCAACTCTTTTTGCTTGAAAATATATTGAAGACTTTTGTGATCTGTATAGATATCAACATGCACACCATACAAATAATGCCTCCATATTTTCAAGGCATGAATAACCGTAGCCAATTCGAGGTCATGAGTTGGATAATTCTTCTCATGTTTCCGCAATTGTCTCGAAGCATATGCAATAACTTTACCATGCTACATCAATACGCATCCTAATCCGACACCCAAAGCATCACAATATACCACGTAGCCATCTGACCCTTCAGGAAGTGTTAAGACCGGAGCTGAGGTCAATCTGCTTTTCAACTCTTGGAAACTGTGCTCACAAGCATCATTCCATTGAAATTTAGCCGACTTCTGGGTTAGCTTCGTCAATGGGGCTAAAATAGATGAGAAGCCCTCTACGAATCTTCTGTAATAACCTGCCAAACTCAGAAAACTACGAACTTCTGTAGGCATCGTTTGGCCTCGGCCAAGTCTTCACAACTTCAATTTTCTGAGTGTCGACTCGAATGCCATCATCTGAAATAATATGGCCCAAAAAGGTTACCGAATTCAGCCAAAACTCGCACTTTGAAAATTTTGCATACAATTCCCGGGCTCGAAGAATACCAAGAACAATTCGCAAATGATCTCTATGTTCCGATTCTGTGCGAGAGTACACCAGAATATCATCAATAAATACTATCACAAATAGATCCAAGAGCGGCCCGAATACATTATTCATCAAATTCATGAAGATTGCTGGAGCATTAGTCAACCCAAACGACATCACCCGGAATTCATAGTGGCCATATCTCGTTCTGAAGGCTGTTTTGGGAATATCCGCTTCTCTAACTCTCACTTGGTGGTAACCCGGCCTCAAATCTATTTTAGAAAACCACTTGGCACCTTGCAATTGATCGAATAAATCATCAATCCTTGGAATAGGATATTTGTTCTTTATCGTCACCTTGTTCTATTGCCTATAGTCGATGAACATTCGCAGAGAACCGTCTTTCTTCCTCAAGAACAAGACCGGTGCTACCCACGGTGATGAACTGGGTCTAATAAACCCCTTTTCAAGCAAATCTTTCAACTGTGCCTTTAAATCTTTCAACTCTGCCGGAGCCATTCGATACGGAGGAATAGAAATAGGCTTGGTGTCCGGCAACACATCAATGGCGAAGTCAATCTCCCTTTCTGGAGGAAGTCCTGGGAGCTCGTCGGGAAATACAACTGGGAATTCATTCACTACCGGAACGGATCCGAAGGTTGGTGACTTTGCCTCGGTGTTATGGACCCGAACTAGATGATAAATATAGCCCTTGGCTAGCATCTTTCTTGCCTTAACGTAGGAAATAAACCTACCCTTCAGGGATGCTGCATTACCCTTCCATTCAAGCACGGTCTTTCCTGGAAATTGGAATCGAACCACTTTCAATCGGCAATCAACATTAGCATAACACGATGCCAACCAATCCATGCCCATAATTACATCGAAATCTAACATTTTCAACTCAATCAAATCCACCGTGATCTGGCGATCACATATCACAACTACACAATTTTTGTACACTTGCTTTGCTATCACGGGATTACCAACCGGCGTAGACACCTCAAAAGGTTTTATTGGCTCAGGTTTCACCCCAATACAACTAGCAATATATGGAGTAATATAAGAGAATGTAGAACCCGGATCTATCAATGCGTACACGTCACGGGAGAATATAGACAATATACCGGTAACCACATTCGGAGAAGACTCGAGATCCTGTCGTCCCGCTAAAGCATAAACACGGGGCTGAGTGGCACTTGAAGCAGATGCAGCCCCTCTACCTCTGCCTCGGCCTGCTGCCATCTGGGGAGTCTGCCCTACCGGGCGCACTGAAGAAGAACCAGCTGCTGAGCCTATGGGCTGAACCCCACCTCTACCATACCGTGAAGGACAATATCGCATCAAGTGCCCAGTCTGCCCACAAACATAACAAGCATCTGTGTCTTGACGACACGACCCTGAGTGCAATTTGCGGCACCGACTACACCGTGGAACTGGGGGTCTCCCCTGACTATAATTACCCTCTAACTGGGAACCTGAAACCCTCGAACTCTGACCCTGTCCCGAGCGAAAGGAGCGGTCAAATCTTCTATCTAGAAATTTGGGAGGTGCGTTGGTTGCTGATTGGCCCGAATGTTGGGAATTGGTCTGCCTTGGTCCCCCTCTATAATCACTGCCTGTGCCTATAGATCTAGCCCTTCTGCTTTGTCTTCTATCGCTGTAACGATCACCCCTTTGTGGTTGTTGTCGTCTCTCTAAGTTTTGGGCATGGGCTTGTATTCAAGAAATATCCATCCCTTCTTGCAAAGAGGCCGTCAAGCAGTCCTTCAACAAATGTGGCCCCAAGCCACTCACAAATCGGTTTACACGATCTCCCATGTCGGCCACCATAGTCGGGGCATATCTCGCTAAGGAATTGAATTGTAAGCTATATTCCCGAGCACTCATGCTTCCTTGATTTAGATTCAAAAACCTGTCCGCTCTAGCTCGGCGAACCTCGGGTGGAAAATACTGATGAATAAATGCACCTACGAATTCTTGCCAAACCAGAGGAAGTGCATTCTCTCCTCTTGATAATACCCAGTTGTTGTACTATAAAACTGCCACATCCCGGAGTCTATAAGATGTCAACTCCAGGGATTCAGTTTCGGAGGCATGGACAATCTTCAACGTCCTCAACATCTCATCTATGAAACTTTGCGGATCTTCATCCGGCTTTCACCCGAAGAATTCCGGAGGATTTAGACTCATAAAATCACGGGCCTTGGCACTCGCTGCCCGATCGCTTGAACCCACATTTTGTCGTTGTGCCTGAGCGGCAACCAATTGTGTCAATAACTGGATGGCTTCGGTCATTTGTTGACCCGAAGCAACCGGTGGAGGAATTGGAGCTGGGGCTCCCCCTTGCTCTTCCACATTAGGCAGGGTAGATGACGTGTTAGACAAGGTCTCATTATGTGATTCACCTTCTTCTACATTCATCGGAGGCTCTCTTTCTACCTGCCTCTTTGTCGTAGTCTTGCCCTTCTGGGCGGATGTAGCCTTTCCCTTTGGCAGCATTCTGAAATCATAACACACTATTAGGGAGGATAAAATCTTATACACGGCTCTATCGCACGATCTCATGAAAAGAAAGATGATCACTTTTCCTAAATACCCTGTAGCCTCATGTTTATTGATGTGGCGCGCAACACACCATAAATAAGACTCTACTAGACATGGCTCGTAGACATTTCCTAGGACTGAACGATACCACTTTTGTCACGACCTAGCTAGGGGCCGCGACGGGTACCCGGGGCTGACCACCGAGCACCGCTCATCCTACTACTCATCATGCTCATTACCTACTTCTTTTATCGATTTTATACTCACATTATAGGAAAGTCATATTTCATTTGTAAACATACATAGTTTCATATACATAAGCCCTTTGGGCTATCAAAATAATATATACAAATATACCATAGTGACTTTATCCGACCACATAACCCACATTGAGTACCTACGAGCCTCTAAGGGAGTACAAAACGCATAGATGGGACAGGACCCCGTCAAGCCCAACATATACAAATATACACAAAAGAATAATCAAGCACCTCTGGAACAAATGAGTGCTTTCAATCGGCTAACAGCTCCTATGACTCTGGCTCAAGCTCTCCTCCCTGTCTACCTGTGGACATGAACACAGCGTCCAAAGAAAACGGACGTCAGTACGAACATTGTACTGAGTATGTAAGGCAAGAATGAAAGAAATATAGTAGGAGGATCATGAGTCATAAGAGAGAGAGAGAGAGAGATAACCTGCAAGAGTGTCACAAGAATTTACATTTCGTACATATATCATATTTCATATAATCATAGCACATATGTCATCACATTACATATCTCGTCACATCACAATCCTCATCGTTAACCCGCGCCCGGGTAACCATCATATGCCGCCCACTAGGGGTGATCATGTCCGGCCCTCTAGGCTCGGTGTAAACATAGAAGCCCACCTTAGCAGTGACATGCCCGACCATCTAGGCACGGTGGAATCATATGCAGCCCGCATTAGCGGTGACATGCCCGGCCGAATAGGCGCGGTGGAATCTCATCGTCACAAAATCAATCGTAACACATCACTATCACGCATATCATAGCATATCGTTATTTTACCATTTCTCGGCGTCTTATACGTATCATCATCGTATTACAACTAGCATTGTTAATCGTCTTTTAGACATATCATATATTAGCATTAAGAGCATACATTAAGCTTTAAGGGCAACCACACTATGTCGGGGTGACGTAAGGTCGTGAACCCCCGATTTATTATGAACATCTATGAGTACCGTGTCTCGCCTTAGAGGAAATAGAGCATAAGGCGAGTGTTAACAAAGATAACATCGTTAGCGTTATAGGAACTTCATGCCACAATTTCTTGAATCTCTATACTCTAGCTTATTATCATTACCATCATAATCATATGTAATTCGATGTATTGGAGGACTCATAGGCTTCGTTTTGTAGAAGGATTATACAGACTTGAAGGATTCATTCCTTTTGAAAGAAAAGATGAGCCTCACATACCTTTGATGTTTAGCTAAGCTATCTCTTGCGCGTTCTCCTTTAATGCACACGTTCTACCTTCAAGAGAATTTATATCGTCATTAGCTACACAATTATAAGAACGGACTTTCTAAAGCTAGGGAAAATTGGATAGCACTTCCTTTGTTTATACTACTTTTCCCATGTTCCATATCAACTCCCAACACTCACAACGACAATCACAATATAGCAATTAACAATCATCATTCGTATCCAATGACCATAATCCACCATTTCTCTTCATTTCTCCACATTCATGGTTTTAGCTCACCATTGCGTTCTCTTGTATATAATACGTATTTCATGGTATACATGTCATTTATGACATGTCCACGATCATAACACACCAACATTTATGATTCAATCCAACTACCATCCAAACATGGCACTATTCACTCACTAATGGCCCATTTCCTATGCCTTGCTACAATTCAAGTATCTTAGCCATTCAATATCTTAAACAACATGGTTTAGTCAAGAAACTTACCTTAGATGATGGTTGAACAAGTCTTGAGTGGAGTTTCTCCTTTAGCACCAAAACCCTATCTCCTCTCTTTTGGTTTTTCTTTGAGGAAGATGAACTTTACTTGGGTTTCATACACTTTGATTCACGGATTATGTGTTGTTTATCTTGGTTTCCCTTTGATTTCTCTTGTATTTGAAGAGTAGAGAGGGTTCTATATGTTTCTTGAAGTGTAGAGTGAAAATAGAATGGAAATGAAATGAAAGAGGTCTCTTATACTTAAATTAAACATCTGGCCGACCATCTTTATACGGACCAACATACGGTCCGTACTATTTATACGGACCGTATGTATGGCCGTATATTTGGTCCATTATATGGTGGCCTCCTTGGCCAATTATACGGTCCAACATACGGCCGGTACAATTTATACGGTCCGTAGGTTGGGCCGTATAATGCCTAGTGGTTCCGGTTTCGTTCTCGTTGTCTCGTTTGACCTCCGATCCTTATGGAACCTTCTTGGCACTTGTTTAACATCTCAATACCAATCCAAGGGACGTTACTACTTATCTCCAAGACATCATTATGCCATCATAGACTCGTTGCTCGAAATTCTTATCCGATACACAACATATGGTTCGCTTTCCTTGGCAACTTTCTTTCCTTGCATTATATGCCTTTGGAATCTCGTCGAGGGTCATCAAATACTATTTCTTACTCATCAAAACATCGCGTGCGCTATGACCTTTGTTAGCCTATTCACTGTACACATACAAGGGATTTTCCAAGGTGTAACACTTCAACTCATGCATAGTATGTTTCTTAAGATCAACACAGTTTGAGATATTTGAAGCATATCCATCTGGTACTTTCACATCTCTTAAAACTTGTACGAGCATATATTTTGCATGTTACTCGATGTCAAACATGAAGAAGGAGATAATATTTGCCATTAGATTTTTTTATGGATGCAAAGCTTTTCGAATCCCCATCTCGTGTAAATCCAAACGAGAATTTAAATCATCTTTGTCTTTGTCATCAACATTTAATAATGTCCACAATATGTTGTCAAAGACGTTCGTTTCATTATGCATTGTGTGCAAATTATGACGAATCATATTGTCCTTTCAGTATTCCAACTCAAAAAATATGCTCCTTTTGTTCCATGCATTTTGCAACACATTATAAACATCATCAAACTCCACCCCCCCCCCCCCCACCCCCAATACCTTTTACAAGATTTGGCTAATGGATCTTTTCCAAATCATTTCTAATATTGTTCAATTGCTCCTAAATCTGAATGCCTGACAATCCTTTAGGTGCTAATTCCAACTTCGCAAGACAATTAAATGTAATTTTATCTTTTCAAAACTTGTTCCCACGGGGTGACCATCGCCTATGAGATATGAAACAATACTTCCGTACATTTTCAAATCTTGTAAATTTAGTCTTGGTAAGCCAACATGGATAAGAATATCTAATTTTCACACCATATCTTGATAAGTTACCTAGTGCTGGAAGATCACTGATTGTCCTAAGCAATAATGCACGCATTTGAAATATATGGTTGTTTGATGCTTCATAAGTGTCAACACCAACCCACAATTCTTTTAACTCATCAATTAAAGGTCATAGATAAACCTCAATATCATTGTCTGGTGCAAGAGGGCCATCAATAATCATTGATAATATACAACCGTGGTGGCAAGTTATATGGAACCAAGATGTTACACCTCAGAAATTTTTCCGTGAACGTACAACGAGTAGACCAACGAAGCGTATGAGTGCGCGATGTTTTACTAAGTAGGGAATGACTAATTATGAATTTTGGAAAGGAGAAAGTTACATATTTGCACTTCGACCCAGTGGGTCGTAAAATAGAATACGGCCCGTAAAGTGGTTTACGGACCGTAAACTACCATCGTCCTTCAACATTCCAAAGACTTCAACTTTCTGCCAAATGACGAAATGGTTAAATACGACTCAGAATACGGACCGTAAATCAAAATACGGCCCGTAAACTGTGACCGTAAACCACCAGGACCTACAGCAAACCTTTCTGTTTCTGATATGCTTAAATACGGTTGTGGAGGACGGACCGTAAACCAGAATACGGCCCGTAAACTGGGTTTACGGCCACTGTACACCCCGACTTCTGTTCATTAAAAACCAGATTTTGAGTGATTAAAAAGGGACCCTAAGCTCATTTTATTTCATTTCTCACCTACACGGTTCAAGAACCCTCTAGAGTACTCCAAAACACTTCATCCACAAGAATTTAAGAGAATCAAAGGGAGATTAAGATCAACAACATTAAATCCATGAAATAAAGTGTGTGAAACTCAAGTGATGTTCATCCAAACCATGATGTTCCAAAAAAAATAGAGTGAAGTAGGGTTTGGTGCTAGAGGAGCAATTCCACTCAAGACTTGTTCGACCATCATCTAAGGTAAGTTTCATGACTTTATCGTAGGAGAAATAAATATTTATCATATTAAACAAGTATGAATTGAGAGGTTTTATGCTATGTAGAGACGGTAATCGGTAAAGTACGATATATGGTATTAACAGTTTTTATATATATATCCTTGAGGATAGTATTGATCCACCACTGGTAATCTATATGAAATACCTTTAGAAATATTACCGATAAGACTTAAAGGGGATTGTGAGGACGATGCTACACAAGCTTTAAGGAAGTAGGTTGTGAAGGGTAGAACCTCCAAGATAGCAGTTGCTAAAGAATTGAGAAAAGATAGGGTCAGTTAAAAAAAAAAAGTAAGAGAGTGACATGCGCTACCGAGCAAGTAGTTATTGATGAAAGCTTCCTTATCGTGCAGACTATATTGTCAATATATATTTTATGAAGATGTGAGTGTGAGGAAAATATACGAGACATGAGTTATAGCATTTTAGAAGTTACCACTACGAGATTATGGAGTTAGTAGTACGAGGCTGCATAATCAATAAAGGACATGAGAGATGTCCTAGAAGAATTTACTGTATGATGAAAAGGGAATAGGAGAGATGTAAGTTAAGAACCAAGCTTGAAAAAGGTATGTACGTTTTCTTTTCATGCTTTTAGGTCGAGTGTGGCCATAGATATGTTGCTATTAAGTTGTGGCCCTGTGAGGCAATGATATTATGGGTTGTTGTGACAGGATGGTAGCACCATATTACAGGGGAAACTCTGGCGAATTTTTCGTAGAATCCCGAGTGATTAACATTCGAGGACGAATGTTCAAAAAGGGGGGAAGAATGTTACACCTCGGAACGTACAACGAGTAGACCAATGAAGTGTATGAGTGCGCGATGTTTTAATAAGTAGGGAATGACTAATTATGAATTTTGGAAAGGAGAAAGTTACAGATTTGCACTTCGACCCAATGGGTCGTAAAATAGAATACGGCCCGTAAAGTGGTTTACGTACCGTAAACTGCCATCGTCCTTCAACATTCCAAAGACTTCAACTTTCTGCCAAATGACGAAATGGTTAAATACGACTCAGAATACGGACCGTAAATCGAAATACGACCCCTAAACTGTGACCGTAAACCACCATGACCTACAGCAAACCTTTCGATTTCTGATATGCTTAAATACGGTCTTGGAGGACGGACCGTAAACCAGAATACAGCCCATAAACTGGGTTTACGGCCACTGTACACCCCGAATTCTGTTCATTAAAAACCAGATTTTGAGTTATTAAAAAGGGACCCTAAGCTCATTTTATTTCATTTCTCACCTACACGGTTCAAGAACCCTCTAAAGTACTCCAAAACACTTCATCCACAAGAATTTAAGAGAATCAAAGGGAGATTAAGATCAACAACATTAAATCCATGAAATAAAGTGTGTGAAACTCAAGTGAAGTTCATCCAAACCAAGAAGTTCAAAAAAAAAGAGTGAAGTAGGGTTTGGTGCTAGAAGAGCAATTCCACTCAAGACTTGTTCGACCATCATCTAAGGTAAGTTTCATGACTTTATCATGTTGTTTAAGGTATTGGAAGGTCAAGATACCCGAGTTGTAGAAAAGCATAGCAAATGGGTCATAAATGAGTGAATAGTGCCATGAGTGAATGGTAATAGAATTGAATCATGAATGTTAGTGTGTTGTGAGTATGAATACGTTATAAATGACATGTAAACCACGAGATAAATGTGATACATGAGAAAATACGATAGTGAACCTAAAACCATAAATGTGGGAAAATGAAGGGAAATGGTGGAATGCGGTTAATGCATGTAAATGATGATTGTTGAATTCAACACTGTGGGTATCATTGTGAGCATTTGGGAGTTGACATAAAACATGGGAGAAGTAGTAAAACAAAGGGAGTGTTGTCCAATTTTCCCTAGAAAATAGTCACGCGTTCTTATAGTCGATTAACTGATGTTGATGCGAATTCTCTTGAAGGTAAAGACGCTAATATTGAAGAGGAACGATCAAGCGGTAGAAAAGCTAAAGGAAAAGGTATGTAAGGCTTATCTTTTCTTTCAAAAGGCATGAATCCTTCAAGTCTTATATAATCCTTCTACAAAACGAAGCCTATGAGTCCTTCAATATATTGAATTACATACGAATATGAGGGTGATGATAATGAGCTAGAGTATAGCGATTCAAGAAATTGTGGCATGATGTTCCTATAAGGCTAATGATCTTATCCTTGTTAACACTCGCCTTATGCTCTATTTCCTTCAAGGCGAGGCACGATACTCATAAACGTTCATAATATAAGCGGGGGCTCTCGACCTTACGTCACCCCGACATTGTTATAGATTGTTCATAAGCCTCAGTGTATGTCCTATGACCAATGTTTCGAGAAACTACGAGTCTATGTTCATAAAGGATTTCATGTGAGATAAAGGTAAGAGACACGCTATATGAAATTCACGCTACGAATAAGATGTGATTTTCATAGATTGTCTTTAAATTTAAATGTGTGCATTAATGAAAGGTTACTATAAACTTATAAGATATATGTGATGGCAATGATAATGATGAGATATATTGATCCTTGTATGATGCATGTGATATGGTTGAGCCACTACGTGGCCGAATATGGAAGATATGTATGTGATATTGTCGAGCCACTACGTACCTGAATACGGATACTGTCGAGCCACCATGTGGCCGAATACGGATATTGTCGAGCCCTACGTGGCCGAATACGGATAATGTTTTACGTGTATGAGAAGCTACGACACTACGATGATGAATTATATGACATGATGATGTGTACGCTATGATGGTTCATGTACGACGATTATGTATGTGTGATATATGTATGACATGTATTCATCCTTAAAGGTCGCACAGGTTTTGCCTTCACCTCATGACTTATGATTTCTCTATTATGTTTGTTTCATTCATGCCTTACATACTCAGTACAATATTCATTCTGACGTCTGTTTTCTTTGGACGCTGTGTTCAAGCCCACAGGTAGACAGGGAGACGGCGCAAACCTTTAGGAGCTACCAGCAGATTTGCAGAAGCACTCCATTCCGGAGGTGCTAATCGGGTTTATACTTTTGTGTATATATATACGTATAAATATTTTGGGCACGACGGGGTCTTGTCCCGTCCATATGTCTTGTACTCTAGTAGAGGCTCGTAGATACGTATGTGTGGGTTATATGGTCTCACAAGGTCACTACTGTATATATGTAGATATATGTACATTATCTTTTGATATCCAAAGGGCTCATGTAGATGAAAGTATTTATGTTCTTTAATGAAAATGATTTTCTTATGATCATGAGATTATGAACGAAAAAGGGGGCTTAATGAGTATGATGAGTAGTAGAACGAGCGGTGCTCGGTGGTCAGCCCCGGGTACCCGTCACGGCCCCTAGCTGGGTCGTGACACAAGACAACTAGCATATTGCTATGTGAGATAGACATAGACTTGAATGGACTAAAGCCATTTGAAGCCATCCAAGTCTAACATTCGGAGGATCTTGAGCAAAATTTGCATGTGCTTCATCAAATTTCCTCCAAGCAGTATTTTCAGCAGGATGTCATATTACCTCATCTCTAGTGTGACCTTCAACATGCCATCTCATATGAGTAGATATTTTAGCTGACATAAATAGTCTTTGAAGCCATGGTATCAATGGAAAATATTTAAACACCTTTGTTGGAATTTTTGAGGTTTTTGAACTGCTATTAATTGATTCACCTTTGAAATGTCTGTATCTTGGTGCTTTGTAAAACTTACAATCCATTCTATCTTTCGTCTCATTCCAATAAATCATACATTCATTTGGACATGCATGTATCTTTTTTTTTCAAGTCCTAAATCTTTAATAATTTTCTTTGCATCATTAAAGGACTTGGGTAATGGTTCACCTTCAGGAGGCACATCTTTTAACAACTTTAGCAGCATGGAAAATGTGTTACTCCACTCATTGAGACACTTTAAATGTAATAAACGAACAACGAATAAAAGTAGCGAAGACTTTCTTTCAGGGTATAACTCACGTTCAACTTCTTTTAATAAATTTTAAAAAAAAATCAGTCTGTCTATCAAACCCTCTATTGTGGAAACTCGACTCACCAAATCCATCACCACTAGTGTCCATATCAACAAAACCAGATGTAAAAGAAGAATGTAACATGTCTTACATTTCATCACCTCTATCTAACTGATCAACGAATATTGATAATGATGATCTCTCACCATGATAAATCCAAGTTGTGTAACTAGATAAAAATCTATCAACCACGGTGTCTTCAACAATCAAATCTTTTGGGACAAATATCATATTACGACACTTTCGACATGGACAAAAGATTTCGGATGAATCATGCCTATCTAATGAGGTAAAATGAAGAAACTCTTTTGCTCCATTCTCATATAAAGGATTGTTCCTATGCGATATGTTTAACCAACTCTTATCTATTAAGAATACAACCTTTACATATAGTAAAAAGGAATTAACCAAAAAAATTAATCATTCAGCATCAACTAAAAATATTAATAAAATAAAAATATCTATGCACGATACTCAGCAACTCGAAAGAACGGACTACATAAAATTTTAGTTTGTCTTTCATTTTTCATCCTCGCAGTAATTTCAACACATGAGACGACTCAAAATTTTAAATTTTTAGTAACCACAATGACAACAACAAACAATTGCTTAAATAAGATACCAACATCAACATAAACATGCAGTCACGTGTAACATTTAGTAAAACTTGGTTAAGTGTGAATGTGTAAAATTGGTATTAAGATTACATTTTATCCATATGAATCCTTTCGAGATGAATTCAGGTGGAAGATAGTCGTTTTGAAGTCAAACCAAATAGTGAAGTTCATAAGGGCTCTTAAATTCATCTAAGTCTGAGGGATTTCTCACTTATGCCCAATTTTTGGGTAGTTACGTTAGGAATCGGCGAAAACTCAAAAAATCAAAGTTATAGGTCTTTGAAATACCTTTCGATCCATATATGGTGGAGCTCAATCAGAGCTACGTATAAAAAGGTATGCCTATTTTACCGAGCAAGGTCTGTTGTGGCGTCACAAGTGTGCCACGAGCAGAACCTGTCCCTGACTAAATATTGGTCATGTACGACACCCCCATGATGCAAGGTTTGCATGGATGAACTGACTTGGGATGGGCCAGCGATGCAAGGGTGGCGCGGGGCCCCATTTTTCTAGTTCCAAACCTTATAAGTTTAAAACTTCGTTTTAACTTTTCCCCACTTCGTTTTGTCCGACTCTTTGAGAGAAAACAACTCTAAGGCCTCCCCAAAACATCTACGGTATGTTATTCATCAATTTCCATCATTAAAACATCAATATAACATCAAATTAACACTAGTCAATCCTTCAAAACCATAGATTCTTGAAAACCGAAGAAAGAGAAATTTAAGGAGACTTTGGGAAGCTACTTAAAGGTATGTTATTTGATCCTTACTGTGATTATTTAGAGGATTTGGATTAGTGTACTATATTAGAAACAATAATAATCCGTGGGTGATTCATGGGGGATTCAAGAACACGTTTTGGGCACAAAAAAAGCCCTAGTTTTTCGATAAGGGTAGGAACTCTTAGAATTTGGTTAAAGTTCTGAACTTTACCATTAATAACCATTGTAAAGGGATTGTTGAACTTGGAGGAATACTTTTGAGTGGGAGTTGAGGTATGTCTAGATTTTAAAAATCTTCCTTGAAGTATGTCCATGTTTTTGAAATTCTCTTTTAAAGTATGTATACTTTTATTGAAACATTTTGGTGTATGAATACGTTTAAAAACCCTTGATTTGGCGGATGTTTCTTGTTAAACCTATTTTTTATTTGGAGATGATTTTTGAACGAGGTCATGCACGTGAACCTAGTATAAATACGTCATGTTCAGTTCTTTTTCCACTTTTCACAGTCTCCAAGCCCTAGCACGAAGGTTTTCTTCTCCCGACAATCCAAAACAATAAGGTAAGCCTATTCCAACCATTCCAAGTGAATTATAACATGTATCCATGATTTCTAAATAAGAGTTCATCATTCTTAACCTAAGGTTTTCAAGAAAACCCATCTCAAGGCTAAAGGTTTAATCTTTTGGAATTCTTCTACAAAGTTCAGATTTCTGTTACGAGTTTGGAGCATTACCAGGTATGTAGGGTTTCTATCCACGTGTGAGAACATCTTTGTTTTTCCCCTCGCCACGATCCTCCATGATTATACAAGTTACACCAAAACTAGGGTTTAGCCATGTTCATGATAACCCTAAGTACATGTACCATGATATAATCTGTTTGGATGATTACTTCATTGTTGTATTTTTAATAGTCACTTTTTTGTTATTGAGAATCTGTCCGTAATCCATGAAAAACCCATACTCTGCATTCCATGGGTTCTTACATGCAAGTTATGAAATATTATGGTTATCTTCATGAAAATCCTACATATCTCCATGGTTTCATACAAGTTATATTATATATATTACCTTCATGTTATAATACAAGCAAGAATCATGTTTGCAAGTTATATAATTCATGGGCTACTAAGCTAATTATATTCATATTTAAGTAATTTGGGAGTTGCACAGATTACCTGTTATGTCCCGTGTTTTCGTATAATTGGAAATCGAGAAAATAATTACGACTTGTGTGTTATAAGGACATAATTTGATTTTAGTGAATATGACTATGTTGGTTATGGAATTATTAATGTTAAGACCTCGGGGAAGGCCGAGAATAAATTTGGAATTTCGAAAATTAGTTTCGGGAATTACAAAACGGGGCATTTTATGAATTGGGCCAAGGAAAAATGCAACACAAAATTGAAGCCCAACAATTGAAGGGGGCCGGCCATGTCTATTGGCCCAAGCCACTTTAAAAGGGTCATGTGCTATGCACATGACCCCTAAAAGGATATATACTATGTATGCTTAGCCATTATCAAGAACACTAGATCAAAAAAATTCAAGAACCACCCCACAAAGGGCTTCGGCCGAACCCAAAAAAGAAAAGAAAAAAAGAAATTCCCAAGTTCTATTGTTGATCCAAAAATCCAAAGTTTTCACATATTTGTGAAGTACTCAAGGCCCTCTTCAACGGGGTATAATTAGTTTGGCGCAAGAACGACGTTTACGACAAGTCGGGTTTTCAAGAAAAGGTGAGAATTCTTACCCTTTAATGTTATAGAATTGATGTGAATATGTTAAGGATTGGAAATAGAGGGAAATCCCGTAATTTTGATGTAAATAGAAAGCCGTGGGTGTGTGTGTATAGTGTGTATTGGCCGTGAGCCATAGAGAGGAAAAACGATGTGAATTGATCTTGTTTAAGTTGGTATAATGTGTTGTTGTGACCCTTAGGTCGTGAATGATTAATTGATGAATGAAATTGGCGTTGAAAAATGATTTTTGGATATTATCGGAAAGCGTATACCTTCGGTATCATTATGTATATCATTGTATATTTAAGGTGCTAGAGACTTAGATATGAATCTATAATGATGTTAATGAATTCGGAATGAAACGACGTGAGGTAGAATGTTCGTCGTGAATTTTTGATGTTTTGAAGGATTATGGAAAATAATGGATTTTGGTGTAATTTCGTGTATGGCTTGGATTGTAGTTAGGATGTGATTGTATAAGTTTGAATGTGGAAATGAATATAATTATGTAGATTTAGAATTGGAGTTTTGAAAGTTTGAATGGAAGTTGCCAACTTAGGTAATAAAGTAGATCTTTGAAGCTAGAATGGTTTGATTGTTGCTTGTGTTGTTTGTTGATGTGTGGGCTGTTGTTGTTGTTGTATTTTGAGCCGAGCTAAGTCTCGGGGATGTTAGATTTATAGGGGAAGTGCTGCCGAAATTTCGGTAGGCAAAAATTGAAGTTAAAGGCATTTTTAAGCCTAAGAATCTCAATTGGTAACTTTGACCATTTGCAGATTTTTGACGAAACGGGACTGGACTTTCGGGAGAGCTTACGACATCTGTGAGGTATGTAAAGCTTCCCACTCCTTCATTTGGCATATCCTAGTATGTTAGTCGAATATGAGACCTTCCGGAGCATTTCTGTTCCTCGAAACCCGATCCACAGAAAAGTTACTATTCATTCAATTCAATTGAAGCCTAAGGGCTCTATTTTGGCTAGAATGCCGCCATTCGTCCGAAACCTATCGAAATGTGGTCGGGTAACTTAGAAATGATTATGTATGACCTTTGGCCTATAAACGTTCGATAAATATGTTCGCCACCTCAATTTGACTTGAGGTGGGCCCTCTACCCCGGAACGCCCTATTTGTCTTATTGGGCTATCTTTGTAAATAAAGTTTGACATGCTACTTTCGATTTTGGAACTTCCTCCTACGGGATATGTTTTGAATATTACGATGCGCTAGGTTACATTTTGAGCTATGCGTACTATTTTGGAAACGTCTTGTGAAATGAAACCTTATATCGACTAAGTATTCGATTATTTTGTATTATGAAATGACTTATGGGATTACTCTGCTTTGAAAGACTATTTTGAAGTATGATTTGCATTTGTTTGCTCACGACTCCGCTCGTGCCTTATGATGACTTCGTTCACCGGTTCCCGGGCCGGTTTTGATTCGTGCGCCTTATGATAATTCGGCCGTATGCTGTGTTACGGTTCCCGAGGCTTCGCCATAGGGCCGGGTTCCGTTTGGAGTTATGCTGTGATATGGCTCGTGATGCGATACGCTCACCTATGATTATGTTTGTGTTCGGGGATGTACGGAGATTTGAAACCTTCTGGTGTTATGCTGTGTGTGGCGCCAGCGTCGGAGTGGCGACCACGTTCCTAAGCGTTTGCATGATTTCAATTGCATTATGTATACGTATATGATTTCGATACAGATTTTGACATACCCAATTGTACTCCACTTTGACATTTGATTTGCTTTCGGTTTTGATCCATATTTCTGTACTCCGTGCTTTACATACTCAGTACATATTTCGTACTGACCCCCTCTCTTCGGGGGGCTGCGTTTTATGCCCGCAGGTGCAGATATCGGTGATCCTCCGCAGTAGGCTTCACTTCTTGCTATTCCGGAGTACTCTTATTTGATCCGGAGTCCACTTTTGGTACAGACTCCTTTTGCTCTGTATATATATTTGGTACGTTTGACTATTTGGGTACGGCGGGGCCCTGTCTCGCCATATGTTTCTGTTTCGAACTCGTAGAGGCCTGTAGTCATATATGTGGGGTGAGGGTCCTGTATATGTTGGTCTGATTTTGCTTTCTGGTCTTAAAGCGGTCCGTTTGTTATGATGGCCCCAAATGGCCCCTATGCTTATATTGGCACTTTTGACCGGCGATGTCTATTCCGCCGCTCAATTTGTATTTGATATGATATTTTGATTTGGCACGACCGCTTAAGACATATTTGATATAAATTAGTTCCGGCATGATTTCGAAAAATTATGAAATAAGTTTGGATTTGAAAATGAATGTGTGATTCGGTCTGGGTACCCAGGTAGGGTGCCGGTCGCGGCCGACGGGGCTGGGTCGTGACATTACCGAGAAGATTTCATACTTGAAACTACGTATGAAAATGTAGGATAAGGATTGCTCCGCCCAGTAGGATGATTCCTTCATATTTTTCCCATTGAGGGATTTCGATCCATTCATGTTCATGTTCACGTTCATGTCTTGTACCCCGACAAGGTACAGGATGGCTTAGCTGGTCCGACAGCGATCCGACGCCACATACTAACGTGGTGGTTACATATCGGTCATACTAATACGCTCCCATAGATATTTTACTCATGTTATTTATATATATGTATCCATCCTCATACTTACAACCAGGTTTCAGTTTCCGTTTCAGCTTTTATTATTGCTATTTCACGTGCCATGCTTATTTTTTCAGTTGCTTTACATACCAGTACATTCAATATGCTGACATCCCCATTCTATTGCCTGGGGGCCTGCATTTCATGATGTAGGTACGGTTTTACAGGACGACGCATCTGCTTAGTAGGACAGCATTCGTATCAGCTTTTGGGTGAGCCCCATTCTCTTCGGGGTTTTAGCCAATTAATTACTTTCATGATTAGTTATGCATTTAAAGGTATGCTGGGGGCCTTGTTCCAGAAAGTATGTTTAGTAGACTCATGTTCATGTTAGAGGTTTCACAGACTATGCAGTCAGTTGTGTCAGATTTTTATATGAGTTGAGTAGCCACCTTTGACTCAGTTTTGATATTTCGCATTCAAGATTTGAACAAGTGTTTTATTTAATACTATGATTTTTTTATAAAGGCTCATCATGTTCTCATGTTATATTCCGCTCATGTATGGCTCATGATGATTCAGCAAGCCATGTGGTTCGTTCGGTCATATGCAGTAAGACACCGAATGTTGTGTTTCGCCTAGGCCATGGTTCGGGGCGTGACAAAGCTTGGTATCAGAGCCCCAGGTTCAAGTGTCTTAGGGATTCTATAAAACTGTGTCCAGTGGAGTTACTTTTATATATGTGAGGGTCCTCACATATAAACAGTTGACCACCAAGACATTCGGCATTATCTTACTTCTTTCATACTCCAGATCGTGCAGTTAGAGCAGTACTATCAGGAATTCCTCTAACTCGTGTGAATTACGTAGTTCAGAAAATGGATTTGAAGAGAAATTACACGAAGAGAAACTCAGCTACCAGCCAAAGGGCTACTGTTGATACAGCTCAGGAAGAAACCGTTCAGACTCAGACAGCTGCTACAGGACCAACAGCCCCAACCGCTCCTATGTCTACACCTCCTAATGCTTCAGATATGGATGTTAGGGGAGCCATTCAGTTGCTCACTTAGATCATTACTAACCAAGCGTAGTGACAGGAAACGACTCCTAGCGTCAGTGCTAGTGGAGGATATGCTAGTTCCAGGACTCAGTAATTCATGCGGATGAAACCTCCAGTGTTCACAAGGACTAAGGCAGAGGAGGATCCACAAAACTTTATAGATAGGCTGCAGAAGGTATTCTGCATTACGCATGCTACTTAGACAGAAGCGGCACAGCTTGGTGCTTTTCAATTACAGGATGGGGCCCATCTCTGGTATGAGTCATAGGAACAATCCCGAGGGGAGGATGCACTTCCTGCTACATGGGATGAGTTTGCAGATGCTTTCTTGACCACTTCATGACAATTGAGGTAAGATAAGCAAAGGCTATTGAATTCTAGAGACTGAGGCAGAATAACATGACAGTCTAAGAACATTATCACAAGTTCGTTTCTTTGGCCAAGCATGCTCCCCATGTGGTTCTCTACATGAGGGCCGTAGTTAAAAGATTTGTGCTTGGACTAAAATCTGACTTGCACGGTGATGCAAATACGGCTGCTCAAAACAACAACATGACCATTGCCAAGATGGTTGCTTTTGTGCAAGGTAATGAAGACCAGATGAAAGAAGAAGAAGCTCTTTAGAAGGAGAAAGAGAGGAAAATCAGTAAAAGAGATAAGTCTATAGGTAACTTCAGTCATGGGGAAGGTGGAGGCAGAAAATTCTTTAAGAATAGGTAATCATGACCCGCTCCATCGGCAGCCAGTTCCCCAGTCCCAAAGTTCAGGAATGATTAGAAGAAATAAAATTTCAGACTAGCAGGTTCCTATTCTCAGCCTAGTGTAGGTCGACAAGCCTATACTAACTCGGCTTGTTGCAAGTGTGGTGAGAGACACCCAGGTGAGTGTCGTATAGGTATGGAGATTTAGCAGTGTGTGTGAGAGACACCTAGCTGATTTAGCAAAATTCGAAATGGTAAACTTTGTTCTAATCATGGATATAGATTGGCTATCTTCATGTTGTGCTACAGTGGGTTGTAAAAGCAAAATAGTGAGATTTGAGTTTCTTAACGAACCGGTCATAGAGTGGAAGGGTAATTCAGCAGTACCCAGGGGTAGATTTATCTGCTATCTTAAAGCCATAGAGATGATTTTCAAGGGGTATATCTATCACTTAGTTCGAGTCAGGGATTCAGATACCCAAACTCCAACCCTCCAGTCCGTACCAGTTGTTAATGAGTTTCCAGAGGTCTTCCCAGAAGATCTTCCCAGAGTTCCTCCTGCCAAGGAGATTGACTTTGTAATTAATCTATTTCCCGACACTCAGTCGATATTTATTCCGCCATACAGAATGGCTCCAACAGAGTTAAAAGAGTTAAAAGCCCAGTTGAAAGATCTTCTTGATAAGGGATTTATTAGGCCTAGTGTTTCACCTTAGGGTGCACCAATCTTATTTGTCTGAAAGAAAGATTGTTCCTTATGCATGTGCATTGACTACCGCCAGTTGAACAAAGTCACCATTAAGAACAGATACCCTCTTCCCAGGATAGACGATTTGCTTGACAAATTCAGGGTGCCCAATGTTATTCTAAGATTGACCTCAGATCAAGTTACCATCAGTTAAAGGTTAAGGAAGTTGACATTCCTAAGACTGCTTTCAGAACCCGCTGTGGCCATTTTGAATTTATTGTTATGTCATTTGCCTTGATAAATGTACCAGCTGCTTTCATGGATCTTATGAATAGGGTCTTCAAGCCTTATCTCGATTCATTCGTCATTGTCTTTATTGATGATATTCTGGTATATTCCCGCAGTGAAGCTGATCATGCAGAACATCTCAGAATAGTGTTGCAGACACTTAAGGATCGCGAGTTTTTCGCAAAGTTGTCAAAGTTTTAGTTTTGGCTTAAGTAAGTGGCATTCTTAGGCCATGTAATTTTGGGTGAAGGTGTAAAAGTTGACTCTCAGAAAATAGATGTCGTAAAGAATTGTCCCAGACCCACCTCAGTTGCTGATATAAAAAGTTTCTTGGGTCTGCCGGGTTATAGACGTTTTGTGGAGGGATTTTCCTCTATTTCTGCCCTGTTGACTAAGTTGACTCAGAAAAAGGTTAAGTTTCAATGGTCAGATACTTGCGAGCGAAGCTTTGAAGAGTTGAAGAAGAGATTGACTTCTGCTCCAGTTTTGACACTACCATAGGGAATCGAAGGGTTCGTTGTATATTGTGAGGCTTTGGGGATTGGTCTCGGATGTGTCTTAATGCAGCATGGTAAGGTTGTAGCTTATGCAGCTCGTCAGCTCATGAAAAGAATTACCATACTCATGACTTAGAGCTGGTAGTTGTCGTTTTTGCACTTAATATATGGCGTCATTATTCATATGGAGTTCATGTTGATATTTTCACAGATCATAAAAGCCTGCAGCATATCTTCAAGCAAAGAGAGCTAAATATCAGGCAGAGAAGATGGCTCGAGTTGCTTAAGGATATGATGTGGATATTCTTTGTCATCTGGGGAAAGCGAATGTTGTAGCCGATGCTCTTAGTCGGTGTTCCATGGGAAGTTTAGCCCACGTTCATTCAGATAAGAGAGTTATGACCAAGGAAGTTCACCTTTTGGCCAGTCTTGGAGTTCGACTTTTGGACTCCGAGGATGGCGGTGTGGTTGTTCAGAATAGAGCTTTTTCCTCCTTAGTCGTTGAAGTTAAGGAGAAGCAATATAATGATCCTTACTTGTTGCAGCTGAAAGAGGGGATTCACAAGCATAAGACGGCGGCTTTTGAACAAGGAGGAGATGATGGTACCTTGAGGTACCGAGGCAGATTATGTGTTCCAGATGTAGATAGGCTCAGAGAACGAACCAGGTCACAAGCTGACAACTCTAGGTATTCCATTCGCCCAGGTTCTACTAAGATGTACCATGATCTTAAGGAGATTTATTGGTGGAATGATATGATGAAGAATGTAGCAGATTTTGTAGCTAAGTGTTTGAATTGTCAACAAGTGAAAGCTGAACACCAGAGGCCTGGTGGCTTGGCTCAGAATATTGATATTCCTGTCTGGAAATGGGAAATGATCAATGATCAATATGGACTTTGTATTAGGTCTACCTCGTTCAGCTACGAGGCATGACTCTTTTTGGGTGATCGTTGATCGGCTTACTAAGTCGGGCACTTTTTGCCAGTCAAGAGCACATATTCAGCAGAAGATTACGCCAAATTGTATGTTAATGACATTGTCAGATTGCATGGGACCCCAGTGTCTATTATTTCAGATCGTGGTGCTCAGTTCACAGCGAATTTTTTGAAATCCTTTCAGAAGGGATTGGGTACCAAGGTAAACCTCAGCGCAGCTTTTTATCCGCAGACAGATAGTCAGGCAGAGCGTACTATTCAGACTCTTGAAGACATGTTGAGAGCATGTGTCCTAGATTTCAAAGGTAATTGGGATGATCACTTACCCCTCATTGAGTTTGCTTATAATAACAACTACCATGCTAGTATTGGAATGGCACCGTATGAAGCTTTGTAGGGGCACAAATGTAGATAACCGATTGGTTGGTTCGAAGTTGGTGAAGCAGAGTTGTTAGGACCAGATATGGTCTATCAAGCTATGGAGAAAGTCAAGTTGATTCAAGAGCATTTGAAAACAGCTCAGAGTCGCCAAAAGTCTTACACAGATGTGAGACGAAGGGACTTATAATTTCAAGTGAATGATTGGGTGTTCCTTAAGGTTTCACCTATGAAGGGTGTTATGAGATTTGTCAGGAAAGGAAAACTCAGTCCCAGATATATTGGACCTTACAGGATTCTGCGAAAGGTTAGTCAAGTAGCTTATGAACTTGAGGTTCCCCAAGAGTTAGTTGTTGTTCATCTAGTGTTTCATGTATCCATGTTGAGGAAGTGTGTAGGAGACCCGTCATTGGTTGTTCCTGCTGATACCATAACGATTAAGGATGGCCTAACCTATGAGGATATCCCCGTAGCCATTCTTGATCTTCAGGTTCGCAAGTTGAGAACTAAGGAAGTTACCTCAGTTAAAGTTTTATGGAGGAGTCAGAAAGTTGAAGAGGCTACATGGGAAGCCGAAAAAGACATGAAATCCAAGTAAGCATATTTGTTTGCAGAGCAAGCTAAGAACACCAAAGGTAAACTTCCATAGTCCATGTCATGTTTGATGTTTCATGCTCATGTCATGTATCCAGTGCCCATGTTCCATGTCTCAGAATTCATGTTTCTATGTAACAATGTTATGTTAATTCAGTCTCCATGTTTCATGTCATGTTTCACATTCAGGTATTCAAGCCATTGTTATACCCCGTATATTTATACGTCGAATCATTTGCAAGCAAATCGACTCAAGCTAAAGGCGGAATTATTTTCGGACACGAAATAGGAACCTTTAATTTTCAAGTTTAATTATTACATAAATTGTTTATAAATTTTATTAGTGTAGGAATATTAATGGAGATTAGGAACTAATTAATTATGATTAAATTATTAAGTAAGGGATTAGTGATTAATTAATTTAATTATTAGTTGTGGTCCCCACCCGAAAAAAAATATAATAATGGGCTGCCACGTGGCACCAAGTAGGCTGCCACGTGGCATCAAGTGGTCAAGGTTTGTGGCACTAACGTGTCACTATAAAGAGAACCATATATATATATAAGTTTATTAATGAATCAACAAACTATTCCATGCATTCCTTTATTGAAACTTAGAAAAAAAAATTGTAACAACTTCCATGGCTGCTCGGCCAGCCATGGATGGAGGAAAAATATTTTTGGTTGCATGTTGTGATCAAGTTTCAAGTGAATTACAAGTTCAAGGAGGTGATAGCAACATTGGATATTGAATTGGGGAAGAAGAAATAGTAAAATTGGAGCAATTGAGCGTAGAAATTCCTCCGAGAAAATTTAGGTAAGATTTTCTTATTTTGTGGTGTAATTGTGTTAATAGTGTTGAAATGGAATTATTAAAATTGGATTGGACGAAATTGGAAGTAATAAAATGCATGAAATTGATGTTATATGAAATTGTGGATTGAAATGGATTCAGAAAGGTTGTTGGGTTGTTAGAATTGTTATGGGCTAAATTGTAAGAATTTTGTATGTATATCTCTATTGTTGGTATTTCTGTGATAACAGGAGAATAATTTGGAAATTCGGGTTAGGCGAATATATAGGGGAAATGCTGCCCGATTTCCGTTAAGTCTTTAACTAATGGAAAACCCTCATCGAGAAAGTATAAGTTAAAGAATGAGTTCTATAAGCGATGAGCTACGGATTTACGAACTAGAAAGTATAGTTACTAACGGTAGCGTTACTTTTATATTAAATAGGCTAAAGGGGCGACGAAGCGAACGAGATTACGAATAACCTTCAGCATGTATGTAAAGTTAACCCTTCTTTCTTTTGGCATGAGCTTTATGAAACAAACAGACGACGTATATGTATGATTTCAAAGAAGCTCCTATTCTTAGAGCCACTAGGATGGCTAATGTTCTTGACTCCCAGAAGCTATTTCATTATGTTTTGATATAATCCATAGTGATATTCGAAAGGTACTTGATATGACTATTGCCTTGATTTTCAAATGATAGCTCGTTTTGATTATTCTATCGAGTCTCAGATCTGTTTTAACTTGCATATGGTTTCTCACTACTCTGCTCGTGCATGCCTCAATATATTTTTCACTGAGTCCCGGGCCAGGATACGTTTTCGTGCACAGTTTCACTGCATTGTTCACCGAGTCCCTCACTAGAGGGTCGGGACATGTTATATATATATATATATATATATATATATATATATATGATGATGATATGATGAGGTGATGATATGATGATATGGTCATGTGATTATGGCGCCAAGGATGACTTTATTCACCGAGTCCCTCACTAGAGGGCCGGGACACGTTATATATATGTGATGATAATATGATTATGTCACCGAGTCCCATAATGGGCCTGGTATGATATATGATATTGACATGCATGATTTATGTTTCAAAAGGCAAGTGTTTTGGTATTCTGGATGTTATCCTTGTCTCCTGTACTCCCTATTTCAGTTATGATCCTCTTTACTGTATTTCATGCTTTACATACTCAGTACATATCTCGTACTGACCCCCTTTCTCCGGGGGGCTGTGTTTCATGCCCGCAGGTACAGATAGTCGGTTTGGTGACCCTTCAGCATAAGACTTCTACTCAGCTGTCTTGGAGAGCTCCGTTGTTCCGAAGTCTAGACTTTTGGTTCAGATCTTATGATGTATATGTATATGTTTACTCAGGGGTACGGCGGGGCCCCGTCCCGTCATATTTCGCTATCGATACTCTTAGAGGTCTGTAGACATATGTGTGGGTTGTGTATAAGTTCAGTTCAGCTGTGTCTATACGTTGTGCTATGTATATGTTCGTCTGTAATGGCAGCCTTGTCGGCTAGCATATGACATGATAATGATGTGTAGTGGCAACCTTGTCGGCTTGCGGATAATTTTATGATTTGATCAGTTGTGACTCCTCAGGAGACAGTTTATCTGGACATATATATATATGACGACGTTATGAACCTTGGAGTTCCTTTACAAGTTTCCATATTGTTCTTAGATTCTGTATGACTATATCTAACAGGTACGTATACGGGTGTCCAGGTCGGGCACTAGTCATGGCCCACGGGGTTGGGTCGTGACAGCCATGTCCAGTCATATTCTAAACCATGACCCATCATTCGAGGACGAATGATCCCAAGGGGGAGATATTGTAACACCTCGTACCTTTAAACTAGGTTACGTTCATGATTGGAGACTTAGAAGACCAGATGAGAAGTGTGGGAAATAAATTTGTCTCAGTTCAGCAAAGTTCCATTTATACGACCAGTTATACGGATCGTATATTATTATACGGCCCATTTAACCAGTTCGTGTTACGCAGGAAGAAAAATTCTAGTTATGCCAAGTTTGTGAAATGCTTCTATACGGACCATATTTCAGTTCGTGGAACTCATTTGGGAAATTCTAGTTTCTGGGATTTTAATCATTATCAAATGCGGCCAAGTTATACGGACCGTATAAGTTGACTGTAAAAATTCCCGACATAATTAAGTATAAATACATCATGTTCAGTTCTTTTTCCACTTTTCACGTTCTCCAAGCCCTAGCACGAAGGTTTCCTCTCCCAACAATCCAAAACAATAAGGTAAGCCTATTCCAACCATTCCAAGTGAATTGACATGTATCCATGATTTTTAAATAAGAGTTCATCAATCTTAACCTAAGGTTTTCAAGAAAACCCATCTCAAGGCTCAAGGTTTAATCTTTTGGAATTCTTCTACAAAGTTCAGATTTCTGTTACAAGCTTGGAGAATTACTAGGTATGTAGGGTTTCTATCCACGTGTGAGAACATCTTTGTTCTTCCCCATACCACGTTCCTCCATGATTATACAAGTTACACCAAAACTAGGGTTTAGCCATGTTCATGATAACCCTAAGTACATGTACCATGATATACTATGTTTGGATGATTACTTCGTTATCGTATTTTTAATAGTCCCTTTTTGGTTATTGAGAATCTGTCCGTAATCCATGAAAAACCCATACTCTGCATTCCATGGGTTCTTACATGCAAGTTATGAAATATTATGGTTATCTTCATGAAAATCCTACATGTCTCCATGGTTTCATACAAGTTATATTATATATATTACCTTCATGTTGCAATACAAGCAAGAATCATGTTTGCAAACAAGTTATATAATTCACGGGCTACTAAGCCAATTATATCGATGTTCATGTAATTTGAAAGTTGAACAGATTACCGAGAAGGTTTCATACCTGAAACTACGTATGCCAACGTAGGATAAGGATTGCTAAGCCATCGTGTATCTTGCCTGGGTACCAGACATGAACATGAACATGAATGGACCGTATAACTTTATACGGATCGTATAAGTTGACCGTATAAATTCTCGACACAGTTATGTATAAATACATCATGTTCAGTTCTTTTTCCAGTTTTCACATTCTCCAAGCCCTAGCACGAAGGTTTTCTTCTCCCAACAATCCAAAACAATAAGGTAAGCCTATTCCAACCATTACAAGTGAATTCTAACATGTATCCATGATTTCTAAATAAGAGTTCATCATTCTTAACCTAGGGTTTTCAAGAAAACCCATCTCAAGGCTCGAGGTTTAATCTTTTGGAATTCTTCTACAAAGTTCAGATTTTTGTTACGAGTTTGGAGCATTTACCAGGTATGTAGGGTTTCTATCCACGTGTGAGAACATCTTTGTTCTTCCCCACGCCACGTTCCTCCATGATTATACAAGTTACACCAAAACTAGGGTTTAGCCATGTTCATGATAACCCTTAGTACATGTACCATGATATACTATGTTTGGATGATTACTTCGTTATTGTATTTTTAATAGTCGCTTTTTGGTTATTGAGAATCTATCTATAATCCATGAAAAACCCATACTTTGCATTCAATAGGTTCTTACATGCAAGTTATGAAATATTATGGTTATCTTCATGAAAATCCTACATGTCTCCATGGTTTCATACAAGTTATATTATATGTATTACCTTCATGTTGCAATACAAGCAAGAATCATGTTTGCAAAAAAGTTATATTATTCACGGGCTACTAAGTCAATTATATCGATATTCATGTAATTTGAAAGTTGAACAGATTACCGAGAAGGTTTCATACCTGAAACTACGTATGCCAACGTTGGATAAGGATTGCTAAGCCATCGTGTATCTTGCCGGGGTACCAGACATGAACATGAACATGAATGGACCGTATAACTTTATACGCACCGTATAAGTTGACCATATAAATTCTCGACACAGTTAAGTATAAATACATCATGTTCAGTTCTTTTTCCAGTTTTCACATTCTCCAAGCCCTAGCATGAAGGTTTTCTTCTCCAAACAATCCAAAACAATAAGGTAAGCCTATTCTAACCATTCCAAGTGAATTCTAACATGTATCCATGATTTCTAAATAAGAGTTCATCATTCTTAACCTAGGGTTTTCAAGAAAACCCATCTCAAGGCTCAAGGTTTAATCTTTTGGAATTCTTCTACAAAGTTCAGATTTTTGTTACGAGTTTGGAGCATTTGCCAGGTATGTAGGGTTTCTATCCACGTGTGAGAACATCTTTGTTCTTCCCCACGCCACGTTCCTCCATGATTATACAAGTTACACCAAAACTAGGGTTTAACCATGTTCATGATAACCCTTAGTACATGTACCATGATATACTATGTTTGGATGATTACTTCGTTATTGTATTTTTAATAGTCGTTTTTTGGTTATTGAGAATCTATCTGTAATCCATGAAAAACCCATACTTTGCATTCAATAGGTTTTTACATGAAAGTTATGAAATATTATGGTTATCTTCATGAAAATCCTACATGTCTCCATGGTTTCATACAAGTTATATTATATATATTACCTTCATGTTGCAATACAAGCAAGAATCATGTTTGCAAACAAGTTATATAATTCACGGGCTACTAAGCCAATTATATCGATGTTCATATAATTTGAAAGTTGAACAGATAACCGAGAAGGTTTCATACCTGAAACTACGTATGCCAACGTAGGATAAGGATTGCTCTGCCCAGTAGGATGATTCCTTCATATTTTTCCCATTGAGGAATTTCGATCCATTCATGTTCATGTTCATGTCTTGTACCTCGGCAAGATACAGGATGGCTTAGCTGGTCGGGCAGAGATCAGATGCCACGTACTAACGTGGTGGTTACATGTAGGTCATACTAATGCTCTCGTATAGATATTTTACTCTTGTTATTTATATATATGTATCCATGCTTATGCTTACAGCCAGGTTTCCATTTCCGTTTCAGCTTTTACTATTGCTATTTCATGTGCCATGCTTATTCTTTCAGTTGCTTTACATACCAGTACATTCAATGTGTTGACGTCCCCTTTCTATTGCACTGGGGCCTTCATTTTATGGTGTAGGTACGGTTCTACTGGACGATGCATCTGCTCAGTAGGACAGCATTCGTATCAGCTTTTGGGTGAGCCCCATTCTCTTCGGGGTTTTAGCCAATTAATTACTTTCATGATTAGTTATGCATTTAAAGGTATGTTGTGGGCCTTGTCTGTTACATCCGGCATTTTTGCATATTCGAAAAATTCGAAATAATTTGACTTGTAATGGACAAGGCCACATTTGGACCTTGCTTGGTACGAATGTGTCGGTTATGCATATGTTGGTGTGGAATTACGAAAGGAGGCCAAGGGCAAAATTGGAAATTTTGGAAACTTGTTCCATGAATTACAATTATTTAGCCAACAATTGGGCTCAAAAAAAAAATAAGAAATAAGGCCCAAAAAGGGAAGGCCCAACCGGCCATATGCCCTTGACCCAAGCCCATGGAATTAATTTCCATGTGGTAATATATATTCATCTATATCCTATAGAAGCTTCAAGAAAAACAAAGAACAAACAAGAGAAAAAGAAGAAGTAGCTCACGGCTAAGAGAGGAGGAGAGAAAGAAAGAAAGAAAAAATTTTTGGAGCTCAAATCCTTGGTTCAAAAATCCATCCCTTTTGGAATTTCTACTAAGCTCAAGATTTTCATCAAGGTGATATAATTCTTTTGGCAAGAAAATACCATTGTGGCAAGTGGAAGAGTTGAGAAAAGGTAAGAATTTTACCATTTTTATACCATGGAATATATGTATATATGTTGTAGTGTGTGGTAATGAATCAAAAGCATGAAAATTTGGTGTGTAGTGAATGTGTGTGTTTGGCCGTGTGGGTGCATAATTGTGTAGTGGAGGTGTGTTGAATTTTGTATTGTATCCTAGTTGTGGTTATGATGGAATTTATATTAGAAATGAAAGTTGAATGAATTAATGGAAGTTGGAGAATATAGTATGTGGCCGTGTGGTGTGTGTTGATATTGGAAGGTGAACTAAATTTTGTTAGTATGTTAGTTGTGTTAATTATGAAGTGAATGAAAGAGTAATGGTTTTTGTTGTTATGGAAAAATGATTAGTAAGTTGTTGTAGGAAAACATGCAAGTTTATTATAATTATGTAAATGCGGAAGTGAAAGTAGGAAGATGCAAATTATGGTTATCATTGATGAAGTTGGAAGGTAAGAATATGTTATGGATGTTTATGCTAAAAGATTGGAAGTTGTGGGCGAAATCTGCCCTTAGTAGGAAACTTGTATATTGCGTATATCTTGTGTATATCTTGTGAAAATGGTATGATATGCCCCTGAAATATGCTGTAATGAACTTGATAAGTGTTGAATATGAAAATGGTAGGATTGATTTGGAAGTGTAAGGTTGAAATGAAAGATGTTTCGTTATGCCGGAAAGACGGTTAGTAAAGCCATATCGTGTATTATGTTATGCTTGTTGTTGTTATTGATGTTGTTTCTGGGTTGCTGTGTTGATGAACCAAGCCGAGCTAAGTCTCGGGGATGATATATATATAGGGGAAATGCTGCCGAAATTTCGGTAGGCAAGTATGTATTAAGTTTGGAGTCTTAAAGTTTGAAATTAACAATTGGTAAACTTGACCATTTCTAGATTTTGGACGAAATTGGAATTGAAGCCAAGCGAGCGTAAGGCGCAATCGAGGTATGTAAAGCCTTCCCCTTTATTCTTAGGCATGTTCTGGATGTAATAGGCTCGGCCGCGAGCCTTAAGTACGACTCCGTTTCTCGGAATTCGAGATGGAGATCCGTTCCAATTCCTTCAGTACAATTGAAACCATTTCCTTATAAAGTGCCTTCAAAGTGAACTTTTGCACGAAACCTTCCCAAACGGAGTCGGAACACTTCCAAATGATTATGGATGACCTCATAAGGTCTATTATCAGTAATTTACATATGTCGCCCCGAGTTGGTCCGAGGCGGGCCCACAAGGCCCGATGCCTTCTGTATAACCTTAATTACTTTGGTTCTGTTCGATTTTCTCAGAAAACATCGGGACTATTATTTTGATTATGAAATGACTATTTTTATGCAAATCTTACAAAATGATTTCTGGACATCTGAGAATCTGATCCTGATAATAATCTGTCGTGCCTTCCCAAGTAGGACATAGGCGCGTATTATGCATACTATCCGGATACTCTGACTTGACTCGCCGTTTGGCACCCTTCAGTTTGATTGAGTCTGTATGTTGAGTCTGTATGCATGTGGTTTCTCATTAATCTGTTCGTGGCTGTCTCAATGCATTCCTTCACTGCGTCCCGGGCCAGGTTCTGTTATCGTGCATATTCCTCTGCATTGTTCACCGCGTCCCTCGGCGTGCGGGCCGGGATCTGTTATATCTGTATGATTATGATATTATGATCTGTGTATGGGGATGGCGGCCAGGATGGCATATGATCTGATCTGATTCTGTCTGTCCACCGCGTCCCGTACTAAGAGGGCCGGGTTCTGTTACCGCGCCCCCAGACAGGGCCGGGATCTGTATGTATGTATGCATGTGCCACCAGCATTTATGTAAGCACATGCCTCTGTATGATTCTGTATGATTCTGTATGACTCTGCATGCATAATTCTATCCGGCATACTTCTGTCCGTCCGTCTGGATTACGATTTTGTCTGTATGTCCGTATGGATTCTGATTCTGTATGTCCGTATGGTTACGGTTCTATCTGTCTGTCTGAACCATGATTCTGTCCGTCTGTCGGGATTATGATTCCGTCCGTCCGTTCGATTTATGGTTCTGTCCGCTATATATATATGCTTCCGGTTCAGACTATGATTATGTTTGTTGTGTTTCTGCTTTGCATACTCGGTACATTTTTCGTACTGACCCCCGGTTCTTCGGGGGCTGCGTTACATGCCCGCAGGTACAGACGCACCTGGAGATACGCCGCCAGTTTAGGGCATCGATTCTGCTATTTTGGAAGAGCTCCTTTAATTCGGAGCAAATACTTATGGTATATATCTTCTGTCATCTGTAGACTCTGTATGTATGGTATTTTGGGGTACCGCGGGGCCCTGTCCCGTCATCTGATTCTGTATGTCTGTAGAGGCATGTAGATAGATATGTGGGTTACGGGTTTCATCTGTTTAAGTAAGTACGAATGATTTTGTGACTCCGTCTGTATGTTAGCCTCATCGGCTTGTCTGTAAATTTCTGTATGTTCAGGTATGTATATGTTCGCGTGCGCCGCATCTGTATCGGTCTGATTCTGTACACATCTGTTTTAAAAATTAAAAAAAAATCAGTATGGTACGAAATTCTGTTAAGTAGGTACGTATGGGTATCCAGTTAGGATACCAGTCGCGGCCCACGGGGCTGGGTCGTGACATTGTCCTAGTAAGTATGTTTAGCAGACTCATGTTCATGTTAGAGGTTTCATAGACTATGCTGTTAGTTATGCCAGATTTTTATATGAGTTGAGTATCCACCTCTGACTCAGTTTTGATATTCTGCATTCAAGATTTAAACAAATGTTTTATTTAATACTATGACTATTCTTGTTTTATAAAGGATCATCTTGTTCTCATGTTATATTCTGCTCATGTATGCCTCATGATGATTCAGCAAGCAATGTGGTTCGCTCGGTCACATGCAGTAAGGCACCGAGTGCTGTGTTTCGCCCAAGCCATGGTTCGGGGTGTGACATGTAGCCCAGTGCATCTATTGTTGTGCTAGTCCAGAGGACAATTAGCCTCCGTGGGATAATAGCCCCGGTGTATCAAACTATTGTTTGCTCGTGCGTTGGCATGTATTGATTATTTGGTTATCCATAGGCTGGCTTGTTGATGATTTCAGATTCATAAGTGAAAGACTTGATGTGGTAAATGGTATATGAGTTAAACTCGTGGTATTCTTTGTTATTGGTTTCTCTCAGATGATTTTGTTTAAGTTTGGTGTTTTACTCTGTTCCTGGATTTTAAACTGTTACATAAGTACTGCTTTACTGAGTTTTACTATCTTATTTTGTTTATTGACGATTTCCCCTCAGACACTCACTGAGTACCCAGTACTCAGGCATATCATTGTTGTTTTTGTTGGTGCCCAGTCCTACCATGTAAGAAAACTATTGTGCTTGCCGTCTGGCCGTCTTGCTTGCTATTTTCCCGCCCTCTACACACTTTATGGTATCAGAGCTAGTCCATCTCTTTCGGAGAGAGGAGCAGTTTAGTAAAAATATGTCTAAGTCTCTGCGTCCCACCCTTGTAAGTCCTTAGCAAAAATAAATATGTCTCCCACTCTGTATAAACCCTTTCTTGCAAATATGACTACCTTTATGAAGTTGATATCCTACCTGATGAAAACAAAGTGTCTCCTACCGACCTACCCCTCATAAACCCATATTCTGCTTTTGCTAAAAAGACATGTTCCCCGTGGTCACAAATCCGTTCCTTGGTCCAACAAAAGCCCAAAAGAGCTAAAGAATATGTTGGTGCCTCAAAACTTGACCAGCACCCTATTCTAGCAACTCAAGCGGAACAATTCATCACTCTGTAGATTCCAGATGATTTTCCTAGACAATGGAAAAATCATGGTTTCACCCATATCCATTTTGGTGTTGTTAGAATTGCATTAACATATCATGGCAAAAAAGGCCAACCAGTTGTGGCTCACCTTTCCCTTCTTGATACCAGATATAATGAGTACCAATATGTGAATTTGGGTACCACAGAAATCACTCTAAATGCTGGGACAGTTTTTGTCACTATATTCCCAAATTTTAACATGTCCCTGTATGATCCATATCTAATGGAGGCTTTAAAACTCCAAGTCCAAATTCTAGGTGCTCCACAAGCTAAAGATGCTATTCAAGCTACTTTACATTACCAAATAGCTTGGCGAGTTCAGAATCATGCTATGGATCTCTCCCTTCCAGATGGAGAAAATGCTTTGCTCTTAAAAGTAGATGCCAACAACGGAACTACCATGTGTACCAAAATCCCAAAATAGCTCTCTAGGGAAGAACTTATCAAAGTCCTTCCAGATACATGGGTAACGAATTATGAAAAGCTGAGATAACCTGTTGAACCTCTCCAATCCTCTGAACCCACTTTTTCCAAAAAACCCGATAAAACAGTTGCTATAATCTTTGACCACTCTCACCTTAAAAAACCTAACAAAACAACCTTTTTCTTTCCAGATGTACCAACCCAGTTATAACCAAGCACACCAAGATGACCATGAAACATTCTCTTACCATCTCCCAAGTATCATGAGTGAACATGACTGGATAAAGCAGTTTGATAATGAAGGTCATGATGTATGGTGGTTCAAATGTCCTTTCACGGGACACTGCCCATGGGATATCCAATGTGACTGCCAAAAATGTCTTGACGATGAAATTTAATGGGATGAACATCATACAAGAAGAGCCAAATCAAAGAAAAAAGGGAGAAACTCTAAAAGAGAGCTCCGAACAAGGTATGAAGAAGGAGATTCATCTATCAGGTCACTGAGCCGTCCAGGAAAATATGAATTCCTTGTTTCGTACAAACCTCAAAACTGGCCACCTCTCCCTAACCAAAATTTATATCACAATCCTTCAAATCCAAATATCCCATAGCCAGAAATACTCATGATGAACCCATCAAGCTCCAGTTACACCCCTGAATTTCCTTCACAACAACCTTTTGAAAAAGATGGTGCAAGCCATGCCCCAAAAATTTCAAGGCAAAATGTTGTGCTGCCCACTTGAAAAAAGCCACCGACAAGTGAAGTAGAAGCAATAATCAATTGGCAATCCGAAAATGCCATTTTCCAAAACAAAGTGTTAACTAGCACTTCCATCAAAAATGTTGCTTACACACAAAACAAAGTGATGAGCAGGGTGGAGACAATTGAGAAAAACGTGGAACAAGCATCTTCACTACAAGAAAACTGGCTATTAACGACGGGAAAATTGGTCCCTGAAAGTCTAAATCCGGTCCCTAAAATTCATTAGCGACCAGAAAAATCTGGTCGGCACCCGTTGTTATAGGCTCTGCCGCTAAAGGTCAATAATGACGGGACATAGCTCCCAGTCCTTAAAACACTTTAGCGACCGGAAATACTCTGGTCCTTAAAGTACATTTAGGGACCATTTTCCTGGTCCTAAACTTATATATAGAATAGCTTCTACTGGTCAAAGAAAGTCTTTAAGAACGAGAAATATGGTCCTTAAAAGTTCTTTTTACCGACCATAAAATTTTGTCCCTGGATGATATATATTCTTTTCCAAGAAACATTATCCAATTTTTAATATATATATATATAAACACAAAATTATCAATAATGTCATGCTTGCATAAATAAGTATATAGAAATCGTAACATCCCACTAGTAACTGTACAACCATGAACTGTTTACAAAACCACTTAACAAGAAAAGTAATTGTCCTAAGCAACCAACAAAAAGATAACCAATTTATCATTTATATCAATTCTTGAAAAGTTGTTGCCTGACATGTAGCTTCAAGTCTTCTGACCCTGTAAAAGGTATAAAACAAATGCTCCTAAGAAATTATAAGATCACATAGTATTTAAAGATAACTTAATACTAATTGCATACCTGAAGAACAACAATGGAAAGGAACACCTGAATACGGTATACTTCCCTCTTCTTCCCAACTTTTTTGGAGCAAGATACTAAATAAGTAAATAAAGTATCATTTATTCCTCCGCTTCATTACTCCTCACTCCCTTACTTCATCACTACACACGTTAAAATCAATTAAAATGCTAAACCACATTTGTCTAATAGCACTGAAACTATGGCCACGAAAGGTAGAAAATTCAGAGATTTGACCAAGTCTCCCCATTTAGTCTTTTTCTGAACATCAGTATGTAACATTAGTAGCATGAATAGGAGAAGCCAAGAAAAACCAAAAACTAAGCTAACTGAAATTCTATTGGCCCATAAAAGATAAGAGTAAGACTAGAAACGATAAAGAAAATGCAGTGAAGTAACTGTCACAACACAGACAATATAAAGTAAAGTGGAAAGACAAAAGAAGGGGAACAATCAAAATACATGAGCAAAATCATGAATATTAAGCTAATATTTCTCCTTGTTCAAATCTGAAAGCCACCGAAAAGTGGTTGAGCATAAAAAATTGCTTAGCTATGGGGTCAAATAAGATAGTCAATAGTGGGGTCTGGGACATTGTTTACTAAGTGCCTACACCCACCATGTTGGAAAACTCAAACTAAACATCTCGTGTCCCAAATTGTGTCTGTAAGACCAATGGAACAGAAATATTGCTACCCCCTTCCTAAAATAAATTTCTTGGAGTGAAAGTGATGTATATTACAAAATTTTGAAGTCATTAACAATTACTGTAGCTCCAGAATCATGCTTTGTTGATTGATCTACAGGAACGGCACATTTAATATCCACAAAAACTCATGTAAATTGAAGGAAAAGAGGAGAAATAACTTTCGTGCGTAGAAGTATGCGAACAACCAATTTGAAACTGTAAAGAAACAAATAGAGATAGAACTTACCTAAGTTGATATGCTTCAAAGCTAATATAAAAGGATAAGTACTAATAAAAGGCTGCCTCCTTGGTAGCCTTCACGCATTACTTAGCAAAATAAGAAGTGTCAATATCCTGCGCCTCTAGGAGAGACTTAGACTCAATAGCCTGAAACCAAATGAAATTAAGATTAATTTCCTTGTTTTCTTTGGCACACATAAATTTGGGATGCTCTTGCAAAAACAAGGTAGTTGGTGCCCATGTTGTGCACGGGCCTATGCCTGAAATTATTGTTTGTATTTTTTATACAACTACAAGATTACAAAAAGAGGTTCAACATCAAGATTATTTTGTACTTGTTTCTATCATTCAATGGATTACAAAAAAGGAATAGTTTCTAAAACTGATGTAAAAGTTGAACCATGTAATACACAATCTAGAGAATGCTTGCCAATGTCTCCCTGAAATAAAGTTAAATAAGGCAATCAGTTGGGTGGTGCAAAGCATTTTAGAGCCAAATAAAGCATTATAGAGCTTCAACTGTACCTCTTACTCCATTGAAAGTACCAAAAGATTCAAGATACTGCTTCATCACGAGCAGACCAAAATATAGAGAATCATGCATTATCATCTGTAAAGAGGATTAAAGCATGCCCTATCAACCAAACTAAATATCACATAAGTTTACTTATTGAAAATTAAAGATAAGAACTTCACCTCCTTATTTGAGGAGTAAGTTTTGAACGTGGTTATCAAAAAAATTATTAAGGAAGTTCTAGATCTAAATACCTTGCTTCACAGCAAGAAAAGACTTATATTCTAATACTATATGCCTAACTTTAAATAATGAAATCAAAGTAAGATGCCTATGTATCAGTCGGATCTTCCAATGCACATAGAAGTCCTAAGGCTATCACATTGATTTTTTTGAGTAAAGAGAGGCTCAAGAAGACTTCTCCACTATACCACTACTTAAGTATTATTCTTGAAAGAAGCCAATTTACACCTACAGGCAGCAATAATCAAAGATGATGTTAGCATAAAACAATAGCTGAAGAGGTCACCCAACCTCCAACATCTTATCCCGAAAACTGACTTTGCAGAGATCTCAAACTTCCATCATACGATAACAAAACCTAATGCTGTACAGGGCAGATTGGTTTTCTAAAAATTTATTTTTTTTTCCAAATAGCCTTTATAAATTTCAGCATAGAAGGAGAAATTTTTACCATCAGCAGCCTTAGAGTACTAACATAATCACTACGGAGTAATAAAATTGCAAACCATAGGATTATAGAATACCTCATGACTCTCATGGTGAGACAAGCTATAAACTGTGCAACCCCAATATTGGTTTACTCCTTGCCTTCCCAACCACCAATATCATACTGACCTCCTACCAAAAATATTTATGCAAAGGTATCATCAATTGTATACTAAAGTAATAAAAATCCAAATTAAATACAATTAACTTGATGAACTCATGGGTACATATTTGTAATAGGCTACAATTTATACATTATTGACAAGTAAATATTTATTGAAAGAAAAGGCAACACAAGGAGTCAAACCTATACAGTACACACACTCAACACCACCAGAAGGCCAAAAAAGATCTGGTAACACCTCCTCATTAGACCAATTCAAAAACCCGCTAAATCATTTAGAGATGAAAGACATGACATTGGGAGTTAAATCATGTTGTACATTTCGAGGATGAAGCCCATGAAACTATTAAAATGACAATTTCTTTCAAAGACCTCTTCCTTAAGGATTTTCAATAACTCTAATGAGGAAATTCTGTAAATCAGAACAGAATATAGATAATAAATTATCAAAGAATAAAAATCATGTACACTCGCTTGCTAGTAAAAGAAAACTGTTAAAGCAAAAAAAGGTATAGAAAGCAGAGATGAGTAGCGTCTTCACTTACAAGATCAATATGATATCAGTTTTATTATATAATATTCTTTTGTATATATATTTTGAATCAGACCCTAATGTTTCGTTGCTTATTAACCCCATTCTCACATCCCAAACTCAGAACCCGACGTCAAATTTAGAAAACACAAAATACATCTAGAGTTACCTGTTAAACTAAAATAAATAGATCAATAAAACAACTCTTGAACTATGCGGTTACCTTAATGGAGCACAACTATATTGGAGCTGAAAGCACATTATCTGAAACCCAATTTCTCCTGTCAAAAACTTGCTTGAGATTCCACAAAGCGAACTAGATTTTAAACCAAGGAGATGAAAATACCACTAAACTGATACGCGGAGCTATTGCTAAAAAGAAAAAATGAACAGAACATACACAATCAGTTAAAATGAACAAAAGAACATATCTAATCTGTGAAATTTTAGTTTCAGTGCAAAGAGATGAATAATTTTGTGAATATTATAAAATTCCATGAAAGAGAATGTTCTAAATAAAAGACTGAAATAGCAAACAAATACAGTAATAGACAAAAGAAGATTAGTTCATTTGTGGCTTACTAATTTTCATCAGCCACTCTATTTTAGAGATTCGAGCACTTGATGTAAGGGTAACAAATGCTTAAACTAACTCGCAAAGCAATTTTGAGGCTAAAACAGTCTTTTATTAACTTCAATGCACTGAAGGGTTCGAAATAACCATCCAACTTTACATCACCAAACAGAGAAGAAAATAAGGATATCTTTCAGAGGAAAACATCAATTACGAGCCAAAACATATGAATCAAAGAAGGTACTCGCCCAAAATCAGTAAGAAAAATAAATTGGACAGGTGTGGTTTTACCTTTCCTAGGAAAAAAGACGGAAATACACTCAGCGAGATATATTCTAACTGAAAGCAGTTTAAATAGGGATAAAGCTCCAAAGCTTACCCTCCAATTCAGATTTTCCCTTTTCCTTTAAAGCATATTAGTTTAAAATCAAGCAAAGTGCACCACCTGCACATATCTGCTAATACAAACTTCATTGCAAATATAAGATACCCGATAGTTAACTCTATTGTAGATGCTACATCAACAATTTGCATCCTCAATTACTTTAATCTCTTTCGAGAGTAAAATGGGATATGATTCATCTCTTGTTCACTCAGCACATCACAAAAGATCGAAGACACCATAACTTTGCAAATTTTCAGCAACCTTGAAAAATGCAATCTTTCCGATATAAAATTATCTTAAAAAGCAATTCTTAAATAACCTAACAATCTCATTGAAGGGTTTCATAATTTTCTCTATACAATTTCGACGCATAGATCGAACAATAAGTAACAGAATAATACAATACAATTAAAAGGAGTTGGATAAGAAGAAGACCGACCTGTTAGAGTAAATTTTAATGAGATGGTTGACGGAAAATGACATAATTTAGCAACCCTAAAGAGAAAACTGAAAACCTAAGATATGGAGAAGAAGAACTTCTTTCAGATTGCATAAAGAAGAAACCCATTTGGGGGAAATAATTATTTAGGTGAAAGATTTTTCTCGTGGGATATCTAAGGCTGAGAAATTAATTTGGGAGAGTGGCGAGCCATTCCTTGAAGATTAAGCTTGATTGAACCGGTAGCAATTATTTTGTAGCTGAATTTGGGGCAACGGCGAGCTAGTCTAGGTTTAGGGATTTTAGAGAGATGAAGTAATTTTTATAATAAGTATTGTTAAAGTTCTTTATTTTTTTTAGTTCCTTTTACTTTTCTAGAGGCAAAAATTAACCCCGGTCTTTTGTCCCGCTCAATTTAGGTTTTTAGGACCAGATTCTCATTAGTTTTGGGACCAGATTTAATCTCATCCCTAGTTTAAGGGACGAAAGTGAAATTTTGCAACCAGAAAAAAAATCTGTCCCTATATGCATATATTTAGGGACCAGATTTTCAACTCGTCCTTAAATGTTGGTCTTTGATGAGCCTTTTTCTCGTAGTGCTTCTCAGCATGCTGGACTGATCAAAGCCCTGGAATTGCGAAGGACAAACATGCAGTATGAGATTTGTCAACTAGGCACTTCCCTTTTCCACTTCTTTAACCAATAACAAAAGGAAATGGCTCACATTAAAGAAAAAATACAACAATTGAGATATGGTCACCTTGAACCGCAAAAAACACAAAGCTGTCTATCAAAACCCACCTTTTTCCCTATGTCCTCACAAACATACTCACCACCAAAGCTTGAACATTCTTTTACTATGTTCCCATCGAAAAAACGAGACCCTGTGTCTTTTACCCAAATACAAAACGATGAACCTGAGTTTGACATTGCAAAAATAGTCTGTGAAAGGAAAGACTCTATGGCGGCCCAAAAGCAGTCCAAATGAAAGAAAGAACTCGGGGAAGGTTCAAAAGAACCCGAGCTGGAAAACTTAATGTTCTCGGCCCAAAAGATTCCTAACCTCTACGTGGCCCAACCCACAAATGATATAGAGGAGGATGATACCCTAGGATCCAGTGACCAAGATTCATATGATACTGATCCTACGAAAGAAAGCGTTGAGGCAAGCGAAGATTCCTCAGTTGACTCTTCAGAAGAAGATAACCCACCAATATTCTTGAATCAACCCAGAGGACCAGAAATCTCTCAAGTAGATGATGATCGTGATGGTATGACATATGAGCCAATTCCAGAAAGAATTCCAGAACCAACAACCACAAAATTCGTTGGGATTGGATTCCATACTTTTAGTCTGGATGATAACAAAGTATCAAAATGGCCCCGAAGGATCCAAGATTTCTTCACTTGGATGGTGACAAAGAATCTTGTCGAATGGGAAAAGTACATGATCCTGTCAGAATTCACTTCAAGGTTCTCCGGAATTCTCAGAGACTGGTGGAATTCACTTAGGACATAAGACAAAAATATGTTTCTCACATCCCAAAACTTTGCTTTCAACATCTGAATACTCCAGGAAGTATTTTGTGAAGATACAGGCCAAAGGCAAGAAAAACTAAGGAGACAGTTCTTCGAAATGAAATGTGTAGCATTTGACAGAGAGGTCATTGATATCCATTTTAAGAAGATGGCTAAAATGTTCTTTGAGTTAGGCGGAGAAGCTAGTCTCAAGCAAGCCTTCGTTTCATCACTTCCAAAGATGTTAGCAAGCCGGACCATGACGATCATTGAGGAGAAGTTCCAATCGATAATGATCCCACAGGTCGGCTACATTAGGCAAGCAATATTTCTAGCGTTGGATGATAGCTGCACAAAGAGATTTGTTTTGAAGCAAATCATACGAAATAATCCAGCCCTTGATAAAGCTTGCCGGGAAGTCTGACCTAATTACTGGGTCAAGCTATTCCTGCCATGTCCCCAGACGAAAAGGAAGATTCAAGCGATTCGAATGGCCAAGGCCTTCAGGAGAAGCATCCCAGTTCAGGAGGCGCACAAAATATTTCTGGAGAAGGAGCCCAGGAAAGTCCCGAAAAAATGATAGATGCTTCATCTGCAACAAGATTGGGCATTATGCAAAATATTATCCCCAATCCAGAAGGTCAATCAAGCTCCTTACTGAAATAAAGGACTACACTGGTATCCATCTAGGTGAAGATGATCTTGAATCTATTCTCTCATTAGAGGACGAACCCATAGAGGAGACCCTCTTTTCCATGAATGTGTACGAAGAATATAGAGATTAATATTGTCAGATTTCAGAACCATAGGGAAAGGCTCAAGAAGATTCAACTGCATCATGGAAATCCCACAGGTCCAGCTTAAAGTCTATCCATCCAAATGGGATAAACCAATCCAGGTTATTGCTTTCATGGACACTGGAGAGGCATGTTCACTGATGAACCCAGCCGTCCTTACTGAGGATCAATGGATTCCACATTTCAAAGATTTCAACACTGCAGGGAATAGATTCCTAACCACCACAGTCATCACAAAGCATCCAATCACAATTGAATTCTTCCTAGGGTTGAAGTTTCGAACTAAGCTGATTGGATCAGATGTCCTAGGGAAAGATCTCATTGTTGGATTTGACATCTTCAGGCAACTTAAAGATCAGCTCCAGATCAAAGCCCATGGAATAACATTTAAGAAACAATTCAAGCCATATACAGATGTTTTACGATTATTCCAAATAACTGATGTTGAACAGATCAAGGAGATAGAAAAGTAGTTGGTAAAGCATTCATGTACAGATTCTCACAAGGAGTTTATGGGAAAATGCAAAAAGCCTTTATGGCTAAATGAAGATTTTTTTCATCAAACTCCAATTCAAGAAGAATGAAAGCATTAATCCAATGAAGGCAAGTCACTCCGGCATGAATCCAGATCATCTTCTGCTTGCCAAAAGGGAATGTGAAGAGCTCTTGGAGTTTGGACTTATCGAGCCCTCTAATTCGCAATGGGCGTGCAAGGAGTTCTATGTCAATAAATGGGCGGAACAAACAAGAGGTAAAATCAGATTAGTCACAAACTATCAACCTCTTAACTATTTCCTCCAAGATGATAAATTCCCTATCCCAAATAAACTCACCCTTTTTTCACACTTAGCCAAACCTAAATACTTTTCCATGTTTGACCTTAAATCGGGGTTTTGGCAGTTGGGAATACACCCAGAAGATCGGCCAAAAATAGGTTTTTGTATACCCGATCATCACTTTCAATGGAAGGTCATGCCCTTTGGGTTGAAAACGGCACCCTCATTCTTCCAAAAATCCATGATAAAATTATTTCAACCCATCCTCCATACATCACTAGTCTACATTGATGAAATCTTACTCTTTAGTGATACTATAGAAGAACACCTCATTTTGCTCCAAACATTCTATGACCTGGTGGAGAGAAATGGAATCATGCACAGACAGAAAAAAATGATTCTTGCTAAAACGGAAATTGATTTTCTGGGGATGCATTTTGTTTATGAAGCATACAGCCCAGGGCCACATATTTGTCAAGAGCTGTTCAAATTCCCAGGCACCAATTTTACAATGAAGCAGCTCCAATAGTTTTTAGGTGTGATTAATTATGTTAGAGATTTTATCCCTAATGTCTCTCATACATTGCTCCACTTACAAAAATGCTCAAGAAGAATGCCCAAGGTTGGGGAAAAGAACAGGATGAAGCAGTTCGGAGAGTAAAAGAAATCTCAAAAGAAGTCAAAGCCCTCCATATTCCGTCAGACGGAAAAAAGATATTGCAGACGGATGCCAGCAACGAATATTGGAGTGCGGTAGTTTTTGAAGAAAAAGATGGCCAACAGAAAATATGCGGATATGCCAATGGAAAGTTCAAAGATATTAAACAACACTATCATTCCACATTCAAAGAAATTCTTGCCATAAAGAATGGGATTAAAAGTTTAGTTTCTTTTTAATTCACACAGAGTTTCTTATCGAGATGGATATGAAGGCTTTCCCGAAGATGATCCAGATAAATCCAAAGATTATCCCAAATCTGTAGATTCTCAGATGGGCACAATGGTTCTCCCCTTACAAATTCCAAGTAAAGCACCTCAAAGGGAAGGATAATATTCTAGTGGATTTCCTATCCAGGCCAGATGAGTTTTCAAAGAGATTTCAAGCCAAGCTACAGAAAAGGATAACTAGCCAAATTTCCATGCTTGCAAGCTCACCAGGAACTAGTTCATCCAGAATAGCAGATCATCCGCCGGAATTCTTCAGCAAGTTTGTGGACCCGTTTGATCCATCCATCCTTACAGAAAGAAGGAGTTTCTATGAACTTCTAGTTTTCAGAAAATATGGAGGAACCATCCTTAAGCCATTCGGAGTCAATCCAGAATACCCATTCTGTCACATAATCATAGCAATGCACAACGATTTTCCACAGGAGCTATTATGATTTTTCTGGTACTTATGTCACCAGTATTATATTTTGATGGAATTCAAGTGCGACATGTTTCGACAATTTGACAGGATTGAACCTGCTCTCAGAAAGATTATGCAATGGCTCAAACCACGAAGATATTGGGTTCAATGTTTCCGAGACTCCTACGTAGTGAAAGTGTTCATGTTACATCGACTGATAAAGATTATTGATGGGAAGGTCTATGCTCAGCCAGATATTTCACTATGGTGGGAATTTCCTGTCTCTATCTTGTCCTTAGAAGATGAATATAGCAAAGCACAGAGAATTATCTTCCAGCAAAATAAGTGCATCCCAAAGGAGATATGGTCGAAAGAATGGGCTCGTTGGAATTACACTGATGACCATCCCCATTGGGAAAGAGTTCGAGAAGTAGCAAAGGAGTACCGAGTGCCATATGAAATAATCAGAAATGAAGTCACTCAGGCTATCACAAAGATACGGTTGAATTTTCCATCTCAAGATTCAACAAAACTTGATCCAGAGATGCCAGGACCATCCAGCAGAAAATGCTACTACACAAGGTCGTGAAAAAAAAGTCTGGAAAACAAAGGAAATTTCAAGAAAAAACATGGACCAGAATGGTGGATAAAGGAAGGATACACCACTCCGCTGTCGACGCCATCAAGCACCGCTCCGTCAGATAAGGCTTACTGACGTGCTTACAAGAAAGACAAAACCGTACCCCGGGTCACATGCTTGCACATGGTTGTCATGCTTCGGATAATGTTCCCCTCGTTTTATTAGGCTTGTTTTATTAGGCCTATCTTATTAGGCTTGTTTTATTAGGATGTTTTATTAGGCTCGTTTTATTAGGCTTATTTTATTAGGCCCTTCACATGTCTAGCGGGTTCATGTGCCATGTAAGATATGTCTGGAAGTAGCCTCCAACTCCTATAAATAGGAGGCTATGTAATAGTTAGAAGGCATCAAACAATCTCCCTGTAAATTTTCCGATATCAATAAAATGTTTGCTTTCTAAATTTTTCTTGTTCTTCTCTTTGAAAGTCCTGGAAAGGCTGATCCTAAGTTAGTATAGGGTTAGGAAATATTGAGCAAGTTAATCTTGCTACAAGTACAATAGGTTTCCAAAGCTTTGACAGTATGTTTGTAGTAGTGTGAGAGTTTTTCCGAGTTGAGTAGCTTGGCTAGGAAGCCAGCCCATTTTGTAGGAAAAACTTTCATATCTATGATCTTTCAAACTATCCGACTAACTTGACAAGCCATCCTTCGGGTTGTTGAAGTCAGGTTAGTGGCAAGCCGTCCTTCGGGATGTTGAAGCCCAGTCCTACCATGTAAGAAAACTATTGTGCTTGCAGTCTGGCCGTCTTGCTTGCTATTTCCCTGCCCTCTACACACTTCATGAAAGCTATCCTTCGGGATATTGAAGCCAACTCCTACTGTGTAAGAAAACTATTATGCTTGCAGTCTGGCCGTCTTGCTTGCTATTTCCCCGCCCTCTCCAACACATCATGGTATCAGAGCCAGGTTCAATCCTGTCAAAATGTTTCACGACCCAACCCCGTAGGCCGTGACTAGTGCCCGAATTGGACACTCATATTGCCTATTAACTGTAATCATTTATAACTAGCAGGTCATGAACTTATTTGTATAAAAAGGTAGGGTGTTATTTTAAAGCTGTCAAAATTTTGTATGTCGTAGGCACCTGTCTCCTGAGGAGTTACAATTTTTAAACAACAACATATATATTCCTACGCAAGCCGACAAGGCTGCTACGATATGCAACATACCAAACATACATATATATGCAAGCCGACAAGGCCGCCATTACGAATGGGTACACCCCAAACATAAGTCATAGTCATACAACGCATCAACAATTACATACAGACCCACACAAATGTCCACAGACCTCTAAGAGTAACGGCAATATCATATGATGGGACAGGGCCCCGCCGTACCCCGAGTAAACACTTATATATACCATAAAAAGGAAGTTATACCACAGGCTAGGCTCCGGAACAAAGGAGCAGTCCAAAATAGCTTGTCACGACCCAACCCCGTAGGCCGCGACTCGTGTCCGAGCAGGACACCTTACGTACCCAATAACCCCAAACAACATATAAATTAGATACGCATATATAAAAGCCAAACGGAGTCGCAAGTTATCGTACATAAGCAGATGTAGCGCACGAAAGCCGATAAGGCCGTCACAAAATACATATTCTCAGAACATATATACACAACCCACGTATGTGACTACAGACCTCTACAAACAATACTAACAGAAACATAAGACGGGACAGGGCCCCGTCATACCCCTGAATAAACATATACATATATGATAGAAAAGTCTATACCAAAATATGGCTCCGGACAAAGGAGCATTCCAAAACAGCAGAGCAGCTATCCTAAGCGGGCGGATCTCTGAAGTGGATATTTGTACCTGCGCGGCATGAAAACGCAGCCCCCGAAGAAAGGGGGTCAGTACGGAATATGTACTGAGTATGTAAAGCATGAAGTACAGTAAACAAAATCATAACCGGAACAGAAAGTACAGAAAATGAGTGCAAAGTCCAGAATATCAAAATTCATACTTACAAAACATAAATAGTGTATGCAGAAACATATATCAAATCCGGCCCCAATACGGGACTCGGTGAACAGAACGTGGCGCCACCCCATCACTAGCGCCACAACACATCATACTTCAGAGTAGGGAATAGCTCTGTAACATATCATAACATATCAGATTGTCATATCATATCATATCATATCATATCACCAACATCAGTTAATAGATGTACATGGCACATCACACTCCGGACCCATGTACATATCATGCCTGCCCCCTCACATCGAGGCACGGCGAACAATGTAGTGGAATACGCTTGATAACAAATCCTGGCCCGGGCTTAGTGAAAGAAGCATTGAGACATCCACGAGCAAAGTAGTGAGAAACCAAATGCAGGGTAAAGTATAAAAACATTTACACAGACTCAATCGAAGAACCCAAACAACAGATCATTAGAAAGACGTCAGACGATAATCGTAGTGCATACCTTTCGAATGTCACGGTGGATTATGTCAGAACAGAACTTCCGGATTCGTGGTACATATCAAAACATTTCATAGGACTTAATGGAATATTTCAAACAGTTGTCGTTTAGGAATTGGAAGAGCAGCCAAGCGTTTGCTTTAGATATCGTTCGGAAACAATTCAATAGCACAATAGAAGTGGATTCGAAAATAGTGGGCCCGCCTCGGGTCAACCGAGGTGGCGGGCACAAATTATGTGTAATAAACTTTATGGAGTCGCTTATGAGGGTTTTAAGGTAATCGGATTTTATTTACACAAGTTCTAGGTATTTAGACAACTTTTCTAACCATTTGCAACAGAGTTAGTTCAATTCCACTGAATGGAACAAGGACAAGTTTAGACGCAGGTTCCGAAGAGTAGAGTAGTCCCCGAGGTCCAAATTCAAACCTAATACATCTAGGACATGCCAAGAGAAGGAAAGGTGGAGCTTTACATACCTATCTTGCCTTTTACGCTCGCCAAACCTCAAATCACGTTTCGTCCGAAACCTACAAATGGTCACATCTACCAAATGTTACTATAAGGCTTTTGGCATCCAATCTTGAATTAGTACTTGTCTACCGAAATTTCGGCAGCACCTTCCCTATAAATACGACACCCCGAGAATTCAACGCGGCCAAAATAATTCAACAACAACCCAACAACAACACCGACAACAACAACAATCACTACAAATCACAATATGTCACAATTAGACTTCTTTCCAACATAATGCAATAGCTTTCATTCCGACTTCGCATTTTCAAATCAATACCAACATGCTCATATTCATTACTAATCAAGATCACTACAATATAATTCGGAAACATTTCATATCATTTCTACAATATATTCACAAGATATACAAAATATACAAACTTTCAACCAAAGCCATAATTCATCCGAAACCTCCAATTTTCGACATAAATATCCATAACACATTTTCATCCTCCAATTTCATTAACAATAATCATAATTCGTGCCTTAACAATTTCATTTTTCATAATTACATAAATTTATCATAAAATCACAAAACTTCCCATAACAACTTAACAACCAATCTTTCATGCTAATATGGACTAGCATCCTTCTAAATTCACCAACCAACATAACAATTCACATATAGCTATTTCATAATTTTTATTTCCGTAATGAAGTCGAAATTAATACTAACAACATCAATAGCAACATCCTCCACATTCTACAAGTTAACTACATTTATTTTCATCCAAATTTCTCTTCCAATCTCATTCCATAATTCACAATACCAACGGACGAATTTATATCGCTATTTTTCCCGTTCTAATCCGTTAAAACTTTAAATAATCTTGTTAGCAATGAAAAGGAGTCTTATCCATACCTTAAGAATTCAGCCACCAGGTTATCACCCTCCTCCTTGGTTGATTTTTACCTCAAATTGAAGACAACGCGACATACAACACTTTTGTCTTCATGGGCTTCGGGATTCGGGGTTCGAATTTTGATCAAAATTGATTTTTCTTCTTTCCAATGCTCTTTTCTCTCTCTCTCCAGAACTTTCTGTTCTTCTTTGTATGAATAATGAGGAGAAAGACCTGAAATTTCATTTAAAAGGGTGTGGGTAATTGGCCTAACCCGGTTGGGCCCGAGTTGGGCCTAGCCCACTGACCTTTCGACCTTAAAATGTCCATATCTCCTTGTACCGACGTCACCTGGGAACCCACGACCTATGGTCGGAAAGATAATTCAATTATCTACAACTGCTATTTCTTAGTAATTTTCCAAATTCCAAACTTATAATACCGGTTTTGCCCCTCAAAGGCAGGTCACCCAAAAACGTTTTCTTAAAAATATTCGTTTGGAGGGCTTCCACTTTGATTTGGCCCAAGGGTCCTTCATGAGTTGTGTTTAACTTTACATATGTGATTCATATAACTTGTCACATGTTCCAAAAAAATATCGATGTGTGGGGCCCCACCCAGCAAATAATCCGACGTTCAAAAATACGGGATATAACATCCTCCCCCCCTTTAGAACATTCGTCCTCGAATGTTCAACTGGCCTCATGGGGTGTTATAATACTTCGGGACAGTCCCTCATATAGTTATACTTCAAGAGGTCTCTTTCTTTGCTTCAAAATTTTTCAAATGTTACAATTGCCATCCCCTTTTTCGTACTCACTTTCTCTCCATTCCTGAACATCGTGATACTAGGACTTTCCAGCCTTGACTAGTGGTGGGGCTAGTATCAGTCTACTTTGTAATATTTGTACCATGTCTTTCGCTTTGTTTCTCAAATTCTGTTCAGTTAATATCTTTCATACCTCGCGACACTGGCTGCTGAGGTCCACCTGCCGGTCGGTACAGTCATGAATGGGGTGTCATATGCACATTTATACCTTTCCTACCATTTCGCTTACAAAACATTTCTCAAACGCTTATTTAAACTTACTCTCATTCCCAAGCTGCATTGCGCTATCTTCTTCCTTACCGGCTTATCTTGCCTTAATCTACCCGACTTCTCGAGGGTTTCTAATCACTTCACATATTCTAATTTCTTTTAGGTTACCCCAAATTCCCATCTGTCTCTTATACTCACACTTATGAAAATTTTAGTATACTTCCCAGGGGTCACCCATCCCAGAATTTCTCTGGCCCTAGCTCGCTTAACTTCGAAACTTTAGTGCATTTCGGCACGTTAACATTGACATAATTGCATCGACTTCCCCACACAACCTTTCTCACACAGTCTAGGGCAAGCCGGGGTCTTAACAATTTCCGGATAATTATCGTAGCGGGTCCCACTCCGCTAATGAGGGTCTTTAATTTCTCTAACTTAAGGAATTACCGAATTAGTCCTTTAAATCCTCAACATTCACCTTTTTATCCATAGAAATAGTTACCTCTCACGATCCTATTGCTTCGAATCTTATCCAGATTCTATCAGTAATTAGGAGGGAAAATATACCACAAAATAGAGCCTAAACCTGTCAATGTATATATATATTTCGAGAAAAGACCGATAATATACCTGCATTCGCGTCTGGTGGCTCCTCCGGGTCCTGTCGACTAGTCAAGGCAAAGATGAGATGCGAAGGGCCGCTGGAACTGGGAGCTCCGCCACGGCCTCTACCGCGGCCTGCTGGTGTCGGTGTACCTTGCCCTGTGGGGCGCATAGCCACAGATGAAGATGATGAACCAACAGCTGACCCCGTAGGCTGAGTCATACCACCCGGGCCGCCCCTATACGGACACTCTCTCACAGCGTGGCCTTGACGGCCGCACGCAAAGCAGGCACCTGTAGCACGATAGCACTCTCCAGGGTGGTGCTTCCCGCAATAAGAACATTGAGGCATAGGTGGCCTCGACTGGCCAGAACCTCTGTCCGTCCGTGAGCCCGAAATCCTGGAGCTCTGGCCTATCCCTGAATGCCCTAGGCTATCAAACCTCCTGCCTGAAATTTGTAGAGGTGTACTCGGTGCCGACTGGGAAGGATGTCTGCTGAACTGCTGCTGCTGCTGAGGCTGCATACTCCGAAACTCTCCAGAATACCCAGTCGATCTGGCCCTCTTGGGCCGGCTCTTATCCTGACTCCTATCGGGCTGACGCCCTTTATGCCGGTCCTCCATGCCCTGGGCGTGCGCCTGTATACGGGCAATATCCATCCCGGACTGAGCGGCCATCACTAAACAACTATCGATCAAATAATCATCCAGCCCCATTATATACCGGTGCATCCTATCAGTCATAGTACCTACCACAGCAGGTGCATACCTAGCCAATGAGTCAAACTCCAGGCTATACTCTCGGACACTCCTACCATTCTGTCTCAATAGCAAAAATTTGTCGGCCCTAGCCCGCCGTAGCTCCGGAGGTAGAAAATGGCCAAGAAAGGCCTCTGTAAACTCGTCCCATACTGCTGGGGGAGCGCCGTCACCCCTGGACAACTCCCAGGACTCATACCAGTTAGCTGCTACATCGTATAACCGGTACGAAGCCAACTCAACTGACTCGGTCGCAGAAGCCTTAATCAAGTGTAACGTGCGCCGCATCTTTCTGATAAACTCCTCTGGATCCTCCTCGGGCTTTGTCCCGAAGAACTCTGGTGGGCTACAGGTCAGGAACTCATGAGCTCTTGAACTGTCACGCCTGTCTGCACGGTCACCTCCCAATCCGTGCCTCTGAACCTGCCCTGCTACCAGTCTGGTCAACAACTGGACCGCATCTCTCATAGCCCGATCCTCAGCTCCTGGCTGTGGAGCTGGAGACTCAGGTACTGGAATCTCGGAAGCTGGCGGTGAAGCCGTCCCCCGATCCGCAGCTGCTGCAATCCCCTCTGGTGTGGCGGTGTAGAGGAGCCCTCTGCCTGGGGCAAAATCTCAGGAATAATATATGCACGGGCCCTGGTAGTCCTTTGGGCCTGGCTAGTCTCCCCCGCTGCCACTGACTTGGCCTTCTGGGCCGCCGTCGCCTTTTTCGGAGGCATGACGGCAAATGTAACAATTCGTTAGGGAGGAATCATCCTGATAACACAGCTCTATCGCACGATCTAAGACAAGAAAGAAGGGTAACATCCTAAATTCCCTGTAGCCTCCTGCTTATAGGTGTGGTGCACAACACACCGATAAACAAGACTCTACTAGACACGGTCTGTAGACATTCTGAGAACCAAACCGCTCTGATACCACTTCTGTCACGACCCAACCCCGTAGGCCGCGACTCGTGTCCGAGCAGGACACCTTATGTACCCAATAACCCCAAACCAACATATAAATTAGATACGCATATATAAAAGCCAAAAGGAGTCGCAAGTTATCGTACATAAGCAGATGTAGCGCACGAAAGCCGATAAGGCCGTCACAAAATACATATTCTCAGAACATATATACACAACCCACGTATGTGTCTACAGACCTTTACAAACAATACTAACAGAAACATAAGACGGGACAGGGCCCCGTCATACCCCTGAATAAACATATACATATATGATAGAAAATTCTATACCAAAATATGGCTCTGGACAAAGGAGTACTCCAAAACAGCAGAGCAGATATCCTAAGCGGGCGGATCTCTGAAGTGGGTATCTGTACCTGCGCGGCATGAAAACGCAGCCCCCGAAGAAAGGGGGTCAGTACGGAATATGTACTGAGTATGTAAAGCATGAAGTACAGTAAACAAAATCATAACCGGAACAGAAAGTACAGAAAATGAGTGCAAAGTCCAGAATATCAAAATTCATACTTACAAAACATAAATAGTGTATGCAGAAACATATATCAAATCCGGCCCCAATACGGGACTCGGTGAACATAACGTGGCGCCACCCCATCACTGGCGCCACAACACATCATACTTCAGAGTAGGGAATAGCTCTGTAACATATCATAACATATCAGATGGCCATATCATATCATATCATATCATATCATATCACCAACATCAGTTAATAGATGTACATGGCACATCATACACCGGACCCATGTACATGTCATACCTGCCCCCTCACATCGAGGCACGGCGAACAATGCAGTGGAATACGCTTGATAACAAATCCTGGCCCGGGCTTAGTGAAAGAAGCATTGCGACATCCACGAGCAGAGTAGTGAGAAACCAAATGCAGGGTAAAGTATAAAAACATTTACATAGACTCAATCGAAGAACCCAAACAACAGATCATTAGAAAGACGTCAGACGATAATCGTAATGCATACCTTTCGGATGTCACGGTGGATTATGTCAGAACAGAACTTCCGGATTCGTGGTACATATCAAAACATTTCATAGGACTTAATGGAATATTTCAAACAGTTGTCGTTTAGGAATTAGAAGAGCAGCCAAGCGTTTGCTTTAGATATCGTTCGAAAACAATTCAATAGCACAATAGAAGTGGATTCGGAAATAGTGGGCCCGCCTCGGGTCAACCGAGGTGGCGGGCACAAATTATGTGTAATAAACTTTATGGAGTCGCTTATGAGGGTTTTAAGGTAATCAGATTTTATTTACACAAGTTCTAGGTATTTAGACAACTTTTCTAACCATTTGCAACAGAGTTAGTTCAATTCCACTGAATGGAACAAGGACAAGTTTAGACGCAGGTTCCGAAGAGTAGAGTAGTCCCCGAGGTCCAAATTCAAACCTAATACATCTAGGACATGCCAAGAGAAGGAAAGGTGGAGCTTTACATACCTTTCTTGCCTTTTACGCTCGCCAAACCTCAAATCCCGTTCGTCCGAAACCTACAAATGGTCACATCTACCAAATGTTACTATAAGGCTTTTGGCATCCAATCTTGAATTAGTACTTGTCTACCGAAGTTTCGGCAGCACCTTCCCTATAAATACGACACCCCGAGAATTCAACTCGGCCAAAATAATTCAACAACAACCCAACAACAACACCAAAAACAACAACAATCACTACAAATCACAATATGTCACAATTAGACTTCTTTCCAACATAATGCAATAGCTTTCATTCCGACTTCGCATTTTCAAATCAATACCAACATGCTCATATTCATTACTAATCAAGATCACTACAATATAATTCAGAAACATTTCATATCATTTCTACAATATATTCACAAGATATACAAAATATACAACTTTCCACCAAAGCCATAATTCATCCGAAACCTCTAATTTTCGACATAAATATCCATAACACATTTTCATCCTCCAATTTCATTAACAATAATCATAATTCGTGCCTTAACAATTTCATTTTTCATAATTACATAAATTTACCATAAAATCACAAAACTTCCCATAACAACTTAACAACCAATCTTTCATGCTAATATGGACTAGCATCCTTCTAAATTCACCAACCAACATAACAATTCACATATAGCTATTTCATAATTTTTATTTCCGTAATGAAGTCGAAATTAATACTAACAACATCAATAGCAACATCCTCCACATTCTACAAGTTAACTACATTTATTTTCATCCAAAATTCTCTTCAAATCTCATTCCATAATTCACAATACCAACGGACGAATTTATATCGCTATGTTTCCCGTTCTAATCCGTTAAAACTTTAAATAATCTTGTTAGCAATGAAAAGGAGCCTTATCCATACCTTAAGAATTCAGCCACCACGTTATCACCCTCCTCCTTGGTTGATATTACCTAAAATTGAAGACAATGCGACATACAACACTTTTTTCTTCATGAGCTTCGGGATTCGGGGCTCAAATTTTGATCAAAATTGATTTTTCTTCTTTCCAATGCTCTTTTCTCTCTCTCTCCAGAACTTTCTGGTCTTCTTTGTATGAATAATGAGGAGAAAGACCTGAAATTTCATTTAAAAGGGTGTGGGTAATGGGCCTAACCCGGTTGGGCCCGAGTTGGGCTTAACCCGGTTGGGCCCGAGTTGGGCCTAGCCCACTAACCGTTCGACCTTAAAACGTCCATATCTCCTTGTACCGACGTCACCTGGGAACTCACGACCTATGGTTGGAAAGATAATTCAATTATCTACAACTTCTATTTCTTGGTAATTTTCCAAATTCCAAACTTATAATACCGTTTTTGTCCCTCAAAGTCAGGTCACCCAAAAACGTTTTCTTAAAAATATTCGTTTGGAGGGCTTCCACTTTGATTTGGCCCAAGGGTCCTTCATAAGTTGTGTTTAAATTTACATATGTGATTCATATAACTTGTCACATGTTCCAAAAAAATATCGATGCGTGGGCCCCACCCCAGCAAATAATCCGACGTTCAAAAATACGGGATATAACATAACTGAATAGGTACCCTAAGCTGACGGATCTCCAAAACGAGCGTTTGTACCTGCGGGCATGAACGCATCCCCCGAAGAAAGGGGGTCAGTACGGAATATGTACTGAGCATGTAAAGCATGAAATGTAGTAATAGACTCATAAGGAGACAAAGTATGTAGGACCCAATGCAACAATCAGAAATTCTTATTACTTGCCTTTGGACATATTTCATCTGTATCATTCTCATATCAATATCGTTATAGAGTTTTGTAATCAAAGCTGCATAATCATTCTGTATATAACATATATATAACGTGTCCCGGCCCTTTAATGAGGGACTCGGTAATTAAAATCATAGCATCATAAACATAAACATAGACGTGTCCCGACCCTTTAATAAGGGACTCGGTAATAGGGAATATGCCCTCCTGGCCACCATCTCCATATCATCATGTCATCATATCATCACATCATCATATCATCATATATATATATAACGTGTCCCGGCCCTCTAGTGAGGGACTCGGTGATTAATATAGTAAATATGTGCACGAGAACGTGTCCTGGCCCGGGACTCAGTGAAGGATATAGCGGTAGGCACGAGCAGAATAATAAGCAACCACATATATGCAATTCATCTTTTGAGACTCAATAGATAAGCAACTAACCAGCTCTAAAGTGTTGGGATAATAATCATATTCAATTCTTTTCAACTCTCATTATAAGTTATAGCAAGGAACGTTTCAGCTTTCATGTACATGTATCAATTTCCATGATGTAGTTTTTGAAAGTCAAGTATGCTTCTGTTCATGCCATTCTTTTAAGAGTAAGAACTTCTATACATAATTCATTAGTCAATCATGTAGTAGGCTCGTGACAATAGCATTAAGGAAATATAGAATCATAAGTCATGCATGGAACTAGAGAATTGAATTTACCCCAAGGTTCATATCATTTCATACTTACGTCTAGGACATGCCAAAAGAAAGAAAGAATAGGCTTTACATACCTTTAGCGTTTAGTCGTAGTATAACTTGTACTTGCTGCCCAAAAACACTTATCCTATATCAAGATATCAAGAGCTACAATTAGTCTACAAGGGAATTCAATACGTATTTTGACGCTCACAATCCCTTTCTAACATTTAAACGACGTTTCGTTCGCATTCAAACCAACTAGCGCTACAAGCTAACATTGCTAATCGTTCTTTCATATATTAATCCAAACTTGTTTAAACATGACTTAGGGAACTTGGGAAGTCCATACATCATTCAAAACTGTCCCATACACACGGCTAAACAACACACATAACATTTCCATTCTCACTTAGCAATTTTCCAGTTTTAACTTACAACAACAACAACAACAACACGTTTAATGACATTACTTTCATGATTCTTTGAACTGTTTTAGCATTACCATTCTTACAATAGCCCACAAATCATTCCAATTTCGACCTGAATCATTGCACTTCACTTTCACTAAACGTTCACAACAAGAATCAACACTCAACACATACAAATTCACTTCTAGCACTAAAACAATCCACTGTTTTGGACTGCTTGTATGCTTCAACATAATTCGTTTCTTTAACACCTCAATTCACATATTCAACATGCATACAATATACCACAATGTCCATAACAACAACAATCAAAACTTGGCGCAAAACAGTCCATAATCTCCCCTAAAACAGTCCCCTTACACGGCTTCAACACCATTCCAACAACTTCATGATTTCCATCCATTTATCCATATTAAAACACATTCAATCCACTTCCAATACATGTACAAGAAGATTGAACATGATTCCATTAAAGCCTACAACACACGGCTCATTTAAATTTTTAAGAAAAATAGTCCAATACCAACTTGCAACATCATAAACAAACTTCTTACAATCTTTATTCATTTACATATGTTGACACACATTCAATCCATCAACCATACATGCAAAATGAGACCAACCATGGCTTCACCCAAGCTCACGGATCACCTCAACTTCAACCACAACAACAATCCAACAACAACATGCACGAATTGTACATTCAAATCATCATACAACACAAGAAAAATAATCATTCTTACCTTACAATTTGTTCTTCAACCTTGGCCGAATCTTCTACCTTATTGACATGCTACACCTCCTTGTTTCTTTCCAACAACTACTACACGTTCTTATGCACTTGATGAGGAGTTGATTTGATGGAGAAACTGATTTTTTTTTGGTCAAACTTTGGAGTTCATTCTCGGCCAGCCATGGCCGAGAGCTTCTCTTTCTATTTCTTGGTTTCTCTCAACTTTGTGAAGGTGAAATGGCTAACTAGTTGAACCATGAATCAACATTTTTTTCTTATATATGCAGTCCACAAGTTGGACATGTGTCCACTTAAATTTTTGGGTCAAGAATCTTTGACCATTTCACTATAATGCACGACCAAACATGGCTTAGAATAAGGGACTGATTTTTGTTCCCAATCCCACTTAATAATTCAACTTGCATCATCCATATCTCCTTATCCCGATATCATTTTGATGAGCGGTTTGTTGCGTTGCAAACTAGACTCGATTAACTTCATTTTAGGCCTTTGAAACATCTTAAAACTCCTCATATACTAGGAGATATGCCTCCTGCAATATAGGCTAAAATCGGGTCCGAGATTTTACTGAAATTGTTCCGATTCATTTCGTTTAACTTCTTATCCTCTTCCAACCTCATGTAACCTCTTATACATACATATACACACTTATATACATCAATAAAAATCCATATACACGTCTCGAAGGGTCCGGAGAATCACAATAACCTTAAACATAACTAGAGAACTCACAAAGCTTCGACGAAACTCCAATCGCAAAAGTATATTCATATCTTTTGTCCATCTTCTATATCATTACTAATAATCTCAAATACTTTAAAAGGTCACTCACATCACCTCATATACATACTCATAACGCGATTTCAAATCCTTTAGGTTACCATGTCACCTCGAGATACTTAAGACAACCATATATATAACGATATTCTTACTAACTCGATTAACTTTCCTTGAACCTTCTTAACTCATTCTTTCTTGTTTTAGTACAAGTAGCACAGATTAATATGGAGTGTAACAAAATGTCAGAACATGTCGCACTTGAATTCCATGAAAATATAATACCGATAACATAAGTACCAGAAAAACCATAATAGCTCCTGTGGAAAATCGTTGTGCATTGCTATGAATATGTGATAGAATGAGTATCCTGGATTGACTCCGAATGGCTTAAGGATGGTTCTTCCATATTTTCTGAAAACTAGAAGTTCATAGAAAGTCCTTTTTTCTGTAAGGATGGATGGATCAAACGGGTCCACAAACTTGCTGAAGAATTCCGGCGGATGATTTGCTATTCTAGATGAACTAGCTCCTGTGAGCTTGCAAGCATGAAAATTTGGATAGTTAGCCTTTTTTGCAGCTTGGCTTGAAATCTCTTTGAAAACTCATCTGGCCTGGATAGGAAATCCGCTAGAATATTATCCTTCCCTTTGAGGTGTTACACCTCGTAGTTTCGTCCGTTGAGATTCGTTAGGCGTTAGTTGTCCTAATCGTAGAAACGGGAGTTACCTTAGGATATATGAGATTACATGTTCCCATATTATGGTCATGGGGGTTTAAGCCCATGAAATGAGCTATGGAAGGATTTAAGAACAAACAAATAAAGAAATTGAGTTTGAGGGAATTTGGTAAAACTTGGCAAACTTTTCGGACAAAATTTTGGTCCAAATTGGTGGGAGTATATCTCCTAGAATATAAGGAGTTTTGGTGTGTTTCGTTTTGTGAAAATTTAAGTTAATTGAGTATTGTTTCCAACGCAACAAACCCCTCATCAATATGACAGCTGAGTAAAACGTTATGGCTATTCTACGACAGACTGTCTGAGCAGAAAAATTTTGTGGACCATTTGACGGCCCGCAGGAATTTTGACGCCCCGCAGAAAATTATGCGGTCCGTCAAATTGCACCAGCCCAGCGCCAAATGTTCATAGTGAACCATATTTGGCTGGGAAGTTCTACGGACCATTTTGATGGTCCGCAGGAATTTTGACGGCCCGTCAAAAGTGGGGCAGAATTGCCTGACAGGATTTTAAGTTCCGCTTTATATATTTCGTTCCACTTCATTTGGACATTTCATTTCACCAAATCAGATCCAAAGGCTCTCTAAAAACCCTCTCTTCCACTCCATAAACTAATCCAAGTTAAAATCCAAGGGAGATTAAATATCAAGAGGCAAGAATCAAGATACCCATGTGCTAGAGGTCTTGCTAGGGTTAGTAAACTCCAAGAATTCTTTGGATATTGACGCTAGGGCTTTCATATAAGTTGATAGCTTGATCCAAAGCTCATTCTTATGATATAAAAGGTTAGTTTTCATGCTTATTAAATATTATCAAGAATGTTTAGTTGTTGAATAACTTGGGTGGAAGGAAAAACTAGAAGATGAGTTCTAAATGTTGTTTGTATGAGGTTTTTTAGTAGTAAGCTAACTTGAGTTATGATTCTTAGTATAATATGGGTATAATATTGTTATGGAAGGTAGTAATAGTAATGAGGAAGCATTATATGAAAATATGCTAAAATGGGTACGAAGTTGCTATTTTGAAGGCTAAGTCGAATGTGAATACTTGATTATGATATTGTGGATATTATTGTGGTTGTTAGGAGTTGTTTTGTGATATAGTGGAAGTTGACGAAATAGGGGAAATGCTGCTCAATTTTCATTAAAACATGAATTATCCTAGTTTGAATTGAAGAGTATCATTAAGGCTTAACCATGGTATGAATCCTTCTAAATGTAGATTATTCAAGCTTCAACGGTGAACGCTAATTAGTTAAGAAGTTGAAGAGGTATGTAAGGCTAACCCTTATTTCATTAAGGCATGTTTCCCTTGCTATATGTATCCTTTCATGAGTTCCATAATGTCTTCCAAATGAATCTATCTCTAAGATTACCAAAGCTTACGATTCTCGATACGTTCATGATTCTATTGTCTCGTTTATATGATAGTTGATCCTCTAAGGATAGATATAACAAAAATGATGATGTCAATGATAATGATGATACTCATGAACTCCTACATATACGGATTTAAGTATGTATGACCATTATGTAACACCAAGCTCATATGGTCGGGTATGATACCTATCGCGCACACACCACTACAGTTGGGTACGGATAACACTGTGCCCTGGTAGGGCCAGGTATGTATGACACCGAGCCTCGTCATGGTCGGGTATGTGAAACCACCGAACCCTTATGGTCGGGTATGCTATGGTTATGAATATGTATATGAATACGGATACGAATATGGATACGGATAGGGATATTTGTATATGTATATATGTATGTACACGAGCACGCACTAGAAATGGAAGGTCCCTATGAAAGACAAGTAATTATGATGATGGCTATTATCTCATGATTCTCCCATCTCATGCTATTTCTTATGCTGTCTATTATGCTCTTATTATGATGTTGATTATGCTTTACATTATTCGTACTGACGTCCTTTTGTTTGTGGACGCTGCGTCATGCCCGCAGGTGGACAGGGAGATAGGCTTGATCCATATATATCTTGTTCAGGGACTACATGGCGGAGCTCCATTTCATCCGCAACTACAACCTTTAGTATTTATTCTTTTGTGTACATACCTGTGGGCATGGCGGGGTCCTGTCCCGCCTATATGATGTGACATACTTTTCTTAGAGGCTCGTAGACAGTTGTATCTGATTAGATGTCCTTAGCCTTGTCGGCTCATATTTTGTATATCATTTTGATCGCCTCGTCGGCTTGTGTATATGGATATGGGCATTGTTATTAATGATGGTATAAATGTGTTGTTGCCCAACGAGATTAGCACTATTGATGCATATAAATTATGAGTAAGCCATGTGGCTCACCTAGATGTGAATATGAGAGTGCAATAAGAGGTACCCGGGTGTGTTAGCACTGGGTGCCCATCATGGCCCTCCGGTTGGGTCGTGACAAAAGTGGTATCAGAGCAGTTCTGTCCTACGGTGTGTCTACGAGTCGTGTCCAGTAGAGTCTTGTTTATGGGTGTTTTGCGCGCCACACTTATAAACAGGAGGCTGCGGGAATTTTAGGGATGAATGACCTTCTTTCTTCATAAGATCGTGCGATAGAGCCATGATATAAGGATTTCGTTTTCCCTAATCGTGTATTATGTATTTTGGAAATTCCTGTAAAGAGAAAAGCTATGGCAGCCCAAAAGGGCAAGACAGTTGCAGGAAAGCGAACAGTTGTAGAGGAAAGTGAGTCCCAGAATGCGGCTCAATCTCAGTCCTCCCACTCAGTTCCTATTTCTGAGGAGCATGAGGGAGCCTCAGCCCCAGCTCCAACACCCCCAGCTCCTCCACCGGATGCTTCAGGCCAAGATGTAAAAGAGGACATTCATTTACTTACTCAGTTGGTTGCCGCCCAGACTCAGCGGCAAGGTACAGGGCAAGGTGATAGGGCTGTTAGTGCAAGGGCCCGTGACTTTATTAGCTTGAACCCTTCGGAATTCTTCGGGTCGAAGCCGGATACGGACCCTCAGAATTTTATTGATGGGATGTTGAGGACACTTCGGTTAATGCATGCTTCGGACATTAAATTGGTGGAGTTAGCATCCTATAGATTAAGGGATGTCACGGTTCATTGGTACACAGTTTAGCTGGCTTCATGGGGAGTCTCCCCCAGTATGGCAAGAATTTGTGGATACCTTCCTCCGACATTACTTTCCCCCAGAGGTTCGGCGAGCTAGAGCCGATAAGTTCTTAAATCTTAGGCAAGGAAGTATGAGTGCTTTAGAGTATAGTCTTCGCTTCAACTCTTTGGCTAGGTATACTCTGGCTATGGTAGCGGATATGGGTGACCGAGTGCACCGATTTATTAGAGGCCTAGGGCCACATTTGATGGATAGGTGCTTGATTGCGTCCCTTCAGGACAACATGAATATTTCACGCATTCAAGCCCATGCCCAGAATTTGGAAGAAAGCCAACAACAACAAATGAGTGAGCGTGAGCATGATAGAGGGTATAACAAGAGGGTTAGATCTTCCGGTCCAACAAGTGAGTTTAGAGGCGGGCCAAAATAGAAGTTTTATAGGCATTCGGGCCATTTTATGACTAGTGCTCCTCCACAGTTTACAGGCCAGAGATTTGATAGATCTACTCATTCTGGGCCGAGTTAGAGTTTTAGGGCTTGGGGTTCCAGTTCAGGGGTGATTCGGGTCAAGCTAGGCCACTCGTGCCACGGTGTTCCCAGTGTGGGAAGTTACATTGGGGCCAGTGTCGACTAGGTTCAGAGGTTTGCTGTACATGCGGTTGGCCAGGCCATATCATGCGTGATTGCCCCTCGATTGGTGGTAGGGGTAGAGTTCAGCCTTCAGGATCGGCAGTCGGGTCTTCATCATCGATACGCCCTATGGGGCAAGGTTCACAGGCACCGGTCAGCCATGGTAGAGGTAGAGGGAGAGCTCCTAGTTCCAGCGGTCCTCAGCACCGTATTTATGCCTTGGCTGGACGCCAACATCTTGAGTCTTCTCCTGATATTGTCACATGTATATTATCGGTATTTTCTCATGATGTATATGCTTTGATAGATCCGGGCTCCACATTTTCATATGTTACTCCATATATTGTGGGTCGGTTTTGTCACGACCCGACTAGGGGCCATGACGGGTACCCGGGGCTAACCACCGAGCACCGGTCGTACCGTTACCCAACGAAAACATCAAGCATTCATTCATTAATCTAATGCTCAAATCATAGGAAAACCATTTTTCATTTGGAAACATAAATATTTTTATACATATAAGCCCTTCGGCTATCAAAATAATATACATACAATAATAACATCGTGAGACCATGCTACCCACACATACGTATCTACGAGCCTCTACTAGAATACTAGACATATGGACGGGACAGGACCCCATCGTGCCCAAACACATATGTACACAAATCATAAATTAATGGCACATCCGGAATAATGGAGTGCTCTCAGAAGTCTGCTTATCGGCTTCTATAAATCTGGGTCGCCTCCCTGTCTACCTGTGGGCATGAACACAGTGTCAAAAGAAAACTGACGTCGGTACGAATATTGTACTGAGTATGTAAGGCATGAATGAAATGAACATAATACAGAAATCATAAGACATAAGATGAAGACATAACCTGCGTAATTTTTAAGGGAGGATACCTTTCATGCCTATATCATATATAATCAAAGTACATGTATCATCATAGCGCACACATCATCGTATCATACATATATCATAATACCGTATCTGCTCATACACATTAAACATTATCCGTATTCGGCTACGTAGTGACTCGACAATATCACATACATATCTTCCGGGCTTTTCATACATATATCATATATATATTCATAGTGCATGTATCATTATAGCGCATTCATCATCATGTCAGATAAATCATCATCGTTAACCCGCGTCCGGGTAACCATCATATGCCGCCCACTAGTGGTGCTCATCTCCGACCCTCTAGGCGCGGTGGAATCGTAAGCAGCCCGCCTTAGCGGTGACATGTCCGGCCATTTAGGCACGGTGGAACAAGAAGCAGCCCGCCTTAGCGGGGACATGTCCGACCAACTAGGCACAGTGGAACTGTATCATCATATAATCGACATAAACTCATCATTATTACACATCTCATAGGCATATCATAATCTTATCATAACATAACATCATTATACATTTATCATCGTCATCATTCTCATTACATATATCTCATGAGCTTATCACAACTTTTCATAAAGCATGCATTTAAATTTAAAGACAATCTATGAAAATCATATCATATTCGTAGCATGAACTTCGTAAAAATGTCGCATGATAGACTCTATAATCTCTAAACTTAGGCTTATCATTACCATCATCGTACCTATGGCATATCTCGTACCTTTATCTCATATGGAATCCCCTATGAACATAGACTCGTAACTTTTCGGAACATTGGTCATAGGTCATGCATTAGAGCTTATAAACAATCTATAACGATGTCGGGGTGACATAAGGTCGAGAACCCCCGATTACATTATGGAGTAATCATATTCATCATATCTCACCTCGAAGGAACTAACATTATAAGGTGAGTGTACACAAGGAAAAATATCAATGGAGCCATACTTAGAATCATTATCTTCATGGACATCTTATTTTACTCTAGGATTCTTTATACTTCATAGACATCATATCTTGATTTAGAATCTCTAGGCTTATACTTACCATCATTATTTTCGTATTCATGATATATTTCTCATCTTTATCTCATAAGAAGCTCTTTATCAATATTGTCTTATAGTTCCCAGAATGTAAGAAAGTCATGGAGAAGTAGGGAAATAATATCATAGGAATCATATAAGGATCATTAGCTTCGTAGGAATATCGTATCATGAGTTTAGGATTTCTAGACTTAGAATCATCATCGGTATTGTCATGCTCGTAACGTATCTCTTTTGTTTATCTCGTATGAAGCTCTTTATACTCGTAGATTCATAATTCCCGATATGTAGGAAAATCATGGAAAGATAATGTCACACCTCAATATCCCTAGGGTGTGATGGGCACCCGACCCTTACTTAGGGCCGAGCGAACCCTCAGACTTTTGCTGCACATAAAATCACGTCAAACTTTTTAAATCAAATAAGATAAAATACATCGTAAATTTTTTTCTTCCAGAAATGTTCTCTCTCGTAGCTTCCAAGCCGAACAAATCTGTGATCATAAAAGATTCGGTACATAACAAAGACCGACATATCGGCTGACGGAACCGCTTACAGACTGATAACCAATACCCACGATGCTGTCTGCAAAGTCTCTAACGTAATCCAGAAAGCATAACATACAAACCCTGACTCGGCAGCACTCCGGGAACAAATGGAGCTTGCCGTCTGCACTGGAACATCTTCTATACTGTCTTCAACTCACCTGGGAGTACCTGCGCGGCATGAAACGCAGCCCCCGAAGAAGAGGGGGTTAGTACGAAAAATGTACTGAGTATGTAAAGCGGATATATAACAAATATAATCATAGTCCGAACCAGAAGTGCAGAGATATAGCGGACAGAATCACCATACGGATCGGGGCACAGAATATGAATGACATAATCGTAATCAGAGTTAGAGGTACCGAAGTGTAACAGACTGAATCACGGTCTGAATCAGGTTTCCGGAAGTGTAACAGACGGACTCATAATCCAGATCAGGCATACAGAAGCGTAACAGACAGAATCATGCATGCAGAGTCATAAGCATATACAGATACAAGTAGCATATATATCAGATCCCGGAAGACAAATACGACAATCAGAATGCCAAACTGCTTTGCTTTCTTTTAAAAAAACATTTCCGTCTCATACACATAGAAAATCAAACACACAAATGCCGCGGCCAAAAGTCCAGCGGTCACTATCACACATACTGCGACCAAGTATCCAACGGTTAACGTCACAAATGCGGCATACCGCGGTCAGGAATCCAGCGGTCAATGTCGCACACACCGCGGTCAAGAATCCAGCGATCAACATCACAAATGCGACATACCGCGGTCAAGAATCCAGCGGTCAATGTCGCACACACCGCGGTCAAGAATCCAACGGTCAACATCACACAGTGCGCACAATAATAAAACCGGCCCGGGACTGGGCGAAAGAAGTAATAATAGAATGCACGAGTGGAATCGTAAATAACCGTAAGCATGCAAATCTCTTACCACAACCCAACAGGATAATCCAAAACGAACTGTTAGTTCAACCTTGGAACAACATTCAAACATGTTATAACCCCAACGAAATAATTAAACGACCATCTCACAATAGTTGACGCACTAGTCATAAGTTTTCATGTTTCAAAATACATTGTGGGACTTACGAAATACTTCAAAACAACTGTCGTATAGTAGTTAGAAAAGTAGCCAAGAGTTTCCTTTAAATTGCACTTCAAAATAAGTCAAACGGAACAAATCAGAAAAATCCAGGAATAGTGGGCCTACCTCGGATCAAATGAGGTGGCGTATGTAAATTATGGATCATAGGTCTTATGGAGTCATCCGTGAGAGTTTTAGGTCATTCCGACTTCATTTGTGAAAGTTGCATACATATAGGTCATTTTGCCGACGAAAGGTTAAGAAACCAATTCAATCTCATTGAATGAAATGGAGCCAATTTCAATCTCGGGTTTCTAGGAACAGGGTCGTATCCAAGGCTCGTGGCCGAGCCTATTATGTTTAGAACATGCCAAAGAATGAAGGGAAAGACTTTACATACCTTAGTTGCGCATTACGCTCATCCAGATTCAATTCCCGTTTCGCCCAAAATCTACAAATGGTCATATTTACCAATTGTCAATAGTATGACTTTTAGCATTCAAATATTTAATTCATTACTTGCCTACAAAAATTTGGGCAGCATTTCCCCTATAAACTCGTCTATCCGAATTTCCAATTGCTCTCATGTTGACACAGAAATACCAATAATAACATATGGACACAACCATATCTTCAATTCTTTTATTTCAACAAGAACAACAACATATCAAAACAACCCCCAACTATAACATAACGATGCCCGAAATTCTAACGAACACTTGCAATACACCAAGCAGCCCATATGCACTTCTTATACCTTATTTCATGCAATATTTTCAGAAAATTTCAGGGAAATACAACAGCAGCCACTCGACACCACATCATCTATTCATGTGCAATAAAACCACATTATTATCTCTATAATCCTTACAACAACCCACAACAATTTAACTCCAACTCTAACCATTAAATTCCTTCACTCTCCTCACATATCCATGATTACAACAATCAAAATATTAATTCAAATCAGTCCATCAATTTCAATTAAAACAGCCCCTCACCCATAAATTTCAACAAAACAACAAACGAGTTTATAATGTTGTTTTCTCCGTTCTAATTCGTTAAAACTCTAAATAAACACTTTAATAACATAAAAGGAATTTTATAAATACCTTATCAGAAGCTCCACCACGAAAATTTCATCCCCCAAGACCAATATTTATCTCAAATTGAAGGCAACACAACGTACAACGTTTTTCTCTTCATGAGCTTCGGGATTCGGAGCTCGGATTTTGATCAAAATGGCTTCCTTAGCCTAGGAGCTCTCTCTCTCTCTCTCTCTCTCTAATGTTTTTGGAGGATATTAGCTGAAAATGATCAGCCCTCAAGTGAATTTGCTATATATATTAACGTTAATGGGCCTCATGGGCCGAAACATTAGTGTTTGGGTCGGGTCCAAACTTGCTGCCCTGCCAGCCCAAATTGCATCGTCCATATTTCCTTATCCAAATATCATTTTGACGAGAGGTTTGTTGCGTTGGAAACTAGACTCGATGAACTTCATTTTAGGCTTTTGAAACACCTTAAAACTCTTCATATACTAGGAGATATGCCCCCAACAATATGAGCTAAAAATCTGGTCCGAGATTTTACTGAAGTTGTTCCGATTCATTTTGTTTAGATTCGTTTATCTTCTAATCCTCTTCCAACTCTCATGTAACCTCTTATACATACATATACATACCCATATACATACATAACAATCCATACACGTCTCGAAGGGTCCAGAGAATCACCATAACCTTAAACGTAACTGGAGAACTTACGAAGCTTCGACGAAACTCCAATCGCAAAAATATATTCATATCTTTTATCCATCTTCTATATCATTACTAATAATCTCAAATACTTTAAAAGGTCACTCACATTATCTCATATACGCTCATAACGCGATTTAAAATCCTTTAGGTTACGATGTCACCTCGGGATACATAAGGCAACCATATATATAACGATATTCTTACTAACTCGATTAACTTTCCTTGAACTTTTTTAACTCATTCTTTCTTGTCTTAATTAAAATAGCACAGACTCTTACGGGGTGTAACAGATAAGAGGATTCATACCATAAGAGTCATGCCTTAGAAAGAAAGGACTAGCCTTACATACCTCTTTCGTTTAGTTATTTCATCGTTTGATCGTTCTTCTTCGTTGCTCGCGTTTCTAGCTTCAAGAAAGTTCATACTCATATTAGATAATCGATTATATGAACGTGCTTATTAAAGCTAGAAAAAATTGGGCAGCATTTCCTTTGTTTATTCAACAATCTCCATATCATATATCAACTCCCAAACGTCAATAATAACATTCATAATATCAGACTCAATGATCTTCATCAACCATACATTATTCAATTCTCCCACTTCCATTTCAAGGGCATCCATAACCATTGGTCATAATACAACATTACCTTCATCCCCATATGTTGTTTCTCCTATGTTCTTAATATCATTTATAACATAACCATACTCGTAACATACAAAGAATCATGATTCATATTAAGCTACTAACTCAAAAATGTCACTATTCTCATATTTGTAACCCATTTTCTATTTCCTTCTATAATCCAAGTCTTTCAACCCCTCAATACTCTAAATAACATGAATTGATCATAAAACTTACCTTTTATGGTGTAGGAATGGGTTTAGATAGCAATACTCCACTTGAAGAAAAACCTAGCTTCAATCCAAGAGATTTCTTGACTTCAAGCAACCCTCAATAGCTTTCTTACACTTGATTCCTTGGATTTATGATATTGATCTTTTATTTCCCTAAAATTTTTGTGAATGAAGGGTGTAGAATGTTCTAGAGACTTGGAGAGAAGTGGAGAAGTGAGAAAAATGAAAATAATAACGTGGGGTCTTGTATTTATAATTGGAAAAATCTGACCTGTCATGCATTCTACAGACACTTATACGGTCCGTATAAGTGACCGTGAAATCTTCCCAACAACATATCATTTCTGTACCATTATACGACACATTATACGGGCCGTATAAGTGACTGTAAAATCACCTCTTCAACATCTTGCCTCTGTGACCCTTATACGACACATTATACGGGTCGTATAACTTTATACGGTCCGTATAAGTGACCGTATAATATCACCAATCGGGGAATTCACTGTGGCCATTCTGCATACGGACCGTATAACTCATCTTTTCACTGATCTTGTTCTCGTCACTTGGTTTGATCTCCAACCCTTATGGAACCTTCTTGACACTTGTTTATCACCTCATTAACAATCTAAGGGATGTTATAATTCTTCTCCAAGACGTTATTCAATCATCATTAACTTGCTGCTCGTAAATCCTTTCTGATACACATCGCATGCCTTGCCCTCTTTTGGCAAACTTTCTCCTCTTACTACGAATGTCTTCGAAATCTTAATTAGGGTCATCAAATGTTATTACTTACTCATAAAAACATCATATACATCGTGCCCTTCGTCAGTCTATTCACTGTGCATGAACGGAAAAAATTTCCGAGGTGTAACATTCTTCCCCCTTTGGGAACATTCGTCCTCAAATGTTAAGCTATCCGGGATTCTATGAAACTTTTGCCATATATTTCCCTTCAACTGACCCGAAATATCGTGACCACACTATTCTTTCTTACCTCTTACTTCTCTTTTTAAGTACCCATTTGGTTTCATTAGCGACATATAAATACTTGCAAGTTACATAATCGTTCTTGCGTGATTCGTGTACATACATATCTATACAGATACAAGTATCCACATCCATATCCGTATTCATAATCGTATTCACATACATATCATTTACATAGCATGCCCGACCACGAAGGTTCGGTGTTTCGCGTACCCGACCGTGGCTAGGCTCGTTGATTATATATACCTAAACTCTTTTGTCTATCGGTCGTAACTTATCTCGTCATGCTCTCTTCCTTACTTTATATTTTTTTCCCTTGATTATCATATCTTATGTTCTACTATAGAAAACCTTAGGTCCCTTTCTTAATTGTCGCTTATAAATCGCAATATTATTAACTACGACTTTACCATTAGTGCCTTTGCCTCTATTCTAGTATAACATCGCCATCCTTTACAATACCCCTTGAGTTATTTTCCCTCAATGTCACATGGTTCAACGTCTTCGCGAATGATGTCCCGTACAGTCTCAGATGCCTGCTTAATTCGTGTTCGTTTATTTACTAGGTATTAAACTCATTCCTGCATAACTCTCACTCTTTGTTTTTGAGTCCATATCTGTCTCCTCTTAGGGTCCATCGTTTCAATCTCTACACTTGTATTCTCTTTACTCGCTTCCCCCCTTTAGGGGTTTTACTTGTACCATTTTCAAATCCGTTGCCTCGCCTTCAAATCTTGAATTCACATATCCCTTACTATGCTACATCTCATTTATGCCGTTTCCCATAATTTATAGCTACGATAATTCATGTGTGAAGTCTTAACATAGTCATCTTGCAGTTTTGTAATAAGTATCACAACCGACATAGCAATCCGAACAAGAATGTATTTTACTTAGCTCATCTAGTAGTTATGAGTCAATGTCTAAATCCCTCCAATTAACAAATTTTTTCCCCATAGGGATGCTCACAATAGTAGTAGGTCTAGTTATCCATACCATCCATATAATGTCACTTGCCCTCTTCTTCGGTGCTCAAAGTTCACTTGTAACGTCATTTTTGTTTTCAAGGGCCTAAGTCTCACGTGCGACTAATACCCCTTATGCCTCATGCGCGACTAATACCCCTTATGCCTCATGCTCTTTTACTCTTGTGTTGCACTCAACATTGATTTCAAAACCAATCATAATCATATTGTATTTGTCGTTGATGATAGCTTTAATCTATCGCTTTATCGTTGTATGGTAAACTCATAACTCATGACCACCGTTTTCTTTTCAACTCATTACTTCATATACTTTACTCGTTCAACTCGTATAGGTTATTCATAGGAGATGTATCTTCCTTTAGCCATAACACGACTACTTCTTAAGCGTGCGTACCTTGCGGCGCATTTTCCTTCTCTTTCTATTCCCATTCTTATTCCTTTACATCCCTTCCTCCTCAATTTATCTTATTACCTCCCCTTTTATAATCAATCATTTATCCATCACATGAGGAACCCTATTCTTAACTTAGTACCGCTTTGTCCTTTAGAATATACTACCTTTGTACAATCCATTCTTCGCTTCCAAAACTTATTCTGTTCATTCTGATCATCCCCTCTCCTCCTTATTGTGTTAATCCTTTTTCTAACACTCGTCCTATTTCATTATTCATCTTTCTATAGTCTTGGCCCTTTACATCCAGCTAAAGATATCACTCATACTCTTGATTATATCAGTCACAAACTACTACTACTCTGCCATATCACTTTTTTTTCTGATCCCCCCCCCCCCCCCTTTTTTTTTTTTTTTTCTTGCTATCATTTCTATCATTGAGGAACCCCTATGCTGGACTTTCCCCTAACAAGGTCTTATAAGCTTTCTCATGTACTGCCCTATGGCTCGTTTGTTGGTTTCACACTTGCATTCATTCTTTATTCATATAGAATATGCCATATCTTTAGTCATTTCCTCACTATACTTTTACTTACATTGTATTACAGTTCTTGCCATGCTCTCATTATATCTTGATCATAATCAACTCTATAGGGTAACACTTCTTGATCTCATTCACAAGCCCGCTTATGAAATAGAATAACATTGTGAAGTAAGCATACTTAACCTGTCACTATTTCTAATCAGCCCTATTATACTTACCACATAAGTCATCTCACCAACGTATTCACATTCATTATAATCCTTCATATTCGTACCTCTGTCTCCATAATGCTGTTACCTTATTTTCTAATAGACTTATCGTATCTTACTTGTGCTTATCCCTCCAATTAATACTCCAGTATCACACTTTATTGGAGTTACCCTTTTCTCTTCTATGTCACATTTTAGTACTCCACGCATTTCTCTTTACCGTATCAATGTCGATCATATAACTACTGTTACTATCAATTCAACGATGTTTATCTCGTCTCTTGTAATTGTCAATGTCACTCTTAACTAAATCTCGTCCTGCCATTACTTTTTGCACAACATCCTTTCCCGTTAGGACATATTACAAGCTTATGTCTTATCTCCTTTAGATTCTAGAAAAATTTTGGCGGAGTTTCCTCTATATTTCTTACTATCCCAAAACCTGCACGCAGCAAATACCAACAATGCCACAGGGCTAATATATATGTACGGCATATCTCAGCAACACAGGGCTCCTACTTTCAAGTAAAAACACAAAGATGTCGAAACTTACCTCATATATCACATTTCGAGATGTACCTGATCCTTTGGCGATATGCCCTGTTATCCCTTCCTATTTACTTTCCCTTTCATCCTTCAACGTTACATATCAATTATACCTCAATATTCTTACCTTACTCGACACACATCTTTCATACCGTCGCTTACCATTGTTCTGATTCATTCAATTTGCTTAGTCCTCAACTTATAACTGAACTTATCATCAAGAGACACATTTAATCAATTTCTCTGTCACTAACTTTCCTCTATGACAATCAATTCATTATCATATAAATACATATTCCGATAACGTAGCCTCAACGAAGGGGCTTACTTCCGTAACTTCAACATCATCAATCACTTTCTTCGGTCAATACCGTTCTTCTACTGCAATCAGGGGTTAGTATAAGGAATCTCATTTCCTATGTCTTAGCTCTATCGAACGATCTTAGAGATGAAAGAAGAGTAACCATCGTAAATGCCCTGTAGCCTCCTGTTTATAGATGTGGCGCACAACACACCATAAACAAGACTCTACACGACTCGGCTCGTAGACACTTCCTAGGACTGAACTGCTCTGACACCACTTTTGTCACGACCTGACTAGGGGCCATGACGGGTACCCGAGTCTAACCACCGAGCACCGCTCGTACCGTTACACAATAAACACATCAAGCGTTCATTCATTAATCTAATGCTCAAATCATAGGAAAACCATTTTTCATTTGGAAACATAAATACTTTTATACATATAAGCCCATCGGCTATCAAAATAATATACATACAATAATAACATCGTGAGACCATGCTACCCACACATACGTATCTACGAACCTCTACTAGAATACGAGACATATGGACGGGACAGGACCTCGTCGTGCCCAAACATATATGTACACAAACCGTAAATCAATGGCACCTCCGGAATAATGGAGTGCTCTCAGAAGTCTGCTTATCGGCTTCTATAAATCTGGGTCGCCTCCCTGTCTACCTGTGGGCATGAACACAGCGTCCAAAGAAAACAGACGTCAGTACGAATATTGTACTGAGTATGTAAGGAATGAATGAAATGAACATAATAGAGAAATCATAAGACATAAGATGAAGACATAACCTGCGTAACTTTTAAGGGAGGATACCTTTCATGCCTATATCATATATAATCACAGTACATGTATCATCATAGCGCACACATCATCGTATCATACATATATCATAATACCGTATCTGCCCGTATTTGGCTACGTAGTGGCTCGACAATATCACATACATATCTTCCGGGCTTTTCATACATATATCATATATATAATCATAGTGCATGTATCATTATAGCGCATTCATCATCGTGTCATATAAATCAACATCGTTAACCCGCGTCCGGGTAACCATAATATGCCGCCCACTAGTGGTGATCATGTCCGGCCTTCTAGGCGCGGTGGAATCGTAAGCAGCCCACCTTAGCGGTGACATGTCCAGCCATTTAGGCACGGTGGAATAACAAGCAGCCCGTCTTAGCGGTGACATGTCCGTTCATTTAGGCACGGTGGAATAACAAGCAGCCCGCCTTAGCGGTGACATGTCCGGCCAACTAGGCACGGTGAAGTCGTATCGTCATATAATCGACATAAACTCATCATTATTACGCATCTCATAGGCATATCATAATCTTATCATAACTTAACATCATTATACATTTATCATCGTCATCATTCTCATAACATATATCTCATGAGCTTATCAAAACTTTTCATAAAGCATGCATTTGAAATAACTTTTCATAAAGCATGCATTTGAATTTAAAGACGATCTATGAAAATTATATCATATTCATAGCATGAACTTCATAAAAATGTCGCATGATTGACTCTATAATCTTTAAAATTAGGCTCATCATTACCATCATCGTACCTATGGTATATCTCGTACCTTTATCTCATATGGAACCCCCTGTGAACATTGACTCGTAACTTTTCGGAACATTGGTCATAGGTCATGCATTAGAGCTTATAAACAATCTATAACGATGTCGGGGTGACATAAGGTCGAGAACCCCCGATTACATTATGGAGTAATCATATTCATCATATCTCACCTTGAAGGAACTAACATTTTAAGGTGAGTGTACATAAGGGAAAACATCAATGGAGCCATACTTAGATTCATTAGCTTCATGGACATCTTATTTTACTCTAGGATTCTTTATACTTCATAGACATCATATCTTGCTTTAGAATCTCTTGGCTTATACTTACCATCATTATTTTCGTATTCATGACATATTTCTCATCTTTATCTCATAAGAAGCTCTTTATCAATATTGTCTCATAGTTCTCGGAATGTAAGAAAGTCATGGAGAAGTAGGGAAATAATATCATAGGAATCATATAAGGATCATTAGCTTCGTAGGAATATCGTATCATGAGCTTTAGGATTTCTATACTTAGATTCATCATCGGTATTGTCATGCTCGTAATGTATATCTTTTCTTTATCTTATATGAAGCTCTTTATACTCGTAGATTCATAATTCCCGATATGTAGGAAAATCATGGAAAGATAGGAGGATTCATACCATAAGAGTCATGCCTTAGAAATAAAGGACTAGCCTTACATACCTCTTTCGTTTAGCTATTTCATCGTTTGATCATTCTTCTTCGTTTCTCGCATTTCTACCTTCAAGAAAGTTCTTACTCATATTAGATAATCGATTATATGAACGTGCTTATTAAAGCTAGAGAAAATTGGGAAGCATTTCCTTTGTTTATTCAAATTTCTCCATATCATATATCAACTCCCAAAAGTCAGTAATAACATTCATAATATCATACTCAATGATCTTCATCAACCATACATTATTCAATTCTCCCACTTCCATTTCAAGGGCATCCATAATCATTGGTCATAATACAACATTACCTTCATCCCTATATAATGTTTCTCCTATGTTCTTAATATCATTTATAACATAACCATACTCGTAACATACAAAGAATCATGATTCATATTAAGCTACTACTAAAAAATGTCACTATTCTCATATTTGTAACCCATTTTCTATTTCCTTCTATAATTTAAGTCTTTCAACCCCTTAATACTCTAAATAACATGAATTGATCATAAAACTTACCTTTGATGGTGTTGGAATGGGTTTTGGATAGCAATACTCCACTTGAAGAAAAACCCTAGCTTCAATCCAAGAGATTTCTTGACTTCAAGCAACCCTCAATAGCTTTCTTACACTTGATTCCTTGGATTTATGATATTGATCTTTGATTTCCCTAAAACTCTTGTGAGTGAAGGGTGTAGAATGTTCTAGAGACTTGGAGAGAAGAGGAGAAGTGAGAAAAATGAAAATAATAACGTGGGGTCTTGTATTTATAATTGGAAAAATCTGACTCGTCATGCATTCTATGGACACTTATACGCCACATTATACGGGCCGTATAATTTTATACGGTCCGTATAAGTGACAGTAAAATCACCTCTTCAACATCTTTCCTCTGTGATCCTTATACGGCACATTATACGGGCCGTATAACATTATACGGTCCGTATAAGTGACTGTATAATCTCACCAATCAGGGACTTCACTGTGACCATTTTGTGGACCATTATACGGACCGTATAACATTATACGAACGGTATAATCGACCGTATAACTCATCTTTTCACTGATCTTGTTCTCGTCACTTGGTGTGATCTCCAACCCTTATGGAACCTTTTTGACACTTGTTTATCACCTCATTAACAATCTAAGGGATTTTATAATTCTTCTCCAAGACGCTATTCAATCATCATTAACTTGCTGCTCGTAAATCCTTTCCGATACACATCGCATGTGTTACACCTTGGAAATTTTCCCCGTTAGCCTACAGTGAATAAGCTAGCCAAGGGCATGACATGCACGATGACTCGATAAATAAGAGATAGCATTTTATGATCTTAATCGAGACTTGAAGACGATAGACGTAAAGAAAGGAGTTTGACGAAGGAAGTAAGGGATATGTTATGTATCGGGTAGGAATTATGGAAGACGAGCCAATGAGGTCCTAATGATGTCTTGGAGATAAGTAATAATGTCCCTTAGATTGGTAGTGAAGTTTTGAATAAGTGTTAAGAAGGTTCCATAAGGATCGGAGATCAAACGAGTCGACGAAAACTAGTTCCGGACAACTGGACATTATACGGCCAGACATACTGGCCGTATAAAATTCACGAAACCGTATGTCCAGGCCGTAGATCCAGTCCAGAACAACATGGCTCACTGGACCAAACATACGGTCCAACATACGGTCAGTGAAAATTATACGGACCGTATGTTGGTCCGTATAAAGTGGTCCGGCCAGCTTTGGTGAATTAATATAAGGGACCCTTTTCATTTCATTTTAATTTCATTCCCACTCTCCACAAGTCAAGAGACCTCTAGAACATTCTTTAACACTCATCCACAAGAAAATCAAAGGAAATCCATGATCAATAACACCAAATCCATGAGACAAAGTGTATGAAACCTAGCTAAAGTTCATCTATCTCAAGAAAACCCAAAGGAAGTGAAGTAGGGTTTTGATGCTAGAGGAGTAATTCCATTCAAGGCATGTTCAACCATCATATAAGGTAAGTTTCATGACTAAACCATGTTGTTTAAGGTATTGGAAGGTTGAGATACTTGAATTGTAGAAAGACATAGGAAATGGGTCATTAATGAGTGAATAGTGTCATGGTTGGATGGTAGTTGGATTGAATCATGAATGTTGGTGTGTTGTGATTATGAATACGTTATAAATGACATTTATACCATGAAATAGGTATTATATATGAGGAAACGCGATAGTAAGCTATAACCATAAATGTGGAGAAATTGAAGAGAAATGGTGGATTGTGGTCAATGTATATGAATGATGATTGTTGATTGCAATGTTGTGAATGTTGTTGTGAGCGTTTGGAAGTTGATATAGAACATGGGAAAAGTAGTATAAACAAAGGAAGTGCTGCCCAATTTTCCCTAGAAATAGTCACATGTTCTTATAGTCGAATTAACTAACGTTAGTGCGAATTCTCTCTTGAAGGTAGAAACGTGATATCGGAGGAGAACAAGCAAGCGATAGCTTAGTTAAACGTCAAAGGTATGTGAGGCTAGCCCTTTCTTTCTAATGGCATGAATCTTCTAGCATGATTTTCTTTCCTCTTCGTGAGTTCCTATATTCCGAAAAGCTAAAAGCCTATATCTATGAATGGCAATATAAGATAAGAGATATGATATGATGATTCTATAATGTTAATGATGTTATTTATTGCTTACACTCACCTTATGTGCTAATTCCTTCAAGGTGAGGCAGAATGTCAATGATTACTCCATAACAAAATCGGGGGATCACGACCTTACGTCACCCCGATAAAGTGTAGTTGATTTTGAGCCTTATGCATGTACTATGATAAGATAAGAATGTTATGATGATGATATTACACCGCGCCTATATGGCCGGGCGGTCATCGCTAAGGCGGGAAGCTATACACCATGGCCAAATGGCATGGCAGACACCACTAGTGGGCGGCATGAGATGATACCCTGGACGCGGGAGGCCTGGACTCAGGCTAATGTTATGATTATCACACCGTACCTATATGGACGGGCAGCTTATACATTTATGCATACATGACATGATGATGATTATAAGGAAGCCAGCATGCATTATGTCACGACCCGTCTAGAGGGCCGCGACGAGCACTCGGTGCTATCCCACCCGGGCGCCCCTTAATTTACACTTATGCTTACATCTAGGTGAGCCATACAATTAAACATATACATCTATTCATTCATCATACTAGTCCCATTGGACGACAATGCCTTTATATCATAATTGGCATCTATGCCATGTCAACGTACATAAGCCAACGAGGCTATCAAAATGATATACAAAATATAGGCCGACAAGGCCAGACATATCTAACCATATACACGTGGCTACGAGCCTCTAAGAAGAGTGTAACATATCACATGAGTGGGACAGGACCCCGCTATGCCCATAATTATGTACACAAAAGAATAAGTACCCAAGAGCTATGGCTCCGGATGAAATGGAGCTCTACTATGTAATCTCTGAGAAAGCAGCTATGGATCAAGCCTGTCTCCCTGTGCACCTGCGGGCATGACGCAGCGTCCACAAACAAAAGGACGTCAGTACGAAGAATGTACTGAGTATGTAAAGCATGATCAATATCAATATAGAAGCATAAGTAGCAACATAAGAAATAGCATATAATGGGAGATGGCAATATCATCGTCATATGCACTTACTTGTCTTTCATAGGAACTTTCCGTTGCTAATACGTATTTGTGTACATACATCATTATCCGTAATCCATACTAGTACCCGTACCATATTTCTGCTCGAATTCGTATATATGCCCTTATTCACATTCATATACATAGTCATATCATATTCATATTCACGTCATATACATAATCATATCATATACGTAGCATTTACATAGCATACCCGACCACGTAGGATCGGTGTTTCATACATACTTGGCTAACCAAGGCTCAAGGTTACTCATACCTGGCCCTACCAAGGCTTCAGGGTTACATCTACCTGGCCCTACCAAGGCGGCAGGGTTGTCCGTACCATCTGCAGACGTGTGCGCGCGTTTCGTAATCGTATACATACTTATTTACTTATCATACCCGGCCTCATAAGCTCGGGGTACCATAATAGTCATACATAGGTACATACATATACTAGCTCATAAGCATCATTTCTATTACCGTCATTATCATCATCGTCATCATTATCGTCATTGTTATCCTTATCACTATTATCGTCATTCGTCACATTTGCCTTAATGGGCCTACTCGTCATACGAGGAATTTAGTACAATCGTAGCATATCAAGAATCATAAGCTTAGTAGCTTTGAAGATAGAAGCATTCAGAGAACATCATAAGCTCGTAGAAGATTTAGATGATTGGCCAAAGAACCATGCCTTATGAAAGAAGGGTTAGCCTTACATACCTTTCTGTTCGACTATTTACCACTTGTACGTTCTCTTTCAACGGTTGCGTTTATACCTTCATGAAAGCCATACTATTATTAGAATCGATAGTTAGCATGTATGACTAAGACTAGAGGAAATCGGACAGCATCTCCTCTATTTATACGACATTTCCTCAATAACATATATCAACTCCCAAACGTCAATGACACACTCACTATACCATAACAATAGTCATTACTCATTCACATTATCCATATTTCTAGACTTACTTTCAATCACCCATATCCATGGTCATATCACAAACTACGTCCATTCACGTACATTGCTCATCTCATGTTCTCAACATCATTTATAACACATTTACATCACAATACATCAAGACTCATAACCCAATTCAAACTATTTCTCAAAATGTCACTATTCATCATTCATGACCCATTTTCCTATACTCATCTAATGTCCAAGCATTTTGACTCTCAAATACCTTAAACAACATATAAATACCATCTTACCTTAGATGTTGTAGGAACGAGCCTTGGTTGATAATACTCCACTTTGAGCAAAACCCTAGTTTATCTCCATTTAGATTTCTTGACCTTGGATGATCTTGATGGTTTTCTTACACTTGATTCCCTTGATTTATGTTGTTGATCACCAAATATCCTTGAACTCTTGTGGAATATATGTAGAGAGATGTTCTAGAGAGAAGGGGTGTGATGTAGAAGTGAAATGAAATAAGTCTTGGTCCCCTTATTTAATGACTTTAAAAAAAAATCTGATTTGGAGTGCACAGTGGTCGTAAAGTTGGTTTACGGTCCGTATTCCAGTTTATGGACCGTCCTTCGTGGTCGTATTTAATCATAACAGAACCAGAAATTCAAACTGAGATGTGGTGATTTACGGACACAGTTTACGGGCCGTAAACCACTTTACGCTCCGTATTTTGGGTCGTATTTAACCATTTGCTCATTTGGCAGAAAGTTGAAGTTTTGGAAGCCAAAATACGATATGGCAGTTTACGGACCGTATACCACTTTACGGTCCATATTTCAATTTACGACCAACTGGCCAGAATGCAAACCTGCAACTTTTCACATTTCCAAAACCTATAATTATTCATTATGGAGCCTAACCTATCTCTTATTGCAATTGCCTTCGGAATCTTACTTAGGGTCGTCAAATGTTATTTCTTACTCATGAAAACATCGGATACTAGTACTCCTCGCGGGTCCATTCACTTGGACAACAATGGAGGATTTTTTCGAGGTGTAATACATTATTTCCTTTGTACTTGACAGTAAGATACAGATGTTCCATATTGATATTTCTTTTATATCGTTGTCTTATTTCATTGTTTATACCTCTCATACTCAGTACAATGTTTGTACTGATGTCCGTTTTCTTTGGACGCTGTGTTCATGCCCACAGGTAGACAGGGAGGTGAGCTTGATCCTGATTCGTAGAAGCCAGTAGCTGATTGAGAGCACTCCATTGTTCAAAGGTGCTTATGATGATTCTTTTGTGTATATGTATTTTGGGCATGATGGGGTCTTGTCCCGTCCTAATGTCTAGCACTCCAGTAGAGGCTCGTAGATGCGCAGTGTGGGTTAGATGGTCTCACGAGATTGCTACTGTGTATGTATATATTATTTTCATAGCCTAAAGGCTTGTGTATATAAAAGTATTTTCATGTTCTCAAATGAAAGATGATTTTTTTCATGAGTTAAGTATAAATGTGATAAAAGAGCTAGATGAGCATGATGAGAAATAGAACGAGCGGTGCTCGGTGGTTAGCCCCGGGTACCCGTCGCGGCCCCTAGTTGGGTCGTGACAGCATGCCTTGCCCTCTCTTGGCAAACTTTCTCCTCTTACTAGAAATAGCTAGCCGATTATATAGAAATTGTGTAATTGTGATTTGTGACCATCGTACTATGGTTGATTTACATGAGTTAAAAATGGTGGACTTTGATGTTATCATGGGCATGGATTGGTTGGCTTCATGCTGTACCAATGTTGATTGTAGAATGAAAATGGTTCGTTTCCAATTTCGGGGAGAACCAGTTTTAGAATGGAAAGGAAACACTGTGTCCCCGAAAGATTGGTTTATTTCCTATCTCAAGGCAAGAAAAATGATCGCAAAAGGCTGTATTTACCATCCAGTTCGGGTTCATGATGTAGAAGCTGAATCGCCAACTCTTCAGTCTGTCCCCGTGGTGAATGAGTTTCCGGATGTGTTCCCGAAAGAGCTTCCAGGCCTCCCTCCAGAATGGGAGATTGATTTTGCTATTGATTTACTACCGGATACAAAACCCATATCCATTCCTCCTTACAGAATGGCTCCCGCAGAGTTGAAAGAATTGAAGGATTTGCTTGAAAAAGGTTTTATTATGCCTAGTTCTTCCCCTTGGGGAGCACCCGTGTTGTTTGTGCGAAAGAAAGATGGCTCCTTGTGAATGTGCATTAACTATCGGCAGCTAAATAAGGTGACAATCACGAATAAATATCCTCTTCTGAGGATTGATGATTTGTTTGACCAATTACAAGGCGCCAAATGGTTCTCAAAGATAGATTTGAGATCCGGGTATCATCAGGTGAGAGTTAGGGAGAAAGATATACCTAAGATAGCCTTCAGAACCAGATATGACCATTTTGAGTTAGGGTAATGTCATTCGGGCTAACTAATGCACCGGCAATATTTATGGATTTGATGAACAATGTGTTTATGCCCTTCTTAGATTTATTTGTGATTGTGTTCATTGACGATATCCTGGTATATTCTAGGTCTGAGGCAGAACATGCAAATCATTTGCGTACCGTTCTTGGAGTTCTTCAAACTCAACAGTTATTTGCCGAATTTTCTAAGTGTGAATTTTGGTTGAACTCAGTGACCTTTCTTGGGCATATTATTTCAGCCGATGGTATTCAGGTAGATACCCAAAAGATTGAAGCGGTGAACACTTGGCCAAGGCCCACAACACCTACGGAGGTCCGTAGTTTTCTGGGCTTAGCAGGTTATTACAGAAGATTTGTAGAAGTCTTTTCTTCTATTTCTGCACCACTCACGAAGCTGACCCAGAAATCAGCTAAGTTTCAATGGACAAATGCTTGTGAACGTAGTTTCCAAGAGCTAAAGGATAGATTAACTTCTGCCCCAGTCCTGACACTTCCAGAGGGATCGGAAGATTATGTTGTCTATTGTGATGCTTCAGGCGTTGGGTTAGGCTGTGTGTTGATGCAACATGGTAAGGTGATTGGGTATGCTTCAAGACAATTGCGGAAACATGAGAAAAATTATCCGACCCATGATCTTGAATTGACTGCAATAATTCATGCATTTAAGATGTGGATACATTATTTGTATGGCATCTACGTCGATATTTATACAGATCATAAGAGCCTTCAGTATATCTTCAAGCAAAAAAAATTGAATTTACTGCAACGGCGATGGTTGGAATTATTGAAAGACTATGATGTTGACATCTTGTATCATCCCGGGAAAGCAAATGTAGTGACTGATGCTCTTAGCCGTAGATCTATGGGAAGTTTATGTGATGTTCAGCCAAAGAAAAGAGAGATACCTCGTGAGCTCCAGCAGTTATCTAGCCTAGGAGTTCGAATAGTGGACTCAGGTAATATGGGAGCTATCATTCAAAATGCAGCGGTCTCGTCCCTAGTAGTGAAAGTGAAAGAGTGCCAATACGAAGATCCCATGCTAATTCATTACAAGAATACACTCCCTCAGAAGGAGAAGTCATCATTTGAGATTTCTGGAGATGGAGTTCTCCGATGCCGAGGCAGGTTATGTGTTCCTGATGTTGCAGGATTACGCCACCAAATATTGAGAGAAGCCCATTGTTCCCGTTATTCTATTCACCCAGAAGCAACGAAGATGTATCATGATCTTAAATCTATATATTGGTGGAATGGGATGAAGAAAGATATTGTTATATCCCGTACTTTTGTACGTTTGATTTGTCGTAAGTTAATCGACATAAGTTCATGGGCAAGATCAATTTTTTTTTGAGGTTATAAGTATTTATGCGACGCGTAACAAGTGATAACCAAGTGTCGTGGAGATTAAAGGTTACTCCAATCGAAGGAAATAAATTTCGTCGAAGTTCGAAATTTATTTGAATAAAATATGGTCCAAGCAATAATATCCTGTATTTTGGACCAGGAAATTAAACCGTCCAATATGAGAATATTCAAGCATGAAAAATCAAGAATTCAGTGTATACAAGGGATGAAGTCCCGAAATGATTAAGATGGAAAAGTGTGATGACGATGACTGGAAATAATACTTTATGTGTGGCAAATGAGGTTATGAACTAGTGTTATATCACATGATCATGGTAATGGGTATACGAAGTATGTTAAAAAAAATATAACTACTATTTAAATGAGTTGAGATCAAGAAATTAATTATGGTATTAATTAAGATGATATGGACAAGTGTTATGTTTTTTACTCTTCCACGTGGCATCCCATAAGGAGTAGCAAGTGCTTACACATTTTGTATGTGTCTAAATGGGTGACACCTCTATGATAATAAGTAAATTATTATAAACAATGGTCAATAAGAGTGGACCCCGATGTCCACAATGATGAACCCATTTTAAGATTTTTCGTACACTATATTTATATATCCTAGAGGCAGCCACGTGTGATCTTCCATATTCATTTATAAAGCACTACAACAAATGTCATTATCTGTCACGCATTATTTCGTCACCTAAAATTCATATTTCGTCACAAAAAACTTTGTCTGACGAAATAAAAATCGTCAATCTTTCGTCCCTAAACGTGGGTCGCTAAAAGTATACGAAGACAACTTAGTGCTTCGTCACTAAATAAAATTTATTAACTACAAACTAAAATTTCGTCTCTAAATGCATAGTATTTATGACGAACTTATTTGTCATAAATAGCATAAAACTTTGTAGCGAAAAACTCTGTATCGTCACCAAAAAGATGTTTATTAATGACAAATCTACTTTGTCACTAACTATAATTTTAATTAGTGACGATGCCAATCGTCTTTAAAGCTATTCATAATTTGTAGTTAAAAGAATGTGATTACGTCACTAAAAGGTATATGCTTTGTGTACGAAAGGAAATTTTCGTCCCTAAATATATAAACTGACCAATTTGTTTGTCTAGAAAAGGCAACAATTTCGCAGTTGAAAACTATTTGTGTGACGAAAATGGTGCCATTACTCACAAGACTAATTCGTCACTATAAATTATATTAGCTCACCGGTTCTCCCGAGCCATTTTCAAGCTAATTTGGTACACTTCTCACGAGCTTATTAAAGAACACAATTGTTGATAACTGATATTTATATATGAATCTCGTACAAATTTCTCAAACAGTACCATTAATCTCAAAAAGATGAAGAACGTGCTTACAGATGAGATAAAACATGTCTTAAACTTAATAAAAAGTTACATCAATTCCCACTATATCAATGTTGGTCCGAAGGGAAACCACAACCATTGTCTCCATTTGTTGTCGTTTTCTTTCCATCTTTATCTCCTGGGCTTCAACACTATCTTCATTCCTTGTTGTACAAGTCAGATACACCTCTATATTCTTTACAATGAATCTGCAAATAAAATTAAGTTATTTAATTATTATATCAACCAACAAATATAAAGTTAACGGTACTCAAATACAACATGACTTAATCTTTAATGGTTTCTAAGAGCACCAATATATGAACCATCATTTGCACCCACTAATTATTCATAAGAAGAGATACCAAACCCATTTGGAGAGGCAGAAAGCACGGGAAAAGAGAGCAACACAGGTAAATTAATAAAGTAAAGAAAACTAAGTCTTTCCACAAAACATAGCAGACAAGTAACACCATTATGATATCTTTGATTATTCAGTGGCTTTGGAGCAGCAAAAGCGAGTTGTAGGTCTCGCGCTGAACTGAAATATGACTGGTAAAACTTGAATTAATAATTCAGAGATCACATGTCAGGCTGGCATTGGCAGATGGACTATTGGACTCTGATTTGTTTTACACGTTTACTCCAATATAAGCCCTTGATAACAGAATAAGGGTTGTTTTCTAATAGCTCATCATCTATGTGTAATTGTAACTAATTCATTTCCGAACAAAACCAAACGACAATAGAAATAAGTGACAATGAGAAAATAATGAAGCCAATGAAACATTCAAATACAAACCTTAAAAGTACTTCACTTCAAGTGTACTAAAGAACGAACGACAAGCTAATTAGGTCCAGAAGCAAGCAAAACATTATCCATTGAGAACTTGAACAATTATATTGTGGAGTAGATCTAGTCTTCTCAAGATTAAGTACTTAAGTTCTTACCGACTTCGCCACTTTTGTGACATACTTTAGTAATAGACTAGTAGAAATTACCAAACAGACAACATTTAGAAAAACCTAATGAATACACAGGATATGGAGGCAACAATGGGTCTACTCACTCCCCCCAAGCACGTTAAAATTCCAAGCATAAATCACATCTAAAAACATCCCGTTGCTAAAATGACATCAGTAACTTGGAACAAAATTCTTCTAATGGACAAAATGTGTTAGGGGTGGGCATAAAATCTGAAAAAAACTGACCAAACTGAATTAATTCAGTTATTTGATTTCAGTTTTTAGGTCAGTTTTTGATTTTTAAAAAGTTCGGTCTTCGATTAGTATACGATTTTAAATTCTCGGTACAAACAAAAAATACCAGCTATTTTATTAAATAAAACTTTATTCTACTTTAGCTACTTCCTGCTGGTTACACAGGTTATAGTTATTGCGTGCCTTAATATATTATCGATCTACAAGTCTTGTAAGAGATTAATACAAATCACTCTCATAGATGAAAGAAGGCAGATCTTCCTTTTCCAGCAATGAAAGTGAAAGCAACTACACTTTGCAATACAAGGCACAGAAACTCTAACTAGAAATATCTCCTAGTGAAAAGAAAAAAGTAACTATTTGAAGGCAGATCCATGATTGTTTTCGTTGTATGTTTCAACCTATGTGTTATCACAAATAAATGGTATCTAACTACTTAAATGGACATGCCCTGTCAATTTTGAAGAGAAAGAGACTTTAACACACTTCAAGCACTAATCTACTACTACCTTTGTTGCATTTCATATGACAGTATATGGCATTGAGAGAACAAGATTGTTTAAAATATACAGCTTCTTTGAGTACTAGCTGGTGTGCTAAGTCAATTGTCCAAGTTGTGATTGAATCAAACACAAAAACTTTCATAGGGTATTCAAAACTGGATAATTTCTCTCGAGTTTTTAGATATCAAAGCAAGGAATCATTCGAGAAAAATATCATGTTGTAGATTGTCTTTATGGCAAAGGCATAGAGCATCTCAACTAGAATTGTTACATCTCTTTTATTAGTAAGTTTTTTAAGCAGAAAAAGAGCCCAGTAAACTGGGCCCATAGAGAACCAAAGTTAGTTCGGTTCGATTCAGTATATACCCTCGAAAAAATAAAATCCAACAATCGAGGCACCAGATGAAAATTCTTAAAAACCAAACTGAAAGCCCACCCCTATGTGTGTTAACCTAGTTGACTGCTTCGGACTGGTGGTACAGTGATTATACAAATTTTAAGAAAGCGTTTTTAAAAAGTTACCTCATCTTATAAAGTCGGAAAGCCTAAAATCAATAAGCTTTGTATTAGCATCTTCATTTCTAGAAGTCAAAAGGAAATCCTGTGATGCCACCAATATTCGAGTCATTTGGAGCATACCTTGGAAATGACAAAATGCTTGCACTTAAAATTTGAACAACAAAGTTTCGCATCATCCTGCGAATATTTACCATCTCGGCAATAGAGATATAGAACAATGAAATACAAAATTGCAAGCACCCAAAGAAGTTTACTTAGTTTATTAAAAGCATTTCTTTTACCTTGACAATATTCAGTCAAGTAATTCTCTGCCGCCACACAATCTGGATATTCAAAAGTTAAATGACCATAAGGCACAAAGTATAAATTGCCGTTACAGGAAATTAAAAAGGGCAGCTTTTGATATCGAAGCGAAAGTGTTCATCAAAAGTAATCAACTTATCATCTTCCAGCAATATAAAGTCAACTTTCCGATAAAAACTCCAAAAGAGCACAATTAAACTATTGTATTCTCAAATGCTCTTACTCTAAACTGATTTGTGTGTAGAAGCTTACCATCGGATGAGATAACAACATCCAACTCTTTGTTTTCATGTAGTAGACCAGGATCAACTAGAACAACATTCATTTGCTGAACTTTATTTGGTGACAACCCTGCTCATGATATGAATTATATCAAGAGATTAGCATTTGGACCAAATACACCAAGTATTTGGAGAGTGAGCTCATTACCGCAATTGGCAGATTGTTGGTATTGGCAGTTCATATAGACAAGTCTTATATAAGGATTAGAATAAATATGAGCTTAACATCACAAAAAATCAATACATGAAAAAATATCTGAAAACCAAGAAGAATACAATAAAATTACTCTTACTGCTTTTTTCTTTTTTCACTTACCAAACATGAAGGTTAACTATATGCTAACCAAGTAAACAAAAACACAAATAATAACATCATATCAACAGAGAGAATCACAAAACAAAACAATCTAACTAAACTAAGAAAAGAAAAAGAACACAAATTCACAAAATCATCAAGATGAAAGCAATAACAGTAAAAAGGGAATAATTTCAAAATAGACCCAAATGAAAAAAGGACAAAAGAAAAATCCTGACTCCAGTTCTTCAAGCTTAAAAGAATCTCAAACATAGGGCAAGGAAAAGTTGTTATTATATAAAAAAAAAAATGATAGCGAGCAAAGTGACGACAAATATTTAGAGAGATAAAACAAGTGTAATAAGTTTCTTTTCAAAATGTTAAGTTGTAAAGAAAATTATGTGTTTTGTAAACAACAAAAAAATATATTACTCTAGTTAATGTAAGATGATGATGGCTCACCAAGCTTGCTTTGGGAAACAAAAGATAGAACCGCTGCGGCACGAGCAGAGAAACAACTTGGTCCGTCAAAGGATATGAGTGACAAGAGATATGTGTTCTAGCTAGCAAGAAACTGTTAATGTATCGGCCATGTAATCTTTGTTAATATTGGCCCCGCAATGAAGTCATAGTTAAAGTTGCTCAAAACTACTAATGGAACAATATTGGATGACTAACGTTTAAACACATCTGTAGAAGTAAACAAACCACAAGGAGTGTTTTACCATGGTGATTTTCTCAAATCACGGATGATCAATCCATTGCTTAAAAGTATCTCTGATCAGTGGCGGATCTAGGATTTTCATTCAGGGTGTTCGGAAAAAACAACTGAATCACTTAAGCTAGTCTTTTGTATTTGTTCGGGTGTTCAAAAGTTAATATATGTACATAAACACAGAAAATTTACTCTAAATATACACGGTAATTTTTTGCCCAGGGTGTGCATCCGCCCCTGCCTCTGATTCAGTGGGTAATTATTTACAATAATCACATGCGCATAGTGTATAAAATTAGTCATAAAATATTTAAATAATATAATCATCTAACCCTATAAAAGGCAAAAAAACAACAAGATAGAAACATATCAAGAATAATTTCAGGTACGAACTCTATATTAGAAAGTAAACAAAGGCGATATAGCGCGAAGGGAAGTAAGAAAGAGTATGATAAAGCGCGAACCTTTGTCGTTCCCATTGCGCCGACTTGCTGTGTAGAGAAATGGAATTGAGCCCTGCTAAAAGATTTGTCAGTTGAAGAGAGGAAATTAATCGTGCCCTTTGAAAAAGAGTGAAAAAAAAGAGAGGGAAACTTGCCCGGTTCTAGAATTTTGACTCAAATGTCCAAATTACCCTACTGTCCAGATTGTTACATAAGAACATGGGGGCAAATATCGTCATCTTCCTTTTCTCTATTTTCTACTATTTAAATAAGAAAATCGGGAAATGGAACTAACTTACTTAAATATAATTGTCATACATAATATACAAAAAAATAATGAAAAATAAAATATCCTAACAAATAATAATTAAAATATAGAACAAGCTCATAACAATTTACGAAAATATTTCATTTAATATTTAAATTACTAGATAAAATGTATAAAAATTGTAAAATTATAAATATTATTTGTTTAAATTCACACTTCCAAGATTACGAAAATAAAAGACAAAATTCATGTGAATATTTTGTATTCAAGGCGAGAAACTGAAATTTCACCAATACTAACTACACTACTAAGGCTTCATTTGTGTTTATTAAAAGTAAGACGTCTAAATCAGAAGAGGGTTAACACGAAATTATGTGAGGATGAACATGGCTCATGCAAGGCTATGAATGCTAGCATGGCCTGTACTGCATACATTAGCTAAAAGCCTGAATTTGATCGAACGTAAGTTTGGGCATAAGCAGACTCATATGCTATGGCCATTGTACGTGGGTCATTTGTGTTTAAGCACAGTGTCTATCTTCGAATTCGATCCGAAGATAACGTGTTTGTGTATGGTCTGGGCATGTATAATTTTTTACCGTTATAGTGCCTTATCATAATGTTTTTGAAATCCTAGTTGATTAATTTCTTTCAATACTGCTTTCATGTGTGTTAGTTTACTTCAATTTTCTGGTTGGCGATAAATAGTTAATAAAATCCATAAAATAATTCTCACCTTTGTAAAGTCTAAGCTTGCAAGTCGACGTTATCTCTGTATAATTTCTCTATGTGGAATTACTACAAAAATAAGAAGATAATTTTAAACAAAAGCACTGATCGACTTCGTTGGTACAATTACCGACCACAAAATTGATAGACACGCACGAAAAATGTAATTTTTGTTCAAATTTTGATTGAAGGAATTGTCAGCCTTTCTAGCACCAAACTCGAGAAATTATTTTTCCTATTGAATTTATGGTAAATTAAACCCCCAAATTTATTTTTCATAAATTGAGGGGATCAATCGATTTTGTATTAGAAATAAATAAAAATTATTATTCAGAAAATCGTCTGAGTCAATTATTGTTTGGTCAAAGTTCCAGTCAACTCATAATAATAACCGACCAACATGGTCAGTATTTTGTTTTTTAATGACAAATTCATTGATTATGTTCGCGCAAATAATGTGGTTGAAGAGTATAAATAAGAAAAACGATAGCCTTATACCAAAAAGCACCAGTGATCTAGTGGAAAAATTATTACACCTCGAAAATTTTCACATCGTTTGCGTTGTAAGTAAACTAACGTAAGCCGAAGAGGTCATGGAACCCTTATAAGGTTAAGGAAGACTCTTAACAAGTGCTAATCAAGTATCTAAAGGTTCCGGGATCAAGCGAATCGAAAGAATCAAATTTGTCGAAACTTTGGGAAAACTTGGCAGAATTTTGGATAGGATTTTTGGTCCAACTTGAGGGAGGTATATCTCCTAGCATATGAGGATTTATGGAATACATAGCTTATATAAATTCAAGTTCAGCAAGTCTTATTTCCAACGCAACTGACAAATCACAAACTGAGAAGTGCGGGATAATGTTGGGCCCGTACAAAATTGTACATCTCGTACCTCATTTTCCAGAATTTTCCAGAAGTTGGCCGAAAGTTGGAAATTTGATCTTCCAGGTAGGGGATAAATGTACAGAATGTACATTGAAGTACGGCCAATACATTTTGGGCGTACTTTATGTCGGTGGATTTTTAAGCATTGCTTTATATTTCGTTTTTCACTCTTGGGGTACCATTTTCTTTCAAAACAGACCCAAACACGCTCCCAAACCCTCTCCATGAGTTCTTATACCAAACCAAAGCAAAACTAAGAGAATTGAGTGAATTAAATGCTAGGAAGCTCATTTGTGTTTGTTGAAGTGCAAGAAGTTCTTGTTGTTGCAGTTGGAGGTTTTCCCCAAGTGAAATAATATGTTCTAGAGCTTGTCTTGCATGATTAAGATAAGGTTTCACCTCTATTATACGTTCTTGATATTGTTGGATGATTATGCAACTTGATTAGGGGAAGAAAATGCGAAGAGAAGTCCAAACATGAGTTAGGAACTATGTTGAATTCATGGACTATTTTGAGCATGTTGTGGCTATGTTGTTGAGCTGATTTCCATGTATATGAGTTGTATTTAATGTTGTTGATCTGTTGATGAGATTATACTCCTTGATTGGAAAGAAAGGAAGTGTATATTGTTATTGTATATTGGTATACTTTGGGTTGTTTGGTGTATATTCTTTGTATGGACAGTGGAAGGAGTATTTAAGGACTTTTGTAAGCTTGTTGTTGCTATTGTGGGTTGTTGTATATGTTGATGTGATTGGAGAGTAAGGGGAAATGCTGCCCGTTTCATTTTAGAATCAAGTTACCGTTGATATACGTAATATACCAGCGACATCTAAGTTTGTATATGTATTCCTTGTTATAGGATTGGCATGCTAGTTGTAATTAGCTCGATTGTTGGATTGCTTGGACGACTTGACGTATGCTATGACTATCTCTTTCTTTCTTTTGGCATGATCATATTGATACGAACATATACGAATGATATCCATAATGACTCCACTCTTAGAAATATTAGGAGCTCATGTTCTTGATCCTTTTATGACATTATTGATTTTGTCTCACGATTATTAATCTTGTCTTATGGTTATTGATCTTGTCTTATGATCATTGATTCTTCAAAGTAAGTTATGATGACGATGTCAGTTCCATAATGGTAATCGGAGGTACAACGACCTTACGTCACTTCGATAGAGTCATATCACTTCATTGAGCTTTCATGCATGACTTATATATATGTATCTATTTTATGACACCGAGTCGCGCTATAGTCGGCCAGGTACGACACCTAATTGTGCACACCACTGCAGTTGGGCATGGTATGATGATGATGCAACCCTATGTGTGTGTGTGTGTGTGTGTGTGTGTGTATATATATATATATATATATATATATGAAAAATGTTTTTTTATACGGAGATCATGCATGTCACCCGCCTTCAGAGACATTCAGATGTAAAGGTTGACTCTCTCTTATCTTATTACTTTCATGTCATTGCTATGTTTCTTTCATGCCTTACATACTCAGTACCTTTTCTGTACTGACGTCCCTTTTGTTGGGGACGCTGCGTTTCATGCCCGCAGGTCTTGATATACAGGTTAACAGCCCTCCCAGTAGGATATCAGCTCAGCAAAGAGTGTTGTTGCACTCCACTTGTTCCGGAGTTGCCTTGTGAGTCAGCATGGTTATATATGCATATGCATAGGTATGGCGGGGCCCTTTCCCGACCACGTTATGTCATGTACTCCAGTAAAGGCTTGTAGACAGTTATGTACAAGTGTTGTATGGCCTTGTCGGCCTGTCTAGCATGACCAGCTTGTTATGCAGTTATGTACTTCAGACTTGTTTTATTTCAGCCTATTACTCCTATAAGTCAGCAGGCTATCTCATGACGACTCTAATGACCCACTTATGCTTATGATTATGTTACGGATGCATGTCCAGTGGTACTTGGTAAGTAAGATCAGGCGCCCGTCATGGCCCTCTAGTTTGGATCGTGATAAAAACAATACCCTGTCATGGGACATACCTCAATTGCATTCCCCGATGGTGCATTTTATAATTGCATAATGTAAGAAAATCGACGTATTCTGTCGTTTTTACAAAACCAACCGTATTTGTCAATTTTATTTTTTTTTCCCTCGCTCAATTTCTTATGAAGCATTTGATTTTTCTTGTTACTTGTCACTTGTAATCACTAACAATCGTAGCTAAAGAACATTTTGTATTTAACTATGACTTTTTTCGTAGCAAATAGTTGAATTATTCAATTACAAATTTTAAGGCATTGTTATTTAAAACATTACTTATTTTGTGACAAATCTTTGTTGTCACTAAGTTGCAGGAGAGATAAAAAAATAAAAAAAATTGTCACTAATTGTTTGTTTTATTAGTGACGAAAACTAAGGTCACAATTAAATATAAAATTTTGTGGCTAAAACTTAAAATATTTAACTACGAACTCTAATTTGTCGTTGTTGCAACAACACATATTTTGTGACGAAATTTTTTCGTGTCTAAAATTTGACTAATTTTAAGACGGAAAACAGTTTGTCACAAATTGGGTATATCATTAGTGACGAAATAATGTGTCACGGATAACTTAAAATCCGTGGCTAATGTTATTCAATAAATGGCGCCAACTCATTTTTTGGAGGGAAACTTTAGTAGACAAAACATTGCTACGAAATTTTTTGTTTCGTCACTAAAAATATGTGTCTCATGTATTTAAGTACGAAATGTAACTTTTGTCACGAAAGTGAACAATTAGTGACGAATTTTCTATCGTAGCTAGTAATTTCGTAGCTAAATATCATATTTGTTGTAGTGAAGGATGATTAATCTAGCTAGGTGGCATTATTAGGTGTGGGACCCATCGTCCAATATGATAAGGAAATTCTTTTTCATTAAAAGGGTTGTACGTTGAAAAGGGGCACATTAGCTCATTTTGTGGAAATAAAGAATAAATTAATGACTTAGTGGATAGGTGGTGGCAGCACTTTTTACGCATGGCACAATTTTATTAAATAAGTAACATGACTCATACACTTGTATACGAATCTGGTGGTGTTCATAGAGGGAGTTTTAATTCATGAAATTTTAAAGTGGGACTCACGAAGGAATTATATCCTTTGTAAGTAATTGTGGATTGGTATTCAAGTGGACAGTATCCACGTATAAAAGTAGCAAGTGATGAGTAAGGTTAGTGGCAGTATATATGTCATCTTAAGAGTGAAAAGTTGAAGGTGTTTTATAATGGACTCCACGTTCCAATAAATTAAGGAACGGAATACATTTGAAGAGATCATAGTCTCACATATGATACACAATTTCCAGCAACTATACTAGCAACGTTTTTGGTCTTTAATATAGCAGAAGTACGTAAAGATATTTTCAAGAAATACTACGTCCTACAGTGATGCTGCAAAAATACGACATAAGGGTGTTCGGGTTCCTCCGGGTGATAACAAATAGGAGATTTCTTCAAAGTAATGTAAGGTGGAAGAAGATCATTTATTGACATATAAGGTTTGGCATATTAATTGTGGAAGTTCGTGGTTGAACTGAGTTCTTGAACGACGTAAGGTATGTGAAGCTAACCCTTCTTTCTTTTTGGCATGATTGTTGTGAAATGAATATACGATATATATACGATTCCAAAGGAAATTCCTATTCTTAGAGCCACTAGGATGGCTATTGATCTTGATTCCCATAACTTATGTTTTGTTTTATATATATTGATATGTACACATGATTTCAAAGTTCCATTTTGATATGATCCACAGGGACATCCGAAAGGTATATGGTATGACTATTATTTGAAATTGCGAACGATGGTTCGTGTTGACTATCCTATTGAGTCCTTAAAAATGTTTTGAATTGCATATAGTTTCTCACTACTCTGCTCGTGCATACCTCAATATATCTTTCACCGAGTCGCGGGCTGGGTATGTTATCGTGCACACTTCCACTGCATTGTTCGCCGAGTCCCTCATTAAAGTGTCGGGTACAATATATATATATATATATATATATATATATATATATATATATATATATATATATATATATATATTCTGGAGTTATGTTGTGTTATGGTGTTATGCTGTGTTATGATGTTATGCTGTGTTACGGAGTTATATTATATTCTGGAGTATGTTGTGTTATGACGCCAGAGACGGGGTGGCGACCATATTCACCGAGTCCCATAATGGGGCCGGATTTGACATACGATATTGATGTGCATAAGTTATATTTCAAAAGCAAGTACTTGGTATTCTGGTTATTGTACTCATTTTCTGTACCTCTTATTTCAGTTATGATCCCGTTTACTGTATTTCATGCTTTACATGCTCGGTACATATTCCGTACTGACCCCCTTTCTTCGGGCGGGGGGGGGGGGGGGGGGGGGGGGGGGGCTGCGTTTCATGCCCGTAGTTACAGATACTCGCTTTGGTGATCCGACAGCTTAAGATTCCCTTTCTGCTATTTTGGAGAGTTCCGTTGTTCCGGAGCCCAGATTTGGTATAGATCCTTTCTAATCTAAATATATGCATATGTTGACTAAGGGTACGACGGGGCCCTGTCCCGTCATATTTACTGTTGAAACTCTTAGAGGTCTGTGGACATATGTGTGGGTTGTGTATACGATGTGATGTGGTATGATGTTCGTCTATAATGGCAGCCTTGTTGGCTTGCATATGATATTTATATGTGATGGCAGCCTTGTCGGCTTGCTTTTATATGTATAATTATGCGACAAATCTGAGACCATGGTTGGTCGTTATAAGATCCATATTGAGTTTGTTGTGAAAAGAACATATAGCTAAAGAACATGTATACGGGTGTCCAGGTCGGGCACCAGTCACGGCCTACGGGGTTGGGTCGTGACAGATATAGCGGAATTCATAGCTCAATGTCCTAACTGTCAGCAAGTGAAAATTGGGCACCAAAAGTCGGGTGGGTTATTGCAAGCTATAGAAATTCCAACTTGGAAATGGGAAGTAATTAACATGGACTTCATTACGGGCTTACCTCGTTCTCGACGTAAGTATGATTCTGTTATATCCCGCATTTTTCGCATTCGGATAATTTAAGGTAATTGCGGGAGATTAAGAGCAAGATTATAATTTTGATCTTGTTTGGTGTAAAAGTTGTTTACAAAAATTTTGAAGTGGAAATATGGAGAAAGGCGAAGGGCAAATTTGGAAGTTGGAAAAATGCTTCATGAATTACATAAACTAGCTAAAAATTCAAGTGGGCTTGAAACATTTTTTTTAAGACAAAATTGAGGCCCAACCGGCCATGGCAAGCAAAAATTGGCCCAAGCCCATGTCTTGATTTAATCCAAGTGAATAAATAAATTAAGGGAGGCTTATCACTTAGCATTATTCAAGAACTTTCAAGAAAGAAGAAAAAAAAAAGAATTGAGAGCAAAAGCCTTGGAGGCTTTCGGCCATAGAAAATTTTTCCAAGAAACGTTGATAAAAATTTCTCCAAAAATCATTTCCTACCAATCTAAGGGTGCTTAACAAAGTGGAGTGGTTATTGAAGCAAGAAAAACACATATTCATACAAGTTGTGGATTCTAGTCAAGTGGAGAATTGAGGAAAAAGGTAAGGTTTAATATTTTTTATGTTATGGAGGCTTGTCCATGTTGTAGTGTATGAAAATGAATGGAATTCATGAAGAACATGAATATAGAGGTGGTGGTCGTGTGGTGTATATTATATGTATAGCCGTGTGTGTGTGTTGTGTGTTGTGTTGTGATATGTTGTGTGTTGGTTATTGTTGTAAAGTATAGAAAATATGAAAATTCATGAAAATATGTATATGGGGTGTGTTGGCCGAATGGTGTAGGCTATGGAAAGGTGTGGTGAATTAATTTTACTTAGTATGGTAATTGTTGTTATGGTTGTAAATGATATGTGGAAAATGGAAGTTGAATGAAATTGGATAGAATGTAGTTGTGTGTGCATGATATGGCCGTGTAGTGTGTGGTGTGTATGTGGCCGTGTATACTTAATGTATAGTCGTGTATATTGGTGAGTTGTGAAAGAATAATGAGCGAGTTGTAATTAATATCTTAGTCGTTGTGTTGTAGATGTTATATCGCAAATAAAGGGTTGATAACTTTGGTGAAGTATTGATAATTGGGAGATTATGTATATTGAAGGAAATATGTGAATTGTTAGTGCGATTGTTGAATTATGTTGATAGTTTGGCCGGGTTTGAATTCCCGGATTGTGTTTGATGAGAATTTGACTAAATTGAATGTCGAGGATGGTATATTTACAGAGGAAATGCTGCCGAAATTTCGGTAGCAAAATGTTTCCTTAAGGTTTTGACTCTAAGTATACTAATGGAAGTTTTGGTAAAAATGACCAATTCGCAGATTTTGACGAAATTGTGACGTGAATTTGGAATAGCTAAAGGAGCGGAAAGAGGTATGTAAGGCTTCACCCTTCTTTCTATGGCATGTCTTAACTAAAAGAAGTCGGGTACGAGTCTCGGCTCTCTTGTGCGCTTATATGACATATATATATATATATAACGGGTATACGTGTATGGGTATGTATATATATATATGACAAAGTAACTGTATATAAGACATGTATATGCATAAGGGATGAGTAAATGTACGTGTATGTGGGGAAAAAGGGAAGGGCCACTGTTATATCACCACCTGATTCAGCTGGATTCCATCCTGGACGCGGGATGCCCGGACGCGGGATATGGGAAGAGCCGTACGCGGCGACTGTATACATATATATATGATGTATGATACATATGTAATGTAATGTGGGGTCACCGTTGGGGAGGGGGTTGGGAGAGCCGATGTATTCGGCGCCTGTAAATGTGAATGAAAGATACCGTTATTGAAATGTACTGTTTTCTGCACACGAGAATAAGAAATATAAAAATGTTGACCCCTGTGCCCATGAAAAGAAACGTTTCAAAGATGATTAGACAAGCCTACATGACAGCCGGCCTAAAGAGGGGCCTTCCTATGTACAGGTTACGTTCTTGCCTCGTTATACACCCTATGGCTCCGTGATATTATTATTGATTGTACTCTATGTTACTGCTTGCATTGTTTTCCATGCCTTACATACTCGGTACATTATTCGTACTGACGTCCCTTCTTGTGGACGTTGCGTTCATGCCGCGCAGGTTAGCAGTTATACGGACCGGGTTTCTAGGGCTCTATCTGCAGCATTGGGCAGCACTCCAGTTGTTCCGGAGCCTCATATCATCGGTACTATTTTGTGTATGTATTTTCGGGCGCGACAGTACTCGGCCCTTCCTATGTATAAATGTACTATGTCTAGAGGCTCGTAGACAGATATACACAGTCAGCTATGTACAGTTAAACGTATTGTATTTTGAATGGTTCGCGTCCCGGTGTAACGCGATATTAGAAAGTTTACTGCTAATGTTAATGAAGAAAAAATGTGCCACTGTTCATACAGGATAGCGAAGGGGTGCTCGGTACAAGTATCGGGTACTCGTCACGGCCCCTAGTCGGGTCGTGACAGAAGTGGTATCAGAGCAGTTCGGTCCTAGGGTTTGTCTACGAGCCGTGTCTAGTAGAGTCTTGTCTATGGGTGTGTAGCGCGCCATACTTATAGACAGGAGGCTACAGGGCGTTTAGGAAATATCACCTTCTTTGTGTCCTAAGATCGTTCGATAGAGCTATGCTATCAGGCTTCCACATCCCTTTCCTAATCCTATGCTATGGTTTCAGTAATGCCGCCGAAGAGAAAGGCTACGACGGCCGAGAAAGCCAAGAGGGTGGCGGGCAGCAGAGTCGAGCGGGAGCTAGAAGAAGGAGAATCTCATAATGAAGCTCCCCCTCAGACGTTTCCTGCTCCCCCTGCACCGACAGAGCAGGGAAGAGCTCCAGCTCCAGCCCACGCACCTCCGGTTCCGCCGCCAGCAGTTCCGGGCCAGCAAGTGGCAGAGGCCATCCAGTTACTGACCCAGTTAGTCTCCACACAGGCTCAGCGGCGAGATGCAGATCCGGGAGATAGGGCGGTAAGTGCAAGAGCCCGTGACTTCATTACCCTGAAGCCGCCAGAGTTTTATGGGTCAAAACCAGAGGAAGACCCGCAGAGCTTTATAGATGAAATGCTGAGGACTCTGGGGATAATGCATGCTTCAGATACAGAGTCAGTAGAATTGGCATCGTACAGGTTGCGGGATGTAGCAGTATTGTGGTATAACAGTTAGATATCCTCTAGGGGAGTAAATGCCCCTCCCCTGGTCTGGCAGGAGTTTACGGAGGCATTTCTACGACATTTCCTACCACCAGAGGTTCGACGGGCTCGAGCCGACATGTTCCTGAACCTTAGATAGGGAAATATGAGTGTTCGGGAATACAGCCTTCGTTTCAACTCGCTAGCCAGGTATGCCCCCGCCCTGATAGCTGATAGGGGAGACCATGTGCACTGGTTTGTAAGTGGGCTAGGGCCACATTTGGCTAAGGAGTGTTTGACGGCCTCACTCCAGGACGGGATGACTATTACCCGCATCCAGGCCCACGCCCAAAATCTGGAAGAGCAGTATCAGACATGGAGAGAGGAGAGCTATCCAGATAGGGGTTCCAGAAAAAGAGGCAGATTTTCCAGGGGTAGGAGCGAGTATAGAGGGGGGCAGGCACAAGAGCAATCTGGGTATTCGGGCCAAACAGCGGCCAGTGCACCTCCTCGATTTGCGGAATGGGGATTTGACCAACCTACCAATTCAGGAACAGGACAAGGCTCTAACGCTTTAAGACTCCAGTACAGAGCCGATTCTAGCAGGACGGGGCTTCCCCCACCACGATGTGCTCGGTGTGGCAAGCCCCACTCTGGGCAGTGCTACCTAGACACCGGTGGTTGGTTTGCCTGTGGTCGGACTGACCATTTTGTACGTGATTGCCCACTAAAGGACGGAGGAGGCCAAACTCAGCCAGCCGGCTCAGCGATCGGTTCATCATCGACCGTGCGCCCTCGTGGACAGATTTCTCAGGCCCCAGCGGGCCGCGGCCGAGGTAGAGGAGGGGCACCCAGTTTAGCTGGTCCTCCGCACCGCCTATATGCACTGACAGGATGACAGGACCCTGAGCCTCCCGCAGACGCGGCCATAGGTACTTTTTCGGCATTTTCTATGATATGATATGTGTATTAATTGATTCAGATTCTACCTTATCCTACCCTGCCCTTTGTATTGTCGAACATACCAAGAATTTGGAAATTTGAGTGAAGGGTAGCCACCCGCACAGATAAAAAGTGAATATTTGTGATCACGAAACCTAAAATAGTCATTAAAAGAGAAATACGCGCTATGAGTGCGTTCGAATATTGCCGAGACCCCAACTTGCCCCATTTTATGTGACGAATGTTCTAAAGGGGGGGAGGATGTTATATCCCGCATTTTTCGCATTCGGATAATTTAAGGTAATTGCGGGAGATTAAGAGCAAGATTATAATTTTGATCTTGTTTGGTGTACAAGTTGTTTACAAAAATTTTGAAGTGGAAATATGGAGAAAGGCGAAGGGCAAATTTGGAAGTTGGAAAAATGCTTCATGAATTACATAAACTAGCTAAAAATTCAAGTGGGCTTGAAACATTTTTTTTGAAGACAAAATTGAGGCCCAACCGGCCATGGCAAGCAAAAATTGGCCCAAGCCCATGTCTTGATTTAATCCAAGTTAATAAATAAATTAAGGGAGGCTTATCACTTAGCATTATTCAAGAAATTTCAAGAAAGAAGAAAAAAAAAAAGAATTGAGAGCAAAAGCCTTGGAGGCTTTCGGCCATAGAAAATTTTTCCAAGAAACGTTGATAAAAATTTCTCCAAAAATCATTTCCTACCAATCTAAGGGTGCTTAACAAAGTGGAGTGGTTATTGAAGCAAGAAAAACACATATTCATACAAGTTGTGGATTCTAGTCAAGTGGAGAATTGAGGAAAAAGGTAAGGTTTAATCTTTTTTATGTTATGGAGGCTTGTCCATGTTGTAGTGTATGAAAATGAATGGAATTCATGAAGAACATGAATATAGAGGTGGTGGCCGTGTGGTGTATATTATATGTATAGCCGTGTGTGTGTGTTGTGTGTTGTGTGTTGTGTTGTGATATGTTGTGTGTTGGTTATTGTTGTAAAGTATAGAAAATATGAAAATTCATGAAAATATGTATATGGGGTGTGTTGGCCGAATGGTGTAGGCTATGGAAAGGTGTGGTGAATTAATTTTACTTAGTATGGTAATTGTTGTTATGGTTGTAAATGATATGTGGAAAATGGAAGTTGAATGAAATTGGATAGAATGTAGTTGTGTGTGCATGATATGGCCGTGTAGTGTGTGGTGTGTATGTGGCCGTGTATACTTAATGTATAGTCGTGTATATTGGTGAGTTGTGAAAGAATAATGAGCGAGTTGTAATTAATATCTTAGTCGTTGTGTTGTAGATGTTATATCGCAAATAAAGGGTTGATAACTTTGGTGAAGTATTGATAATTGGGAGATTATGTATATTGAAGGAAATATGTGAATTGTTAGTGCGATTGTTGAATTATGTTGATAGTTTGGCCGGGTTTGAATTCCCGGATTGTGTTTGATGAGAATTTGACTAAATTGAATGTCGAGGATGGTATATTTACAGAGGAAATGCTGCCGAAATTTCGGTAGCAAAATGTTTCCTTAAGGTTTTGACTCTAAGTATACTAATGGAAGTTTTGGTAAAAATGACCAATTCGCAGATTTTGACGAAATTGTGACGTGAATTTGGAATAGCTAAAGGAGCGGAAAGAGGTATGTAAGGCTTCACCCTTCTTTCTATGGCATGTCTTAACTAAAAGAAGTCGGGTACGAGTCTCGGGGACAACCCTAATCCCCGGAATCCGCACCTAAAGTTTTCAACTTCTCGTTCAATTGAATTGAAGTAAAAAGTGTGCAAAATGATGAAAAGACCTTCTAGACCCCTATAACTTGCCTAAGTGGGACCCGATTACCCTAAGACTCATACAAGTAACGCTATGACACGTAATATGAGTAAATTGTATACGCTACCTCGTCCGGCCCGAGGTGGGCCCGTTACTCTCGGATCTTTCTATAATCTTGGTTAACGTACTTGAAGTGAATCCAAAGGGGGCCTTCGATCCCGATTTCGTCACCAAGTGATAAGTACTATGACTACTCCAGCGGGAGTGTTTCTATGATGATAATGATGATGACAATGTCGGACAAGAGAATGTAGCTATGATAAGTACGACCGGAACGACTCTACGACTAAGCCAAGTACTTCATATAAACATGAAAGCGATAAACTAATTTTTGAATCATATTTATATTTTCTAGTTATAACTTTATTTTCTAAAATACCAAAGATTTCATTTTCGGTTACTGTAACACTATTTTCCGTTGACAGTTTCGCCTTAAAATACTTGTTCCTTCAAGGTGAGACAAAGCTATCCCTAGCATTCCGTAATGTAATCGGAGGTCACCGACCTTATGTCACCCCGATGGATACATGATTTTCCTTGGCTCTCTTGTGCGCTTATATGACATATATATATAAAACGGGTATACGTGTATGGGTATGTTTATATATATATGACAAAGTAACTGTATATAAGACATGTATATGCATAAGGGATGAGTAAATGTACGTGTATGTGGGGAAAAAGGGAAGGGCCACTGTTATATCACCACCTGATTCAGCTGGATTCCATCATAGACGCGGGATGCCCGGACGCGGGATATGGGAAGAGCCGTACGCGACGACTGTATACATATATATATGATGTATGATACATATGTAATGTAATGTGGGGTCACCGTTGGGGAGGGGGTTGGGAGAGCGGATGTATTCGGCGCCTGTAAATATGAATGAAAGATACCGTTATTGAAATGTACTGTTTTCTGCACACGAGAATAAGAAATATAAAAATGTTGACCCCTGTACCCATGAAAAGAAACGTTTCAAAGATGATTAGACAAGCCTACATGACAGCCGGCCTAAAGAGGGGCCTTCCTATGTACAGGTTACGTTCTTGCCTCGTTATACACCCTATGGCTCCGTGATATTATTATTGATTGTACTTTATGTTACTGCTTGCATTGTTTTCCATGCCTTACATACTCGGTACATTATTCGTACTGACGTCTCTTCTTGTGGACCCTGCGTTCATGCCGCGCAGGTTAGCAGGTATACGGACCGGGTTTCTAGGGCTCTATCTGCAGCATTGGGCAGCGCTCCAATTGTTCCGGAGCCTCATATCATCGGTACTATTTTGTGTATGTATTTTCGGGCGCGACAGTACTCGGCCCTTCCTATGTATAAATGTACTATGTCTAGAGGCTCGTAGACAGATATACACAGTCAGCTATGTACAGTTAAACATATTGTATTTTGAATGGTTCGCGTCCCGGTGTAACGCGATATTAGAAAGTTTACTGCTAATGTTAATGAAAAAAAAATGTGCCACTGTTCATACAGGATAGCGAAGGGGTGCTCGGTACAAGTATCGGGTACTCGTCACGGCCCCTAGTCGGGTCGTGACAGATTCTATATGGGTGATTGTGGATAGACTCATGAAGTCAGCTCATTTCTTACCAGTCAGAACTACATATGTAGCAGAAGATTAAGCAAAGCTTTATGTTAAAGAGATAGTGCGACTTCACGGTGTTCCAGTTTCTATTATCTCCAATAGAGGGACGCAGTTTACAACCAATTTTTGCAAATCTTTCTAAGAAGGTTTGGGGACTCAGGTGAGCCTTAGCACGGCATTTCACCCACAGACGGATGGACAAGTTGAACGTACCATTCAGACTCTTGAAGATATGCTACGGGCATGTGTATTGGCTTTTGGAGGTAGTTGGGATGATCACTTACCACTTATTGAATTTTCTTATAACAATAGTTATCATTCTAGCATCCAAATGGCCCTGTATGAGGCTTTATATGGGAGAAAGTGTAGATCTCCAATTGGGTGGTTCTTAGTAGGAGAGACCAAATTGATAGGGCCAGACTTGGTCAAGCAAGCTATAGAGAAAGTCAATCTTATACAGGATCGATTATTAATAGCTCAGAGTCGACAGAAATCCTACGCAGATAATCGTCGAAGAGACTTAGAATTCCAAGTGAAATATTGGGTATTCTTAAAGGTGTCGCCAATGAAGGGCAGCATGAGATTTGGGAAAAAGGGCAAGCTTAGTCCCCGGTACATTGGACCTTATGAGATTGTACGCAAGGTAGGCCAAGTGGCTTATGAATTTGACCTACCTACGGATTTGGAGTCAGTCCATCCATTTTTCCATGTATCAATGCTTTGTAAGTGTATTGGAGATCCTTCTAGAATTGTGCCAATAGATGATGTCCAAGTTACTAAACAATTATCTTATGAAGAAGTCTCTATTTCCATTTTGATAGGAAAGTATGAAAGCTTAGAACCAAAGATATAGCTTCAGTTAAAGTTTTATGGAAGAATAATAATAAAGAGGAAATGACTTGGGAAGCCGAAGAGGACGTGAAGTCTACATACCTGCATTTATTTTCACCTTAAGAAGAGATTCAGGCATAGACGGCATTAACCTCAAGTATGTGATGCTTTTCTTGATGTTTTCTTGGTCGTGTATGGCCATGGTTATTGTCATGTTGTTATAGGCCCTGTGAGGCGATGTGTTTTGGGTTGCTGTGTAGGATGGTAGTGCCATATTATAGGGAAAACTCTGGCGAAATTTTTGTAGAATCCCCAAGAGTCTATCATTCGAGGACGAATGCTTATAAGAGGGGGAGAATGTTACACCTCGTATTTTCGTCCGTTGAGATTCGTTAGGCGTTAGTTGTCCTAATCGTGCAAAATGAGAGTTACCTTAGGATATAAGAGATTACATGTTCCCATATTATGGTCATGGGGGTTTAAGCCCATGAAATGAGCTATGGAAGGATTTAAGAACAAACAAATAAAGAAATTGAGTTTGTGGGAACTTTGGTAAAACTTGGAAAAATATTCGGACAGAATTTTGGTCCAAATTGGTGGGGGCATATATCCTAGAATATGAGGAGTTGTGGTGTGTTTATTTTGTGCAAATTGAATATCATTGAGTCTAGTTTCCAGCGCAACAAACTGCTCGTCAATGTGACGTCTGTGTAAAAGGTTATTGCTATTCTACGACAGACTGTCTGAGCAAAAAATTTCTGCGGACCATTTGACGGCCCCCAGGAATTTTGACGCCCCGCAGAAAATTCTGCGGTCCGTCAAATTGCACCAGTCCAGTGTCAAATGGTCACAATGAACCATATTTGGCTGGGCAGTTCTGCGGACCATTTTGACAGTCCACAGGAATTTTGACGGCCCGTCAAAAATGGGGGCAGAATTGCCCGACGGGATTTTAAGTTCCGCTTTATATATTTCGTTCCACTTCATTTGGACATTTCATTTCACCAAATCAGATCCAAAGGCTCTCCAAAAACCCTCTCTTCCACTCCATAAACTAATCCAAGTCAAAATCCGGGAGATTAAATATCAAGAGGCAAGAATCAAGATACCCATGTGCTAGAGGTCTTGCTAGGGTTAGTAAACTCAAAGAATTCTTTGGATATTGAAGCTAGGGCTTTTATATAAGTTGATAGCTTGATCCAAAGCTCATTCTTATGAGATAAAAGGTTAGTTTTCATGCTTATTACATATTATCAAGAATGTTTAGTTGTTGAATAACTTGGGTGGAAGGAAAAAGTAGAAGATGAGTTCTAAATGTAGTTTTTATGAGGTTTTTGAGTAGTAAGCTAACTTGAATTATGATTCTTAGTATAATATGGGTATAATATTGTTATGGAAGGTAGTAATAGTAATGAGGAAGCATTATATGAAAATATGCTAAAATGGGTACGAAGTTGCTAGCATAAGTTAAACATAAGGATAAATTTTGAAGGCTAAGTCGAATGTGAATACTTGATTACGATATTATGGATATTATAGTGGTTGTTAAGAGTTGTTTTGTGATATAGTGGAAGTTGACGAAATAGGGGAAATGCTGCCCAATTTTTATTAGAACATGAATTATCCTAGTTTGAATTGAAGAGTATCATTAAGGCTTAACCATGGTATGAATTCTTCTAAATGTAGATTATTCAAGCTTCAACGGTGAACGCTAAATAGTTAATAAGTAGAAGAGGTATGTAAAGCTAACCCTTCTTTCATTAAGGCATGGTTCCCTTGCTATATGTATCCTTTCATGAGTTCCATAATGTCTTCCAAATGACTCTATCTCTAAGATTACCAAAGCTTACGATTCTCGATACGTTCATGATTCTATTGTCTCATTTATATGATAGTTGATCCTCTAAGGATAGATATAACGAAAATGATGATGTCAATGATAATGATGATACTCATGAACTCCTACGTATACGGATTTAAGTATGTATGACCATTATGTAACACCGAGCTCATATGGTCGGGTATGATACCTATCGCGCGCACACCACTGCAGTTGGGTACGGATAACACTGAGCCCTGGTAGGGCCAGGTATGTATGACACCGAGCCTCGTCATGACCGATTATGTGAAACCACCGAACCTTTATCGTCGGTTATGCTATAGTTATGAATATGTATATGAATACGGATATGGATATTTGTATATGTATATATGTATGTACACGAGCACGCACTAGAAATGAAAGGTCCCTATGAAAGACAAGTAAGTAATTACGATGATGGCTATTATCTCCTGATTCTCCCATCTTATGCTATTTCTTATGTTGTCTCTTATGCTCTTATTATGATGTTGATTATGCTTTATATACTCAGTACATTATTCGTATTGACGTCCTTTTGTTTGTTTGTGGACACTGCGTCATGCCCGCAGGTGGACAGGGAGACAGGCTTGATCCATAGATATCTTGTTCAGGGACTACATAGCGGAGCTCCATTTCATCCGGAGTTGCAGCTTTTGGTATTTATTCTTTTATATGCATACCTATGGGCATGGCAGGGTCCTGTCCCGCCTATATGATTTGACATACTCTTCTTAGAAGCTCGTAGACAATTGTATATGATTAGATGTCCTTAGCCTTGTCGGCTCATATTTTGTATATCATTTTGATAGCCTCGTCGGCTTGTGTATATGGATATGGGCATTGTTATTGATGATGATATAAATGTGTTGTTGCCCAACGAGATTTGAACTATTGATGCATATAAATTATGAATAAGCCATGTGGCTCACCTAGATATGAATATGAGAGTACGATAAGAGGTACCTAGGTGGGTTAGCACTGGGTGCCCGTCATGGCCGTCCGGTTGGATCGTGACATGAGGTGCTTTACTTGGAATTTGTAAGGGGAGAACCATTGTGCCCATTTGAGAATCTACGGATTTGGGATAATCTTTGGATTTATCTGGATCATCTTCGGGAAAGCCTTCATATGCATCTTGATAAGAAACTCTGTGTGAATTAAAAAGAAATTAAACTTTTTAATCCCATTCTTTATGGCAAAAATTTCTTTGAATGGGGAATGATAGTGTTGTTCAGCATCTTTGAACTTTCCACTGGCATATCCGCATATTTTCCGCTGGCTATCTTTTTCTTCAAAAAGTACTGCACTCCAATATTCGTTGCTAGCATCCGTCTGCAATATCTTGTTTTCTCCTGACGGAATATGGAGGGCTTTGACTTCTTTTGAGATTTCTTTTATTCTCCGAACTGCTTCATCCTGTTCCTTTCCCCAACCTTGGGCATTCTTCTTGAGCATTTTTGTAAGTGGAGCAATGTATGTAGAGACATTAGGGATAAAATCTCTAACATAATTAATCACACCTAGAAACTATTGGAGCTGCTTCATTGTAAAATTGGTGTCTGGGAATTTGAGCAGCTCTTGACAAATATGTGGCCCTAGGCTCTCCCTGTAAATTTTTCAATATTAATAAAATGTTTTCTTTCCAAATTTCTCTTGTTCTTCTCTTTGAAAGGCATGGAAAGGTTGATCCTAAGTTAGTATAGGGTTAGGAAATATTGAGCAAGTTAAGCTTGCTACAAGTACAATAGTTTTCGAAGCTTTGACAGTATGTTTGTAGTAGTGTGAAAGTTTTTCCGAGTTGAGTAGCTTGGCTAGGAAGCCTGCCCATTTTCTAGGAAAAACTTTCATATCTGTGATCTTTCAAACTGTCCGACTAACTTGACAAGCCATCCTTCGGGTTGTTGAAGTTAGGTTTGCGGCAAGCCGTCCTTCGGGGTGTTGAAGCCCAGTCCTACTATGTAAGTAAACCATTGTGCTTGCAGTCTGGACGTCTTGCCAGGTTCGTGATACGCCTACAACTTAGGAGAACATGTTGCTTTCGAGACTATTCGGTGAACCTACATGATTGTTTGTAGGGCACCATTCTATCTTTATTTTATTAATTCAGTTTTCCGGACTGCGTCCCGATGAGTTAGACATTTACTTATTATCTTAGAAGCTCCATAGACAGTTGTCAGATTGTGGTTAGAGTGTTGGAGTCTGATATGACTCGTTGAGGCATTTTGCCACGTTTTATAACTAAGTATTTGGTTAGACTTCCGTTGAATTATCTCTAAGTATGATTATGCTTTCATCCAATTATAAATGACCTGTTTCATATTTATTACAATAGTTTGTTTAACATAAAGGATTGGATGTTTGTTGATTAAAATAAGGTGCTTCCGGTGTTGTCCATGGCATCGGATGTCTGTTACGTCCAGGTTCGGGTTTGGGGCGTGACATCACGTGCCACAAAAACCAAGGTGACGTGCCTAATAATGAACTCATCAAAGAAGGTAAAAAGCTCTATATGGCTTGAAGCTACCCCAAACTGCTACTAGTACATGAGCTTCATATATCCCAAATACCCTTGTTCCGTAAAAGCTGGATAATTAGGCTGATACACCATCTAGTTAGACTACTGTCACGACCCAATTCGTGAATCGTGATAGCACCTATATTTTCCCCCCAGGTAGGCGAACCATTCCCAAATCATTTTAGTCATTTATAATAATTATGCAGAAATAAACAATGATTTAGCCAACAAATTCAAATTATATGAATACTAAGTGCGGAAGTAATAATAACCCAAAATCTAGTTTGGACTAGTACAACAGCCACTATTACAAATATACTAGTCTGATAGGAAGTATAAATCTCAAGTGACAATACAGTCTCAAGAATACAAATGTTACACTCCGTACTTTTGTACGTAAAGTTTCGTCGTGAGTTAGTTGACGAAGACTTAAAAGGCGAGGTTGTCATCAAGGTCATAAGGAATTATGCATGCTCATTCTTCATACATGATAGCTTGGTATCATGTTTAGTAAGTATTGGAAAGGTTGGATGTTAAGCGAATCGAAGAAATTAAGTTTGTTGAAACTTAGGAAAAATTTGGCAGAATTCCGGACAAATATTTTTGGTCAACTTTGGAGAGGCATATCTCCTAGACTACGAGGAGTTACGTAACCCATAACCTAGTCTTTCATAATTTCAGAGGGTCGACTTTCCAACGCAATCTACATAACGGAATTCGCACATCGACGGTGGGAGTTATGAACCATCGAAGTTCGACGGTCCGTCGATGCACATCGACGGTCCGTCAACAGTGAGTCGGTGGAGAATTTTCTGGAATGTTATTTATTGATCCATTTCGTTTTATCCTTCATTATATCACACATCAACAGACCCTAAATGTCCTAATACTTCCCTCAACCCTTTTCCTAATTCCCTCCATCATCCAAGTAAGATTTGAGCCCGTAAAACCCGAGACTAGTTAGCACATCATGGTAGCTTGTCTTTCTATTATGTTGGTGGTCTTGTGGCCTTAAAGAAAAGTGTTGTGGTTGATGTTTTGGACTATATAAGGTATTTTTTCCATCTAAGATTTGATATTAAATCGTTGTTGAAGGATTTTAATAGTTTTAAGTTAAGGAAATTGTGATATAAAGACTACATGTTGGCATATCGAGGTTGTTGGCTTGGGGTCTGATTTGAAGGAATTTTTGGGATGGATTTACTTATGCTTTGACTTGTAATTCTTGGTTATGTTGGTTTTGATGTTGGTATTGATGTTTGGGCACGATTTGGAGTTGGATTGGAGTAAGAATTATAGGGGAAATGCTGCCCGAATTTCGTTAAGTTTCATACATACTTGAAATGGGTAGTAAAGGATGTATATGGCCTAATTGTAATTTGTGTTATCTTGGTTGTAGTGTTACAAGCTCGGGAAGTAACCATCGGACATCAGGTAGACTCTAAGGTATGTTAAAGTTGTCCTTTCTTTCATTTTGGCGTGATCCTTATTACTGAATGAACAAGTAAGTGAGCGAGTTCCAAAGACTCTACTCTTAGATAGTACAGGATTTATCAAATCCTTGATTCCTTATGTTTATGTTCATGAGTTCTAGAGATCTCTTGTTATCTAGAGTAATCTGGAGTATACCTTTCATGAGTCTTTCATGCATTATATATATATATACATATATGTGCAGTTATTTTCTTACATCGCACCTACATGGTCGGGCAGACACCACTATGGTGGGCGGCTGATGGATGATGATAATAACACCGTGCCTATATGGTCGGGCAGCACCACTAGTGGGCGGCGTGAGATGACTACCGTCCCGGACGCGGGATGCCCGGACCCGAGATGATGATGATAACACTGTGCCTATATGGCCGGACAGTATATTACTCACACCGCACCTATATGGTCGGGCAGTTTACTATATGTATAGATGTATATGATTTTTAAAGAGTGCATGCATATCATACACCACAAAGGTATATTCAATTATTCAGATGCATTCATATAGTCAGGTGTCTTATGAGTTTCAGATTCCTTTCATAATTCTTATGTGTATGTTACTCTTATGCCTTACATACTCAGTACATTGTCCGTACTGACTCCTTTATTTCTCGGGGGGCTGCACTTCATGCCCGCAGGTCTACAAATACAAGTTGGTGACCCATCTATTAGGATGTCAGCTCAGCGAATGAAGTTGGTGCACTCTGTTTGTTCAGGAGATGCTAGGAGTCAGCATGGTCTTATGTATAGATAGGTACATGCATATGTCTATGGGTATAGCGGGGCCCTGTCCCGGCTACATTATGTTATGTTTCCAGTAGAGTTTTGTAGACAGTTATGTACAGTCAGATGGTGTCCATACTTGAAATTACATTTGTCATCACGGTCGATTATGATAGCCTTACCAGCTCATATAGCATGTTCAGTATTTTCATACAGACGAGTCTTTCAGAGCATTTGATATATGCACATTCCCTATGAGATATTGTGAGTCACATGATGGTCTTAGCAGCCCACCCATGTTCATATTCATATCAGATGTATGTCAGGTAGTACTTGACTAGTACGGTTAAGTGCCTGTCATGGCCCTCCAGTTTAGGGTCGTGACAAAAGTGGTATTAGAGAAGTTCCGTCCTAGGGTTGTCTACAAGCCGTATCTAGTAGAGTCTTGTTTATGGGTGTGAAGCATCCCACAATTATAAATAGGAGGCTGCAGGGCATTTAGGATGATTTCCTTTCTTTCTCATTCTAGATCGTGCTATAGAGCCAAGTAGTAGGATACGAATTTCCTAACTCTAACTCTGATTGTTTGCGGTTGAGAGATGATTTCTTTAGGTAAAGAGATGAGTGGTTCAAGGGCTCTAGAGATAACTTGTTCTTATGAGACCGACCCATCTAAGAATATATCTTTTATAGAGACTGATCCGTCAGAGATTCAGGAAGAATCAACAGAACAGGTGAGGAACTAGCAGATAATGGGAGCCAATCGTCAGGTCTCATGTTATGAAAGGTTACTTAATGAAGTAGGTCCTTCTGTGAGGCCGGAGAGGTTATAGATGGGAGAACCAAGTAGCCAAGGTTTAATGGTATTCGTAGAACAGGGATCTAATGATGATGCGGTCAAGCTGACAGGATTAGTAAAAGTGGTACGTTTATGAAGAATTTAAGTGTTGTTGAGAAACCTATGGATGGGTAATAGAAGGGAGTAAAGGAATGTATGCAGAAAGAACGTCTTATGAGTATATGAACTTTTATTTAAGAGGATTGATTAACGAAGGTTTTAGAAAGTAAATTTGATGTTTTGCAAGAAGGATGCCCAGATATGGCATATGAAGCGAGCTTTATTGTCTTATATCCCCTTTCAAATAAATAGCCCTGTGTGGCTGAGTTGGGCATCATATGTATTTTCATGGGTTTTATGGGTAGCCTGTGAGGCATTGGGTGTATTTTATGGGCTGTGTGCAGGTTTTGGATAGCAAGAATTACAGAGGGAACTCTGCTAAACTTTCTTGAAACTTAAGCTATTTGAGTATATGTGTGCTGCAAGGGTAAGATGTCATTATAGATCAAAACAGTTTAGTAATGGGTGATTGAAGGAGGAATTAGCAGCGACCCTATGTGAGGAGAGAGAAATAGTAAGATGTCGCTATGCGTAAGTGAGGATGCGGATATAGAAGTACTAGAAAGAATTAACATGTTCCCTACCAGTAGAAATTAAAGGAGGACCCAAATGTTTAAGGAAGGTCAAGAAAGACAAGTCATTTCGAAAGCAGTTTTCCGATCCTTATATATACGAGTCGCATTGGTCTCAAGTACTAAGATTTATCTCCGAGTTTTCCAGGCGTTCAGTAGGTTATTTCATGTGTACCAAGGTATGAGCTCATGACTGTTAAGTATCAAAGCATTAGAGATTAAACGAATCGACATCGGAAGAAGGTCGAGAACTGTGCAACTTGACGGGTAGATTGACAAGCCATCAACATGGTCGACGGTCAGTCAACCTTGCACCGTCAATCAGCCCTGAGAATTAGAGGCTGCTACAACTTGACGGTCATTAGCAGTGTTGACGCCACCGTCAAAGTTGAGTCAGTGCCAATTTCCATAAAATCCTAAGTGCCTATATATCACGAATTGAGGCAGTGGTTGAGCTTTTGAGATATTATATATTGACCCCTATGTTTTGTTGAGATACAACGCGGAATTTGCATGTGCATATATGTATAGTACGAGTACAGGTTAGCATATCAGAGATAGATTCATTGTTAACGACTAAAGTTTATATGTTTGATAGACCAGATCCTATGGGCTCATAATAATGACATGAGGTAATGAATAAGGAAAAATGTTATATGGGATTGAGGATAAGTTAAGAGAATGATTGTATGAAGAAGAGGTCGTTGTAATTAACATGGAGGGAATGATGAGTAAGGATAGAATAGGATAATGAGTCGATAACTAAGAGCAAGATGACAAAGACAGCAAGTTAAAGGATGAGTGGAGAGTGAGCGGTGACATTAGGAAGTATTCATGATTAAAACAAATGAAAGGAAAGGTTTAGGAAGGAGGCCAGTAATTAAACGCCTACCCGCCCTAATGGCTACCACAAGTATGGTATGAGGAAGATGCGCTCTCCGCAGGGACTTCTGTATTAGGAGAGAAATTAGCACTTTAAGACGATTGAGAGTAAGACAAGCCGCCAAGGATATATGATACGTGATTATATTCTAATTCAAAAACGAGGCTTTATAATTAGTGAATACTTCAGTTCTCTGAATATCAGTTAAGAATGGATTTCTCACCCCTCCTAAGTACACTTAGAAATCACACCATACCAATGATCCCTCAGAGTAACAAAGGATTACCCGTTATGGCATTGCAAACTAATTTAGGGAAATTCCAAAAAGGACGCAGTTCAATTCAAATTAAAGTTGTTTCCAGAGGTTAAGTTTAAGACGTTCTTGGTAATTCCTAAGATTAACCTAGTATGTGTTTTTTTTTCTAAAGAAAAAGAAGACGAAACGAGGCACAAAAGGGACGAAGCATTAATTCTATGTTGTTGGATTATTTTGAGGATTCAAGAGGTTGTTATGAATAAACATTGGGGATAAAGGATATAAGCAAATTGTTTGTGATGTTCTATCATGATAAGATGAAGCTATTAGGGGGGGGGGGGGGGGGAGAATAAATTTGAGTGCAATAGCCAAGATTAAGATAGCATGTTTATGCGTCACAATTGATAAAAAGGGTAGGATGATCATGAGTTATTTTGGATAAGATAAATTACGTTTAGAAAGGAATTAAGGTTGTGAGACGAACAAGCTTTGAGACCTTAATAAGATCTTCAGGTGAATATTAAGACAGAAGTGAGACAACAAAGAGTGAAGCTAATGGTATACGATAAGAGACTTCCGTGAGTAACATGCTAGATGATTGGGAGAATGATGATAGAGATTTCAAATGTAAGAGAGGATTGAAAGAAAAAGTAAATCTTAGTCAACGAAACCTGTGAGGCTATTCTGAGATTCACCAATATGGCACGACATATCCTTGTTGCTCCCCTATATGAACTATGCATCTTAGAGTTTGCAAGTACACTGGATCTGGGCTATCATGCCTATAATCAGTTAACATTGGAGCGTGTTAATCCTAAAGTTGAGTTCAAGTTGCAATAAAGAGATTAGAGTTTCCCTAAATATATTGTTGTTAGAATATGATTAAAGGAAATTATAGAATGTCCGTTAAAAAGATATGGTCAATGCTCGAAGCTAAGTGATAGATGGTAAGAGTAGGATACCACAAAAGGAAGTACAAATAGCAGTATGGAATGGATGCTAAGAAAGATAAATATATTATTACACCAGAACGTAAGCAGGAAAGGAACTGCCATACGAAGAACCTGATGTAACCATTAGCCAGTTCAAAGGAATTGATTGGCAATAGAAGGAACATTTTTTTTAGGGAATTGCAGCGCACAAGAATGATATTTAACTTAAGAAATGAGCGAAGAAATAATGGACCGAGGTAAATAGTAAAAGAAAGAAAAGATAGATAAACTACAAAGGCGGAAGCGACAAAGTCAAGTAAAGGATATAATAGAACAATCCTATCACTGTAGAGACAGAAGTGAGAAGAATGTGGAAGCATATCGAGCACAAAACTGACAACTCTAAGTTGACAAAGTATAAAAATTTGAGAAAGGCTACTGGCATCGAATAATGATTATTGCATCGAATAGTGATTCATAAACCATGGGGTAATATGGTATCTCCAGTGAAGCATTCAAACCAATGGGTCATATTACGCGAAGTACAAACCAGGAGGAAAATTTCAGAGATATAGCGCGAGGTGAAGACAAGAAACTGGTAACTTGGAAATATAAAAGAAAAGAGTTTCAAGGCTCGTGATAAGGATAAAGAAAGAGTGATAAAACGGACCTTTAAATACTCAAAAGTACACTCTTCGACTTATGGCTCCCAGGTACTAAATGGTCCAGCTAGGAAAGAAAAAGGAAAAAAAAGGACCGTTTGGTGTCTCATTTGCAGCTCCAGAATAATATAAGAAGGCATGTGATATTAGCAAGTTCAATGCAAGGTGTAAGTAAATAAGTCCAGGAAATGATAAGAGTACGTGTGAAGGGAAAAATGAGAAGAGAAGCAATGAAGATATGTCAAGTAAAGAGAACGATGGTACGATTAAACATGACCTGTCGAGAGGAAAGTATATGTAGGGTATGAATTCAACAAGAGAACGCTTGAGAAAGTATTGAGGATGCAAGACTAGTTTAACATTCGAGGAGAAATGTTCCAAAGAGAGGAAGTATGTTACACCCCGTACTTCTGTACGTAAAGTGTTGTCGTGAGTTAGTTGACGAAGACTTAAAACGCGAGGTTGTCATCAAGGTCATAAGGAATTATGCATTCTCATTCTTCATACATGAAAGCTTGGTATCATGTTTAGTAAGTATTGGAAAGGTTGGCTGTTAAGCGAATCGAAGAAATTAAATTTGTTGAAACTTAGGAAAAATTTGGCAGAATTCCGGACAAAACTTTTTAGTCAACTTTGGAGAGGCATATCTCCTAGAATACGAGAAGTTACGGAACCCATAACCTATGCATTCATAATTTCAGCGAGTCTACTTTCCAACACAATTGACAGAACGGAATTCGTACGTCTACGGTGGGAGTTATGAGCTATCGAATTTTGACGGTCCGTCGATGCACATTGACGACCCATCAACAGTGAGTCGGTGGAGAATTTTCTGGAATGTTATTTATTGATCCATTTCATTTTATCCTTCATTATTTCACACACCAACAGACCCTAAATTTCCTAATGCTTCCCTCAGCCCTTTTCCTAATTCCCTCCATCATCCAAGTAAGATTTGAGCCCGTAAAACCTAAGACTAGTTAGCACTTCATGGTAGCTTGTCTTTCTATTGTGTTGGTGGTCTTGTGGCCTTAAAGCAAAGTGTTGTGGTTGATGTTTTGGACTATATAAGGTATGTTTTACATCTAAGCTTTGATATTAAATGGTTCTTGAAGGATTTTAATAGTATTAAGTTAAGGAAATTGGGATATAAAGACTACATGTTGGCATGTCGGGGTTGTTGGCTTGGAGTCTGATTTGAAGGAAGTTTTGGGATGGATTTCTTATGATTTGACTTGTAGTTCTTGATTATGTTGTTTTTGATGTTGGTATTGATGTTTGGGCTTGATTTGGAGTTGGATTGGAGTAAGAATTAATGGGGAAATGTTGTCTGATTTATATATATATATATATATATATATATATATATATAATGCTGTCCGAATTTCGTTAAGTTTCATACGTACTTTAAATGGGTAGTAAGGGATGTATGTGGCCTAATTTTAATTTGTGTTATCTTGATTGTAGTGTTACAAGATCGGGAAGTAAGCATCAGCCATTAGGTAGACTCCAAGGTATCTTAAGGCTGTCCATTCTTTCATTTTGGCATGATCCTTATTATCTGAACGAACAAGTAAGCGAGCGAGTTCCAAAGACTCTAACACCGTGCCTATATGGCTGGGCAGTATACTATCAAACCGCACTTATATTGTTACACCCCGGAAATTTTCCGTTAGCATGTGCAAAATAGGCTAATAAGGATAAAATATGTGTGTGGCATTTTAAAGGCAAGTAATAAGGTCCCGTAGATTGGTATCGAGGAGTTGAACAACTTTTACGAAGGTTCCATAAGGATCGGAAATGAGACCAAGTCAAGAAAATAAGCTTCAGTGAACTGGGAGTATACGGTCCATTATACGGACCGTAAAAGTGTTTTACGGTCCATTATACGGACCGTAGAAGTGTCACAGAAGAGGCTGGCTGAAGGGTGAGTTTTACGGTGTACTATACGGACCGTATAACGGTTTGACGGTCCGTAAAATGAATCGTCAAAGTGTCACAGAATGAGGTTGAAAGAAGGTCGATTTTACGGTGAATTATATGGACCGTATAACGATTATACGACCCGTCAAATGGTTACAGAAAGGGGTGATCTCTGGGTCCATTTTACGGCCAGTTATACGGACCGTATAAATTTATACGGACCGTATAACGAACCGTATAATGACATCGGGACTGAAGTTGAATTTTATAAAATATGATCCAAGTCTCATTTTCTTCATTCCCACTTTCTACTACACGATTCTATCTCTCTCTACAATATTCTACACTCTCCCAAACCAAGAACACAAGTAGAAATCTAAGATCAAATTCATCAATTCACCATAACCTAGTGCAAGAACACATCAAAAGGGATTATTTGAGTCAAGAAATTCCTAGAAGGAGGACCTAGGGTTTTGTTGGAGCGAAGCATTTCAACTCAAGGGTTGTTCAATCACCATCCAAGGTATGTTTCATGACCTTATTAAGTTATTTAAGTGTTAGAAACATAGGAAAAGCTTGAATTGTAGGAAGACATAGAAAAATGGGTGAATAGTGCCACCATTGAGTGATGATGGAATTGAATCATATAAGTTGAAGTGTTAAGGTTATGAATATGCTAGAAATGATGATTTTACCATGAAATAAGTATTAAAGGTGTGAAAACACGATGATAAGCTAGGTAGGAAATTATGGAAAAATTGGAGGAAAATGGTGAAATGTGATGAGTCGATATGAATGATGGTTGTTGGTGGTAATGTTGTGGGTATTATTGTGAATGTTGGGAACTGATATAGACGATGGGAAAAGTAGAATAAACAAAGGAAGTGCTGCCCAATTCTCTTTAGAAAATAGTGACGCGTTCTTATAGCCCACTAACTAACGATAATTCGAATTCCCTTATGAAGGTAACGACGCGATATTGCAGAAGAGCAAGTGAACGGTATTCTAGCTAAGCGACCAAGGTATGTGAGGCTAGTCCCTTTCTTCAAATGGCATGAATCCCATAGCATAAAAATCCCCTTCTTTCCATGAGCTAATAGATACGATATGATAATGCTAAAGCGATGATTATGTCCTCATTGTCTACACTCACCTCATGTACTAATTCCTTCGAGGTGAGGCAGAATGTCAGAAATTGCTCCATAAAGAGATCGGGGGATCACGACCTTACGTCACCCCGGTAAAGTACAAATGATCATGAGCTCACGCATGTATTATGATAAGATAAGCATGTTTTTAAAAGTATATGATGATAAGTATTTTATGTTAAGCGTGTCATGATTGCATTTACACCGCGCCTAGTTGGCCGGGCAGACACCGCTTCGGCGGGCGGCTACACGGATACACCATGACCCTCTCGGGCATGGGCAGACACCACTAGTGGGCGGTATGAGATGGTACCCCGGACGCGGGAGGCCTGGACGCGGGCTTATATTATTGGTGATCACACCGTTCTGAAAGAAGTATTTAATGAGTAATTGAGTATTAAGAAGAGCGGTGCTCGGTGGTTAGCCCCGGGTACCCGTCGCGGCCCTTAGCTGGGTCGTGACAAAAGTGGTATCAGAGCAGTTCAGTCCTAGTAAGTGTCTACGAGCCGTGTCTAGTAGAGTCTTGTTTATGGTGTGTAGCGCACCACATCAATAAACAGGGGGCTACAGGGCATTTAGGAAAATGACCATCTTTCTTTTCAGAGATCGTGCGATAGAGCCGTGTGTAGGATTTTATTCTCTTCTAAAAGTGCGTTATGATTTCAGAATGCCGCCAAAGGGGAAAGTTACAGCTGCCCAGAAGGGCAAAGCTACGACACAGAAACGAGCAGAAAGAGAGCCTCCGGCGAATGTGGAAGAGGGTGAATCCCAAAATGAGGCATTGCCTAATGTAGAAGGGCAAGGAGGAGCCTCGGCTCCGGTTCCTCCACCAGTTGCTTCGGGTCAACAAGTGACCGAGGCCATACACTTATTGACTCAGTTGGTTGCCGCCCAGGCACAACGACAAAGTACGGGCCCGAGTGATCGTTCAGCTAGTACAAAAGCCCGTGATTTCATGACTTTAAATCCCCCGGAGTTCTTTGGGTCTAAGCCGGATGAAGACCCACAAAACTTTATTGATGATATGATGAGAACCCTAAAGATTATTCATGCTTCCGAGACAGAATCCGTAGAGTTGGCTTCTTATAGACTCCACGATGTGGCGGTGCTATGGTATAACAACTGGATGGCATCAAAGGGAGAAAATGCACCCCCTCCGGTTTGGCAAGAATTTGCGGATGCTTTTGTTCGTCATTACTTGCCACCCGAGACTCGCCGAGCTAGAGCGGACAGGTTCCTGAATTTGAAACAAGGGAACATGAGTGCCCGAGAGTATAGTATGCAATTCAATTCTCTGGCCAGGTATGCTCTGAGTATAGTAGCCGATATGGGCGATCGTGTGCACAGATTCGTGAGTGGTTTGGGGCCACATTTGTTCAGAGAATGCTTGACGGCCTCTTTGCAAGATGGGATGGATATTTCCCGAATACAGGCCCATGCACAGAATCTTGAGGAACGACGACAATCACAGAGAAGTGATTATGACAGTGACAGGAGACAAGGAAAAAGGGCTAGATCGATGGGAGCAAGTAGCGAATATAGAGGGGGGTCGAGGCAGCTGCATTCTAGGCACTCAGGTCAGTCAGCGACCAGTGCCCCTTCTAGGTTCCCAGATAGGAGGGTTGATCGTTCTTTTCAGCCAGGACAGGGCCAGAGTTCGAGAGCCTCAGATTCCCAGTTCAGAGGAGATTTCAGTCAGCGGAGACCTCCAGTACCGCGGTGCAGTCAGTGCGGTAAATTGCATTCCGGGCAGTGTCGTCAGGGTTCAGATGCATGTTACGCCTGCGGGCAGGTTGGTCACCTTATAAGAGATTGTCCTTCCGCGAGAGGCAGAGCGGGGACTCAGCCCACAGGTTCAGCAGTGGGTTCTTCTTCAGCACGCCCGACAGCACAGACTTCTCAGACTACAGCAGGTAGAGGCAGAGGTAGAGGGGGAGTATCCACTTCAGGTGCTGTTCAGCCCCGCGTATATGCTTTAGCCGGGCGACAGGATTTTGAGTCCTCCCCTAATGTTGTCACAGGTACATTGACTATATTTTCCCGTGACGTGTATGCCTTGATTGATCCAGTCTCTACTTTCTCTTATATTACTCCGTATGTTGCTGGTTGCATTGGGGCGAGGCCTGAGTCAATTAAGCCCTTTGAGGTACTTACTCCGGTTGGTGAACCCGTGATAGCAAAATAAGTATACAAAAATTGTGTCGTTGTTATGTGTGACCGCCAGACTAGAGCCGATTTGATTGAGTTAGAAATGGTCGATTTCGATGTAATTATGGGCATGGACTGGTTGGCGTCATGTTATGCTAATGTTGATTGCCGGACGAAAGTGGTCCGATTCCAATTTCCGGGAGAACCCGTACTTGAATGGAAAGGTAACACTGCATCCCCAAAGGGTAGGTTTATTTCCTACCTTAAGGCGAGGAAGATGATAGCAAAGGGTTACATTTCTCATCTAGTTCGAGTTCATGATATCGAGGCAGAGCCGCCAACTTTTCAAACAGTTCCGGTGGTAAACGAATTTCCAGACGTATTCCCAGATGAACTCCCAGGTCTTCCTCCAGAAAGGGAGATTGATTTCGCTATCGATGTATTACCTGACACCAAGCCTATTTCTATTCCTCCGTACCGAATGGCACCAGCAGAGTTGAAGGAATTAAAGGTACAGTTGAAGGATCTACTCGAGAAAGGGTTTATAAGGCCTAGTTCATCGCCATGGGGAGCACCAGTCTTGTTCGTAAAGAAGAAAGATGGATCTCTGCGAATGTGTATCGACTACAGGCAATTGAATAAGGTGACAGTAAAGAATAGATACCGTCTTCCCAGAATTGATGATTTGTTTGATCAATTGCAAGGCACTAAATGGTTCTCCAAGATAGATTTGCGATCGGGTTATCATCAGGTGAGAATCAGGGAAGCTGATATCCCCAAGACTGCCTTCAGGACGAGATATGGCCATTATGAGTTTCGAGTAATGTCGTTCGGGTTAACGAATGCCCCGGCAATGTTCATGAACTTGATGAATAATGTGTTCAGACCATTTTTGGATCTCTTCGTGATAGTATTCATCGATGACATCTTGGTATATTCTCGCACAGAATCAGAACATGCAGATCATTTAAGGATTATCCTTGGCGTTCTCCGAGCCCGAGAATTATATGCAAAGTTATCAAAGTGCGAGTTTTGGCTTAAATCTGTGGCATTTTTAGGCCATATTATTTCAGGTGATGGCATCCGAGTCGACACTCAGAAAATTGAGCCTGTGAAGACTTGGCCAAGGCCTACGACACCGATAGAAGTTCGTAGTTTCCTGGGTTTGGCAGGATACTATAGGAGATTCGTAGAGGGGTTTTCCTCCATTTCAGCCCCCTTGACGAAGTTAACTCAAAAGTCGGCAAAATTTCAATGGAACGACGCTTGTGAGCGCAGTTTCCAAGAATTGAAAGGCAGGTTGACTTCCGCCCCAGTGTTAACACTTCCCGAAGGACCAGATGGCTATGTGGTATATTGTGATGCTTCCGGCATAGGATTAGGATGTGTATTAATGCAGCATGGCAAGGTTATTGCATATGCCTCGAGACAACTGCGTAAACATGAACAGAATTACCCAACTCATGATCTTGAATTGGCTGCAGTTATTCATGCTTTGAAAATATGGAGGCATTACTTGTATGGAGTGCACGTCGATATATATACAGATCACAAGAGTCTCCAACACATCTTTAAGCAGAAGGAGTTGAATCTGCGACAGAGACGGTGGTTAGAATTGTTGAAGGACTATGATGTAAATATCCTGTACCACCCCGGAAAAGCAAATGTGGTAGCCGACGCGCTTAGCTGTCGATCGATGGGTAGTTTATGTGGAATTCCCTCAGACAAGGAAGAAATGGTCCGTGAGCTTTATCGATTAGCCAAACTTGGAGTGCGTGCAATTGATTCGAGTAAAGCAAGTATCAGCATTAATGACCCCACAGTTTCATCTTTAAATGCAGAAGTGAAGGAACGACAATATGAAGATTCTCAACTAAGCCGTTACCGAGACCTATCTTGTGAGAAGGAAAAGTCTCCATTTGAAGTTTCCATGGATGGAGTTCTATGATATCGAGGCAGGCTATGTGTGCCGGATGTGGCAAATTTGCGCCAACGGATCTTAGAGGAAGCACATCATTCCCGGTATTCTATCCATCCAGGTGCAACTAAGATGTATCATGACCTCAAACTAATATACTGGTGGGATGGCATGAAGAGGGATGTAGCAGAATTTGTAGCGCAATGCCCAAATTGCCAGCAGGTAAAAGCAAAACATCAGAAGCCAGGAGGGTTGTTACAAGCCATGGAAATCCCTATGTGGAAATGGGAAACCATCAATATGGATTTTGTTGTAGGATTACCCCGTTCACGAGGGAAGTATGATTCTATATGGGTGATCGTGGACAGGCTCACGAAATCAGCTCATTTCCTCCCAGTCAGAACTACGTACTCGGCGGAAGATTATGCCCGGTTATATCTAAAGGAAATTGTGCGACTCCATGGAATTCCTTTAGCCATTATTACGGACAGAGGGGCACAGTTCACAGCCAAGTTTTGGAAGTCATTTCAAGAGGGCCTAGGTACCCAAGTCAAATTTAGTACGGCATTTCACCCACAGACCGACGGGCAGGCCGAGCGTACTATTCAGACCCTGGAAGATATGCTACGAGCATGTGTGCTCGATTATGGTGGTAGTTGGGATGAGCATCTACCCCTCATTGAGTTTGCTTACAACAATAGCTACCATTCCGGTATCCAAATGGCTCCATATGAAGCTTTGTACGGAAGAAAATGCAGATCTCCAGTTGGCTGGTTTGAAATAGGAGAATCACAATTAATAGGTCCCGACCTGATTCAACAAGCGGTCGAAAAAGTCAAGATTATTCGGGATCGATTGCTAACATCCCAAAGTCGCCAAAAGTCTTATGCAGACAATCGCCGACGAGACCTGGAATTTCAAATTGGTGATTGGGTGTTTTTGAAAGTGTCGCCGATGAAGGGAGTGATGAGATTTGGCAAGAAAGGGAAACTAAGTCCCAAGTATATCGGACCCTATGAAATCGTTCGTAAAGTGGGTCAAGTAGCTTATGAATTGAAATTGCCTTCGGAGCTTGAATCAGTTTATCCAGTATTTCATGTATCGATGCTCCGCAAGTGTATTGGGGACCCCACAAGGATTGTTCCGGTAGAAGATGTGCAAGTGACAGAAAAGCTAACATACGAAGAGGTACCTGTTGCTATTCTAGAAAGACAAGTGAGAAGGCTTCGGAACAAAGAGGTAGCATCAGTCAAAGTTCTATGGCGGAGCAATAATCGAGAAGAAATGACTTGGGAAGCGGAAGAAAAGATGAAGTCCAAGTACCCCCAATTGTTTCAAATCCCAGAAGAGACTAGACATGAAGCAACGACGAATTGAGGTATGTACGCTTTATTTCTATGATGTTGGTCGTGTGTGACCATAGATGTATTGATATTGTAATATAGCCATGTGGGGAAATGATATTATGGGTTGCTGTGACAGGTTAATAGTGCCAGATTACAGAGGAAACTCTGGCGAAATTTCTGTAGAATCTCGAGTATTTAACATTTGAGGACGAATGTTCCAAAAGGGGGGAAGAATGTTACACCCCGGAAATTTTCCGTTAGCATGTGCAAAATAGGCTAATAAGGATAAAATATGTGTGTGGCATTTTGAAGGCAAGTAATAAGGTCCCGTAGATTGGTATCGAGGAGTTGAACAACTTTTACGAAGGTTCCATAAGGATCGGAAATGAGACCAAGTCAAGAAAATAAGCTTCAGTGAACTGGGAGTATACGGTCCATTATATGGACCGTAAAAGTGTTTTACGGTCCATTATACGGACCGTAGAAGTGTCACAGAAGAGGCTGGCTGAAGGGTGAGTTTTACGGTGTACTATACGGACCGCATAACGGTTTGACGGTCCGTAAAATGAATCGTCAAAGTGTCACAGAATGAGGTTGAAAGAAGGTCGATTTTACGGTGAATTATACGGACCGTATAACGATTATACGACCCGTCAAATGGTTACAGAAAGGGGTGATCTCTGAGTCCATTTTACGGCCAGTTATACGGACCGTATAAATTTATACGGACCGTATAACGAACCGTATAATAACATCGGGACTGAAGTTGAATTTTATAAAATATGATCCAAGTCTCATTTTCTTCATTCCCACTTTCTACTACACGATTCTATCTCTCTCTACAATATTCTACACTCTCCCAAACCAAGAACACAAGTAGAAATCTAAGATCAAATTCATCAATTCACCATAACCTAGTGCAAGAACACATCAAAAGGGATTATTTGAGTCAAGAAATTCCTAGAAGGAGGACCTAGGGTTTTGTTGGAGCGAAGCATTTCAACTCAAGGGTTGTTCAATCACCATCCAAGGTATGTTTCATGACCTTATTAAGTTATTTAAGTGTTAGAAACATAGGAAAAGCTTGAATTGTAGGAAGACATAGAAAAATGGGTGAATAGTGCCACCATTGAGTGATGATGGAATTGAATCATATAAGTTGAAGTGTTAAGGTTATGAATATGCTAGAAATGATGATTTTACCATGAAATAAGTATTAAAGGTGTGAAAACACGATGATAAGCTAGGTAGGAAATTATGGAAAAATTGGAGGAAAATGGTGAAATGTGATGAGTCGATATGAATGATGGTTGTTGGTGGTAATGTTGTGGGTATTATTGTGAATGTTGGGAACTGATATAGACGATGGGAAAAGTAGAATAAACAAAGGAAGTGCTGCCCAATTCTCTTTAGAAAATAGTGACGCGTTCTTATAGCCCACTAACTAACGATAATTCGAATTCCCTTATGAAGGTAACGACGCGATATTGCAGAAGAGCAACTGAACGGTATTCTAGCTAAGCGACCAAGGTATGTGAGGCTAGTCCCTTTCTTCAAATGGCATGAATCCCATAGCATAAAAATCCCCTTCTTTCCATGAGCTAATAGATACGATATGATAATGCTAAAGCGATGATTATGTCCTCATTGTCTACACTCACCTCATGTACTAATTCCTTCGAGGTGAGGCAGAATGTCAGAAATTGCTCCATAAAGAGATCGGGGGATCACGACCTTACGTCACCCCGGTAAAGTACAAATGATCATGAGCTCACGCATGTATTATGATAAGATAAGCATGTTTTTAAAAGTATATGATGATAAGTATTTTATGTTAAGCGTGTCATGATTGCATTTACACCGCGCCTAGTTGGCCGGGCAGACACCGCTTCGGCGGGCGGCTACACGGATACACCATGACCCTCTCGGGCATGGGCAGACACCACTAGTGGGCGGCATGAGATGGTACCCCGGACGCGGGAGGCCTGGACGCGGGCTTATATTATTGGTGATCACACCGTTCCGACATGGACGGGCAGCTTGCATGATATGTATACATGATTTGATAAAGAGTATGAGTAAGACAGCATGCATCATCCTTCCTATGATTATGATTCAGCTTCACATGTTCACTTTGATGTTCATTAGGTTGCTATTGTTTCTCTCTTCATTATTTATGCCTCTTATACTCAGTACAATGTTCGTACTGACGTCCTTTTCTTTGGACGCTGTGTTCATGCCCACAGGTAGACAGGGAGACGAGCTAGATCCAGAGCCATAGGGGCAGTCAGCTGTTGAGAGCACTCCATTGTTCGGAGGTGCTTGTGATTTCTTTTGTGTATACGTACATATATATATATATATATATCCATTTTGGGGCATGACGGAGTCTTGTTCCGTCCATTGTATAGCACGTCAGTAGAGGCTCGTAGATGCGCAGTGTGGGTTAGATGGTTCCACAAGATATTACTATATGTATATACTATCTTGATAGCCGTATGGCAAATGTATGTAAAGCAAGTATGTTTCTTGTAAAGTATGATTTTCACATGTTTCGTCTATAAATTCTGAAAGAAGTATTTAATGAGTAATTGAGTATTAAGAAGAGCGGTGCTCGGTGGTTAGCCCCGGGTACCCGTCACGGCCCCTAGCCGGGTCGTGACATATATGGTCGGGCAATTTACTATATATATAGATGTAAATGATTTTTAAAAAGTGCATGCATATCATACACCGCAGAGGTATCTTCAATTATTCAGATGCATTCATATAGTCAGGTGGCTTATGAGTTTCAGATTCCACTTATGATTCTTATGTGTATGTTACTCTTATACCTTACATACTCAGTACATTGTCTGTACTGACTCCCA